>NW_027122489.1:0-600000 GCF_030686945.1 Centruroides vittatus
GATTTACTTCCACAACTAACTGGTAGCGCCAAGTCTGACTGTTCAACTGTTAAGAGGTTAACAAGCCTCTTTTAGTTTTCCGATGGTACAAAGAGTTTTTTAAAAAAATAGTAATCATTAAAACATAAATGAATCAATAAATATGCATTAAATTAAAAAAAAATTATCAAATATTTATTTACTATTGTCACGCGGAAACGCAACATTATCGGCAACAATACATTTTTCCATTGTTTTACTTTCTTTGTTGTAAGTAAACGATTTTCGAATGAGAAAAAAACTTTTGCGATTTCTTGCTTCGTTTTTTTTTGAATAATTGCTTTGGATATAAATGTAAGTAATATTTTGACAGACTACACAATATACTGTACAGATATTCTTATAAAAGTGGAATTACTGATTTAAAAATTTTTCACTGGGTAATCATAAGGATCTTCGACTTAAAATGAATTTTTTATTTTAATTTATTAAGATAAATTTCAATATTTTCAACTTATTTGACATATTCCAATCAGTTGAATATAGTGTTCGATTCGAAATCAGTTTAAAATATGGAAAATTCTTTCGCTATGAATTAATAATCTTTATTATTTTTTCTATTTATTTTCATGGCGATTTTCCTTAATTCAAAATTTCCGGTAGTTGTAGTTCTGTAATGTAATGTGCACTTTATTCTCATGTTTAGTCCTATTGTCAAATCAGCATTATGCCACAACTTTCAATAGATTTTTTTACTTGAATATTTTTGTTGGGTTTTACTTTTTGAACCTGGATTTATCAATAAATGTGTTCGGGAACGTTCCAAACTGTCACTGTAACTATCGTTGCGGGCTTTTCGCCTATTGATTGTTTGCCGAGCCGCTTTTCATTTTAGTATTAACTTAAACAAAAAGACAGATTCAGAGCTAAACCCATCAAAAGTAATTTTTACTTAACCGTAGGCGCCGAATTTTATTCCGCCGATAATTTTCGATTGTCGTTTTAAAATAATTCGTCCATTCTGGTTGTCAGTTTTCACTTTTGTATTTCAGTGAATTCGAATGTGGAAAAAATTTCAGGTGGCCCAGGGCAGCGGGGACGTAGCTGAATCGACAGAGCACTCGCTTCGCACGAGAGATCGATGCTCGGCGTCTCCGTCTGCCGCTGTTATTTTTACAAACGTCTGCAATGAATAAATTTTTCGGCACCACAAAAAGTAGTTGGTTATTCCGTTTCACACTTCTGAAAAACGCTAACAACGAGTACCGCGCGCGTATCTGTGCATCGGTTTACACTTCGCTTCATTACAGTGAAAGTCGTGTACGGTACTCATTATCTGCAAATTGACTTTTGCCAATTTATGAACATCCGATCTGTCTCTGTAAGCTGTAGTGAAAGTGTTTACGAAAAACGGTTGGCGAAACGTTTCTCATTGACGCTTGCAGCCGATGGCAAAGGGCGCGTAGCCTACTTTTAGTACCTGTGACGTTCTTCGTTCGCAACTGCCTAACAAACGCCAATCGAGTGAACAATTTACAGATGGTATTTCAGCCAGTTAGACGCCGGGGACGTAGCTCAGATGGTAGAGCGCTCGCTTAGCATGCGAGAGGTACCGAGATCGATACTCGGCGTCTCCAGACTCGTTTTTTTTAGTATTTAAAATCCGTTTAGAATTCCATCATATCGATTGTATAAATGATCGAATTCTCGAAATACTTTTGAGATTTTTGCTAAAGTTAGCAAATATTTCTGTCTGAAATTTAAAACGAGACTCTGTGATACATGTGGCTGGAAAAATTTCCGTCTTGCAACTTTAAAACTTTTCGGTTAGCCAAAATTCTTATCGTTTCGCAAACAAAGTGCAAGTACACCGTCACTATAAAGTCGGTAGCAGCGATGGACTTGAGTATCAAGTCTCCAGGTGTTACGAAGCGCAAAGAAAAAAAAAATTTTATTAAATGGAGGCGCCGAGTATCGATCTCGGTACCTCTCGCATGCAAAGCGAGCGCTCTACCATCTGAGCTACGCCCCCGACGTTCAGAACGCCTTTACGGTTCGTTTGCATTCTTTCATTATCTACTGCCAAGTAACGTTTCCACAGTTGCTATCGATTATCTTCGTGTTTTCGGCTGAGCGATGCGGTTTTGGTGTGAAGCTTGGAAATTCTCGGATTGTGGTCACATTCGAAGAAAGGGGAGAATAAATGAAAGTGTCTGGAATCAGAACCGGTTTCGGTACGTATGCAGTGCGTGCATGATCGACGGAAGCCAAATTCTTTGGCGGCAGATAGTGCACTAAACAAATAGAATTTTTAATACTGTAAATATAATGATCAACAGATTCCTGCCGTTCATTATCTAACTGCTTTCAAGGAGAGGGCAATTTTCCGAATTACGTGTAACCTGCTTCTGCGCTTTCTATATTTGTTTTTAAACACTATGTGTCGAACTCCGTGATCGAGATTTAGGAAGGACGGATTACAGTTGAAATTTATACGTCTACAATTTTTTCAGATTGCAGCTCCATTCAAATAAACGAAAAGACACGCACTGACATTATTAATTTTAATATCCATATATAAATAAATTTATATATGCACATACGTATGTGTTATATTAATATATATATACACCATTGATCCAACTGTTTGTATATAATTTAAAATTTGTAACGGAATTCCTAAAACGCCCACTAACGGCGCTTTATTCTGAGTTTAGCCGAATTTATAATGGACTTCGTTAACAAGCCTCTTTTAGTTTCCCAACGGTAGAAAGAGTTTTTTTAAAAAAATAAGGATCATTAAAACAGAAATAAATCAATAAATACGCATTAAATTAAAAAAAACATCAAATATTTATTTTACTATCGTCACGACTTAATTAACATTATCGGCTACAATACATCTTTCCATTGTTTTACTTTCTTTTTTGTAAGTGACGATTTTCGAATGAGAAAGAAACTTTAGCGATTTCTTGCTTCGTTTTTTCAAAATAATTGCTTCGGATATAAATGTGAGTAATATTTTGACAGACTTTACAATATACTGTACAGATATTCTAATAAAAGTAGAATTACTGATCTAGAAATTTCTCACTGAGTAATCATAAGGATCTTCGACTTAATAAATTAGAATAAAAAATTCATTTTAAGATAAATTTCAATATTTTCAACTTATTTGGCATATTCCAATCAGTTGAATATAGTGTTCGATTCGAAATCAGTTTAAAATATGGAAAATTCTTTCGCTTTGAATTAATAATCTTTATTATTTTTCCTATTTATTTTCATGGCGATTTTGCTTCATTCAAAATTTCCGGTAGTTGTAGTTCTGTAATGTAATGTGCACTTTATTCTCATGTTTAGTCCTACCGTCAAATCAGCATTATGCCACAACTTTCAATAGATTCCTTTACTTGAATATTTTTGTTGAGTTTTACTTTTTGAACCTGGATTTATCAATAAATGTGTTCGGGAACGTTCCAAACTGTCACTGTAACTATCGTTGCGGGCTTTTCGGCTATTGTTTGTTTGCCGAGCCGCTTTTTATTTAAATATTGACTTAAAGTACAGTCGAATTCGCATAAGTCGACACTCCAAGGGAAAGTGAAAATTTGTCGAGTTATTTGATGTTACGACTAAAGCAAAGTTGAAAAATATGCACAAAATTATTATTAGGAAAATACAGTAGTGCAATGTACTGTACTTCCTGTACATTACTCACTGGCACTAATGTTGGTTTGTACTCCAACTGCTTCAGCAATTTTTATCGCCTTTTGTTTTAGTATCGGTATCGTAACAGGAAGATTTGATGAACGAATTTGGTTTAACCAACGTACCAGAGCATCTTCGACATGTTTGTATGGCGACTTTGTCTAGCGTTTTCGAGACAGCCGCGACGAAAATCCAATAAAATGTTTTTTTTCATTTCTTCTTTTTTCTTCAGGATTCTCATTAATCTTGTTCCTGAAATGTTTTTTGTTTTGCAAATTCGATATGTGAAGTTTTATTACATTCAAATTCAAAAACAAATTTGTATTTTTCGTTCAGCCTAAGCGTTGTTAGCTTTCGAACTTTCATTTTTTACAGAAATGTGAAACACGTTCTACAAATAACGTTTGACGTGAGAAAATGCAAAATCGGAATTTGTTGTGACGTTGATATAGATTGTATATATTGTTTTCCTATATCTGTTGTCATTTTATATACAAAAATACATAAAATGTTAAGGCATTTTTATAAATCTATATATCAGACATGGGCAAATGCGGCTGTTTTTGAGTTACATGCGGCTCTTGCTGAAAGTGTTAATTTCTGTTTTTTATTATTGTTATTACAATTGTATTTTTATAATTTTGTGAAAATATGTTTGTTTAAAAAATTTAATTTTTGTTTTGGGGATACTATAGATTACCACCTATGGAATTTTGGGACTAAGTATATATTTGAACTCAGAGGGCTTAGACGAGTTCAACGATACCCTACTTTTGGACCGGAGACAAAAAGAAGAAAGCTATTATACTTTTCTCGGGGATCGCCGGATGATCGGGAGTCGCATCGCTTTCTCCGCTAAGCCTATAGCGTGTTATTAGGCAGTCTGGCAATTCGGCCATATATACCTTTAACATAGGCGCGCGGTTTTATTATATATCTGAATTGAGGGGACCGAGACGAGTTCAATGATACCATACTTTTGAACGGGAGACGAAAAATAAGAAAGTTATAGTTTATAAGTTATCATACTTTTTTAATGCTTTCATGCAGACGGCACCGTAGTTGCTAGTGCTGCCATCTCGCGGTAAAGTCTGCAAACAAATTAAAAAACAGCACTCTGAAAGGCAAGAAATTGCACGAACAGTCGAACGCCAGTTCCTTTTTTTCCTTTTGCTCAAGCATCGCGACTCCCGATCGCGATAGCGCGGTCGGCTCGTAGTACTAGCCGAACGCGAGCGATAGTGAGACTGAGGAGCCGTAGTCCCCGAGGTCGACGAGCGCGAGGGTTTGCAAAAAGGACTTAACTCGAACTTTAGACGATCGGTGTGTTCGTGGATCAACATCTGCCTCTCTGTTGAAGGTATATATGGCCGAATTGCCGGACTGTCTGTTAAACACGCTATAGGCTCAGCGGAGAAAACGATGCGACTCCCGATCATCCGGCGATCCCTGAAAAAAGTATGATAGCTTTCTTGTTTTTCGTCTCCGGTCCAAAAGTAAGATATCGTTGAACTCGTCTGGGTCCTCTGAGTTCAAATATATACTCAAAGTCCCACGATTCCATAGGTGGTAATCTATAGTACACCCTTTGTTTTATATTATATCTATATTATATAATAAAATCGCGCGCCTTATTATACTATCCGCCATGACAGTACAGAACTGCGGCTCCCATGCATTTTGCAAAACCTACATTTTTGCTCCCACTGAACTCTTGCTTGCCCACCCCTGCTATATATATTAATAAGTTGACTCCCCTCCTGAAAAAAATGAGTTCACACCGCACTATGCAGTGAGAACTCATTTTTTCAGGAGGGGAGTTAACTTATCGGATGTCTAAACGCGTGTGGGATGCCACACCAGTTGAAAATCAGTGCCTAGAGCCGTTAAAGGCATCACCTTTGTCAAGAGACGTCGCCAGGCCCGGGGGAGGAAATGTATGTGTTCCAGCAGTGGCGCGCCGTCATTGGAAGCGATGGAAGTGCTGCTTCCACCTTCCAATGATCTTCCCTTGTATTTTATAAAATATAAATTTTCTTATTTGTACTTTGAATTAATTAAAATTAATATTTTATTATAACTGCATCATGTATCTTTTACAAATTTCTATACTACATGTGAAATAGGGTTTCTCATTTCCCGGTCTTTTGCTTGTCCCGGAATCCCGGGATAAAAGTGAACTGTTTCCCGGGATCCCGGGACAAAATTAATTATTTTTAAGATATACAAAATGTTAATTATTTTTCGTTTTTTAAAGTAATTTAATACGTTCTGCATCCTCCAAAATCATATTACTAATGCTGTATAAGATATGTATTAAAAATTACCTTTGAATTACGTAGAAATTTTCAAAAATAGAAAAAATTTATTAAAGTTTGGTGGAAACTGCATACAGCAACGACAAAAATGCCTTTGAATTGAGTTGAAAATTTAAAAAAAAAAGAACTTAGATCAAACTTCTAACTTAGAAGGTAATTTTTGATTTTTTAAATAAAATATAATACAAAATATTGTAAATTTTTATAAGATTTTAAAAAGCAAAGATGGTCAATACTCCGATCACTCAATCTGATTCTTATTTTAGTAATGAAAAGTCTTGCTACCGAGAATGCCTTTACCGATTCAATTGATGTGATTGGAATCGTGTTTAATGCATTTAAGAGAAGACAAATATTATGTGTTTTCATCTGTATCCTGAAAGATTTCTAGTTCGTTTTCGAGATTGTAGTACTTCTTTTGTTCTCTAGTATTCTTGATTTGTCTACCTCGGCTGCATTAATAGAAAGATCATAGCCCAATAATTCGGCAGTTCGTTTGTCTTTAATAATCAGGTTATGAAGAAAAACTTCATACTTGCAGACTTCGTACCCATTTGTATTCTTGCCCAATTTGCACAACTTGGCGTTACGCAGTTATTGAAGCTACTAAGCATGGTTAAAAATTAAGACAGCATAAGCACACTTATTCCAGATATTACTGGTAAAGAATTTTGAGAGTTCTGCCACAAATAAGCTACGTATTTATTATTGACCATTTGTGACCTGCCATAACGAACAAAAGTTAAAAAAAAAACTAATAAGTAGGTTTAAAATTAATAAATACCAATGTATTCTGACAGTTTATGAGTTAATGATACTTTCTATTTGCAAAATTTCCTCAACCTTAACATAAAGTAAGAAAAAAAGTGAATTTTTAAGAAATTTGCAGGATTTCCCGGGATAAGAAAAATTTCCCGGGATATTTCCCCGGTTAAAAAAACGACCGGGATTCCGGAATCCCGTCTGAGAAACCCTAATGTGAAAAAAACGATAAGATTGCTATTGTATATTCGAATAATTCAGTGGCAGAAGGAATGTTGAAACTGGGTCAGTTTCCAATCAGCCAGATTATATAGGCATTGACACATGTGGTTTACAGAGCACCAACCTCACCCAATTTTAGCTGGTAGAAGCAACACACGCATAAAGCATCCAATTTTATATCCCGGACCAGTTGTGGGCTGTCGTGCCTGCCTGCTAGATATTCGGCCGCCCTCGCCCCATTATGTGAATTGCGAGTAGAATTATAACTTAACCCAACCGATATGAGTTTACTGGCATGTTTTTATGATAGTTCTGTATACGTAGTTGACAAGAGTTTAAAAAAAAAATCCATTAAAATATTTGATATGTTTATTCTGCGTTTATTCTGCTGTCCCATCTTATATTACTTACGGGTTTCAATGTTAAACCGGTGATATTACGATTATAGTATGTCCCATCTGTAAGGGGATGCAGAAAAAACGTGTACAATTCTACTACAGTGTTAAAAATTAACTGTTACTTTGGCAGCATCATTTACAACCAAATTTAATGAATGAGACATACAAGGTACAAAAAAAGCTCTAGAATTTATTTTCTTTAATTTACGATTTATATATCCGTTGTCATAAAAATTTGTCTTTCCAATGTTTTCCCAAGACTACAGATATTCAAGTACAAAGTAACTGGTTTCGACTTATTTCTACTAAGTAGTTAAATAATTAAGAGATTAGGGAATGGGGACATAAATAAAACCCTGCTGAAAGAGCCAAAATTTTACTTAAACAAAAGCTTAACGAACCAATCACTATCTCAGTACAATGGGGAACTGATTTCCGTGTTCACCTGGTATTAAAACGAATTAGTTAGAAAACAAATGACTATTAAGTTTAACATATTTAGATTTTTACTATGGTGAGAAACGTTTAAAATTTACAGCAGCCCTGTCGCGTCCTTTGAGATATACTAGTGATGCGACAAAAGAGGCATTTGACATTGACCGGTATCGGCACCCTCGGGATTTGGCAACCTGGTACATGCATGCGCCGCACACCTACCAGGACGTCTCTGATTCCATTCATTAGCCACTCGTAGGGAGCTATTTCATTAAGTGGAATGTTTTAAGATTTAAAAAGTAAAGTCTTTTTATGTACGTTTCTTCACAAAGTTATATTTAATTATAAGTTTCTTTAAAAGTATATTCATACAATTGAAGAATTCTTTGTACTAGGTATGTATATTCGTCACACATTTTGTTTTACCGAGTAAGTTTTTTTTTTATAATTTTAATTTTATCCCTTATATCGTGGCTAGTGATTAAAAAATTTATTTTAAAAAGTTTTGGCTCAAGACCATATAATGAAAAAGAAAACATTATTAAAAGAGAAAGACCAATGCCTAAATTAAATATAAATACGTCAACAAAAAAATTTCGACATTTTGACGATAAAATTTATGAGGAATGACGATTCTTTCGTAAAATTGAAGCAATTTGGAAATCAAAATAGAATAGAATTTAACATTGGTAGACAATATAAAATAAATATTGAAAATTATAACAAGATAATTACGATTAATGGATATATCTAAATTAATAGATGTTATGTGTTTTTTCTCAAAGCAAGAATTGACATTTAGAGGTCATAGGGAATTTATTGAATCTAATAAGAAGGTTCAATATAATTATTTCTGTTATTTATTAAGTACGTCAGATAATCTATTAAAAATTAGTGATGTAACGAATATTCGGTTACTACCCAGTATTCGGCCTATTCGGCCTATTTTTCGCTATTCGGCCGAATACCGAATATTTAATCACTATTCGGCCTAAAAACAGGAGTAAGAAATAACAAAAACACAGTAAATGGATGTACTACAGATTACCACCTATGGAATTTCAGGACTTTGATTATATATTTGAACTCAGGTGACTGAGACGAGTTCAACGGTACCCTATTTTTGGATTGAAGACGAAAAATAAAAAAGTTAGTATGGTAACTTAAAAAGTATGATAACTTTTTTATTTTTCGTCTCCGGTCCAAAAGTAGGGTATCGTTGAACTCGTCTCGGTCTCCTGAGTTTAGATATATACTCAAAGACCCGAAATTCCATAAGTGGTAATCTATAGTATCCTCCAGTAAATTAATCATTTTGGAAACTTTAATAATTATAATTTAATGTTTAGCATTAATAAAAGTTAATAAGAAATAGCGTCTAACTCTAGTAAATTATTTCGTAATTAAAATAATATTATAGCCTTTATCTAGCCCGATATCTTAGGGCATTGATGACATGTAGGCTAGAACGTATGGGGCATTAGTGTCTAAGATTTAAAAAGAATAGTTTAAGGTTTAGTTAATTATAGGTTTAGTTAATTATGTTATATTCGTATTCTTGTATATTTTAATATTTTTTACGATATTTTAAAATGATTTACGAAACGTTTTATTGAAACTTATTGTATTTAATGAAAGAATTATTTATTTCTAGAAGATGAGTAACTAATATATAATTTATTTTATATATAAAGCAAAGAATGAGCATTTCTCATTATATGCAAAAGATAACATTTGAAATCATGTTAATTTTAAAATATTGACAAAAACAATAGCAACAAAATATCACAAAACTTCACAAACAGAAACCCCCCAATAATATAATTAAACTGTTCCACATCTGGGGAGAAACTAGACTATATGTTCCCACTAAAGTATATATCCTTAAGGTACTACTCAGTCTACAAATACGTAGTAAAAATAAAATTTTAGTGCTTAATTAAAGAGTTAAAAAAATCGATTGCAAATAAAATAACTTATAAGTTATAACTTACATCTAAATACTAACAACTGCAATCATATCGGGCTATTTACGGCTATTACATAAATTATAAACCAATTTGACACTAGAGGTAGACGTTAGGCTCCATCTCATATTAACTTTAATAATTATAATTTAATTAATTAATTTAAATAATTTAGACCTACTGGAAGAAAAAATCGTAGTGACAGCGGGCAAATAGAGAGCAGGGTGCGCGATCCTTGCCATAATTTTTGCGCGCCAATTTTTGTACGTGCGTTGATCAAGCCGAATAGTTTGGCCGAATATTCGGTATTCGGCTGAGGTCGAATATACTATTCGTTACATCACTATTAAAAATACATTTAAAGAAGTATACGGTTTTTACTGGCTTATCGAACAAACGAATACGAACGGGCCCTGACGCACAATTAATTGGTTGCCCCTGTAAGTCGGCTTCTTACAGAAACACAGCTTCCCTATCATCAATGTCACGGCACGCCACTGTGTTCCAGGTAAATAAATTACAATGGTACCTCGTACTTCGAATTTCATTCATTCCAGAAGGCCGTTCTTACTCTAAACCAAAGTTCGAATTAGTTGTACCCATTAGAAATAATGGAAAGTGAATAATTCCATTTCCAGACCTTAAACAATACTCATTTCGATAAACTTAAAACGGAAAATACATAAATTTAAGGGGAAATAACACAATTAAATGGCGTAGTAATATATTAAAACACAAAAGTAATAAATAAGTAAATACTGTAAATAAAATGAAAATTGCGTTTACTTGTTGCATACGGTCGACTTTGACATCTTAAACATGGCCGCTGCATCCACCAAAAGTGTTCCGCATTCATATTTCGTTATAAGTTTTTTCCCAATCTTAATCGATATTACGTTTCTCTTAGGGTTTGTCGGTTTTTAAAACCTAGTTTTGAGCCTACACTTTAGACATAAAAATTAATTATTTGATTAAAAACATCAACATTTTGACACAAAATTGTCTCTGGCATAAAACGGGAATAGTGTTAAATACTAATTTATTCATTAAACTAATTACAAAAAAATCCCCCTACGCTTTTTAGGCGTCCAATTCAAGCTCTGAATGAGACGGTTGGGACCTTATCAGAGCTGAAGAACATATCCATAGGAGCAAGAAAGTCAAAAAAACCATACCTCTACAAGCGACCCTTCGCGAGTACAACCCCCAAAATCGAGTCGCGCGAGATACAGTATCTTCGAAAACTTGAAAAAGTTACTTCGTCCAGCCCTAAAACACTAAAAAAGAAGTTTTTAGTATTAGAGAGTACAAACAGAAAAACAAAAATTTAGATTTATTATTTAATGCATTAAAGACGATTAAACCCAGCTCAGTAGCGAGAGTTTTTTTTTTCTATTTCTGTCAATTTTGTGTGCAAAATAAGGACACGGTTGGGCAATAGATCTATAGACGTTCTTTGCTTTCTAAAATCATATTTTCTGATGAAAAATAAGAAATAAAATAATATTTTGTAGGCATTCGTTGTTATTCGTTTTTCTTTATGGTTTTCTATGGAGTAAATTTTATATTTTAATGCGATATTCTAGCTTTTATTTTTATTTTTTTGTTTTTATTTGTTTTGTTTTGTGTAGACGTTAGTCGATTATAATTTTCTTATATTCTTGAAATGTTATTAATACTGTATTAAATAAATTTAAAAGTTTTAAAAGAAGTTGTAAATATCTATTTCCTTTTTTGGGTAAAAATTCGAAAATTTCGTAGAAAAGTTGAGATTCGAAAACCGGTTTTTTAAAAAGTCAGTTTTTGTAAACCCTAGTTTTTCTTATATTTTAATAAGTAAAGGTTATATTGGGTTGAACAGAAAGATTTTTGCATATTATTTACCAGCTTTTATTTTAAAAACTCTTTACGCCCTGTGGGTACTTTTAGCAAACCTATTATGGGTTCGGCTAACATCTACATTGGGGCTGCTGGGTGGTGAGGGACGGGGACCGATATATTCGGTCGGATCACCCCCCGAAAAATTCCTGAGGATTTTTCGACCCGTTCGGATTCGATCACGGGCTCCCAAAAGCGGTAGGTTGCCACCTTGACCGCTTGGCCATCCGGCCACGCTATTCACCAGCTGTCGTTATTTGATATAGATATATGATTTAATTATTACAGTTGTGAAACTTAACACATTATTTCTAATGTGAAATATATAACCAAACACATCAAAAATAGAGGGGAAAAAAAGTAAAAACATACGACTTTAACACAAGAGCCAGAACGAGAGAAGACGTGGGCTCATGACAGATTGCATTTACGCATCGAGCACATTTTTTCACTACTCGCCCAGTTCGAAGTCCGAAAAGAATTTTTGTCAAATTTTGCATTCGAACGCTTCAGAATTCGAAGTACGAGGTACCATTGCACTTAAAAATATGAGTTCTTTTACGTATATATTGCTTTTTTACCAAAAAAAAAACAATAGTTGTTTGGCCACATGGCCGAGCGGTCAAGGTGGCAGTTTCACGCTCTGGGAACCCGGGATCGAATTCGGACGGGTCGAGAAATCCCCAGGAATTTTTCGAGGGTGATCCGACCGAATATATCGGTCCCCGTCCCTCACCACCCAGCCACCCCATTGTGGGTCTGGCCGAACTCATAATGGGTTTGCTTAAAGAAGCCCTCTTAGTACCACAGGGCGAAAAGAGTAAAAAAAAAAAAAAAAACAAAAAAAGTCACGTAAGTAACTAGAAATTTCTAAGAAAAATATTAGTCAGAAATTTGACAATTATTTATATATATTTATCTATTGATCCAAGTACAGTACCATGAAATATTTTAAAAAATTATTAATAAAATTTTTATTTATTTCATACGAATATATTAGTTATTTATTTATTTATTTTCTTTATTTAATATAAATTATTATGTAGTAATCAAACAAAAAATAATTACTTTTTCGTTTTCTTAATTACCTAAATTAATATACTTTTTGTTGTGTTCTACATTCTCAAGTGTTACGTAGCGAGTACGTGCGGGCTCGTGCATATTCGTGATTTTGTTGTAAGAGTAGGAACAAGATCGTTTTGACTTACATATTTTCGACAGTGTTCGAGGAAAACAAAGCAGTTTAAATTTTACTGTGAACGTAACGCAACTAGTATGAGTTTGAATTGCAATATGATTAATTAAAAGCCGGAAGGACTGTGATGTAGTTGACACTTTACAGTAGCATCGATGGCTTCTTTGCCTCTATAGTTTATTTATTAATTTTAGCCATGAAAGGCGTTACGGTATCTTTATTTTCTGGACTATTAGCAGCTCTTGCTTCCTTGTTCGGAAAATTTTCCATGGCATCGGAGGAAGCGCTTTATTTATGTGAGGTCAGCATGGAATTCATGTCGTCGGATGAGCATGTCCATCGTAAAGCATACCATAACGTTTGTAATAATGTAAGAATAGATTTATTATCAATAATGAATATATAATAGGATTTTGAGAATAGAATTTTATAATGAACTGTGATTATTTCTTTGAAAACGATAGAGTACTTTTTTTTCTTTATGAAATCCAATTTACTACATAACAGACAATAAGTCTAAAAGGCCAAGCGGTTCCATTCCCCAAACACTTGGAGTTTGGTTGTGGGTTTGCGCCTCGTCAGGACGGGCTGGCCACGTGGAGTTTCCCGGGTTTTCTCCACTTCCAAATAGGAGCCAGTTACTATTAAAAGACCTCCCGGAAAGCATCCTCCCTAGGCAGATCGCTCGAGTGTTGCATTGCCGTAACTTAATAAATAAACAAACAAGTCTAAAAGGCTCAGAAATTCATTAGCCAATCTATCAATACAAATTTATAACTGACATTAGTATTCATATATTTCAAGATTAATGATTAGCTTCAGATACAATAGATGTGTGTCTTATAGATAATGTTTTGGTGTAACCATTGGTTTTCGTAGCAACTACTGTGAAAAAAGCTGCAAAAGTACAAAACTGATACTTGAATTTTCCACTTGTACATGTTGTAACGACTATATAATAATTTTACAAGCAATCCTGTATATATTATATCACAAATTTTAGTTAATTTTAATATATACTGTATATTATCCTATTGCTGGAAGAGTACTCAGTAAAAACCAATGTTTAATTATCAGGAAATGTGTGAATTTCTTACTATTTAATGCTTTAATAAACATCTTTTGCATGATTACTATATTTATAATCAATAATAAATATGTAATGTACTCTTATTTAAATCTGCTAATGTTTTTCAGATTATACTAGTAATTTGTGCTGTTTTTTTGTTCATTTTTTTTTGTTTATATAATAATTTACTTATTTTTATGTTTATAGAACTTATTTTACAATTCAGTTTTTTTAGGGAGAAAATATTTACTAACAAATCACAAAATCTTGGACTTGACAAAGATTATTTTAATTATCTAAAACTATACAAGTATTTTATACAGAAATTAATCCATATTTAATTTGAAGTAAAGATTTATGTAGTATTGTAAAATAATCAACATGTGGAACTAATGAATAGAATGAAATTGTATTTGATAACTTAATAAAGGAAATGAAATTTGCATTTGTATGATAAAGGTTTCTCTGTATGTAAATATAGAGAAACCTTATAATATTAAAATAGTCATTTTATGAATTATTTTCTGGCATTACTTAAGTTTTAATTTATCTGTTATATAAATTTATTATTTATCATAACTCTTAAATACTTTTTAATTCAACATATTTAAACCTTAGCTTATTCAGCTTGTTTTGCTATTATATGGTTGTTAATCACTTGCAAATTTTATGAATTTTTATTGAAAGAATAATAATTGTTTTGATACTGCCTTAATTTTCAACATGCAGTACATTGGTTACATAGTGTTAGAAGCAGCTTAACATTCATTTAAAGGTCTTCTAACTATTTTTATTATCACAAGTTATACAATTTGCACATACAGAATGGTCATTTGCAGCGATTCCAAAAAAGGGCTGTCATTTTATGTATTTTTGGTAGACAGATGTAATGGAGTTTATTCAAAAGATTAGAACCTTGTTCTGCTACGGCCAAAATCCAATCAACTGCTTATGAAGTTGTTATAAAAAATTTTTTTTGTTCTTTTTTCAATAAGAGGCCTTCCATCTTTCCATTTTCCAGTTATTATATACCAGAAAGACACTAATAATTTAATAACAAAACATGTTAAATCATTCAAAGTTTAATATAATGATGCTAATCTTTTGTAAAAATTATGAATCCATGCCAATAAACACACACAAACTCAATTAATTGCCATAATAGCTCATTGGCATCTTAGAAGAGGTTGCACGTAAGGACATCTGCCTATGATTTTTATTTAGTTGCCATACTCAATTATTTTAACATGGTATCATAGTATCATAATTTTATGAATGTTTAATATTCTAGCATTAAAAAAGTTCTAGACAATGATCTAAAAACAACAAATTTTTAATTGAAAATTTCTAATGGATATTAAAGATTAGTTGAAACTGATTCTTGCTAATATTTTAGATGCAAAGAAATTAATGAATCATTTTCAAGACTTTAATAATAATATATTTAGGAATCAAAAGGAGAAAAATACTAACAAATTTATTATATGTATTATTAGAATATTTTCTTGGTAGTTAGTTAGTTTTTTTTTTGTCATTTTTCTTAATATATATAGCCATTGGACTTTATATATATGTAAATAATTTCTTTGTCTTCAGATTGACAATAATGATTTATGCAAATAATACAACATTTCAAAGCTATTTTCTTAAGAGAATCATATAACAATATCATCATATTAGATAATCAATATAAGATAATCCAACAAATTTTCAAAGGTCAAACATACAATGAAACAATTAATAAATACTCAGAACTCACCCATGAAATAAAAGCATCTGTGGAGAATGGATAAGATACTTATTGTGCCACTAGTCCTTTCTTGCACAGACATCATACCACATATTTTACACAACAGTCTTAAGTCATTAGGGCTTCACAACAGCACACATCTATAGAAGGCTGCCATACTAAGTATATCATGTAGTCCTAAACATAGATTCATATACAAACAGCACAGTTACAGGCATAACATTAGACACTAGTACGTATGCAGTGTAGGATACACTCCATTAGTTACCATAATGATAGTAATTGAATAAGATTATTACAAATCATTCCTTATTTCAAAATTATAAAATTATATTTTTAAGCATATTTCTAAAATCCTATAAATAAAATGGGCTTATTAAGGTTTTAATTAATAGAATAGAGTTTCTTTTCAATAATAATAATTTTAAGTATTTTAATTTTTATTCATCCTTTTTATACCATATGAACATAAATATAGACTAGTCAGATATTGTCCTAAATTTAAAATTTATTATTTGTTCATGACTATATCTGTGTAATTAAAAATTCTTTGCAGGTTTTGTTAATGGTTCAAATTGGATTTTTTCTTTTAATGCTGTTGTCAAATGCTCTTATGTGGACATTATTCACAAAAGCATTACAACTTTGTGCAACAACTCTGGAAGCAACTGTCACAAATACTGCTGCTAATTTCTTTTTCACTGTAAGTATTGTATATGAAAAATAAAATAATTTATATTATAAATGCCATTGATGAAATATTATAATAAAAAATTTGTAATGAAGAAATCATTAATTTTGTAATGACTGCATTTTGAAATTTAATAATATATCAGGTCAGTCCATAAGTCCATGTGCATTTTTATGACCTTGAGAAAAATCTTGTTTTGCTGTTAAAAATGTCCCTCTAATGTGATAATTTTTACACTGAAGTGTTAAATTGGAACTCATTCATATAATACTGTTCAGAATTGTGAACATTTCAGTTGTTTATTTTCCTTAAAATGGAAGTAACAGACAAATACAAAAGACATGTTTTATCCTTTTTATTTTTAAGTGGTGAGAATGCTACAAATGCAGCCAAAAAAATAAATACTGTACATAATCAAATTGTAATTAGTGCAAGGACTGCACAGAAGTGGTTTGAAAGATTTAGAAACAATGATTTTAGTGTGGAGGATAAGGCTCGTACTGGAAGATCCATTGACTTTGATGATGATGCTCTCTCTGCACTAGTTGAAGCAGAACCATCTTTAACAGTTGATGAAATTGTGGAACGTTTAAATTCATCCCATGGAACTGTTCATAGACACCTACAACAAATCGGAAAAGTTTCAAAGCTAGGAAAATGGATACCACATGAACTGTCAATAGCTAACCGACAACAACGTGTAAACATTTGCATGTCTCTTTTATCCCGTATTGCTTTAGAAACTTTTCTTGGTAAGCTGGTTACTGGAGACAAAAAATGGATCCTCTATAATAATGTGACGAGAAAAAGACAATGGATGGATTGCGACAAGCAGCCAAAACCGACTGCAAAAGGTGGGTTGCATCCAAAAAAAATTCTTTTGTCTGTTTGGTGGGATATGTCAGGTGTAATTCACTTTGAGCTGTTAGAACCTAATCAAACAATTACAGCTCAAATGTATTGTAAGCAATTAGAGCGTTTAAATGAAAAATTGAAAAAAAAAATCGACCATCATTAGTCGAACAGAAAGCAGGTTCTCTTGCAGCATAACAATGCCAGACCACAGCTGCAAAAATAACTGTACAGAAACTTGAAAGCTACAACTGGAAAATTTTACCTCATCCACCATATTTGCCAGATATTGCTCCCAGTGATTATCATTTTTTGCAGTTTGCAGAATTTTTTAAAAGGGAAAACTTTTGAGGATGAGAAAAATGTAAAAAAGGCTATTTCTGAATATTTTGATTCAAAACCGAAATCATTTTACGAAGACGGGATTAAAAAGCTACCATCAAGATGGCAAGAAATTGTACAAAATAATGGTGAATACATTATAGATTGAAATAAAATTTAATTAAAATTTTTTGCTGCTTTTTTTGTAGATAAAAATACGCATGAACTTATGGACTGACCTGATGATAAGAAATATTAATTTTATATAATTATTTTTAAACTAAATAATCACTCTTTAGTTAAATTATTAAATGAATACATCTGTTTTGTTAATTTCATAAACAGTACAACTAGAAAATTAACATATAAATGATAAAACAAAAATTTTATGCTTTTATAGTTCTATATATTAAAAAAAATCAAAAAAAAACTTTTTTAGTTTAATTAATTGTATGATCTGAATAAGATATTTTAAAACTAATTATTGGATTTTATAATTTATTATATCGTGTAATTTTATGTGATATACAGGGCCAGTTTTACAATTATGTGAACCTAGGCGATTGCCTAGTGGCACCAAGGCCATCAGCCTTACTCATAAAGAAAGAACAGATAGATCATTATTGATATTAATTAATAAAAAATTTTTTAAATATCCACATGTTAAGTGTGTGCTTGTGTGAGTATGATTATATATAGGGGAGAATGGGGTAACTTCGGCATGCAGGGCAAGTTTGTCAATTGCATTTTCTTAGAAACAAAATAAAAGGAGACTGGTTAGATGTTAGGCAGTTCAGTTTTATTGGTGGCTTGTTGAGTATGGTGTTTGTATTGTTCTCCAACAAGTTTAGTTGAATTATCAAGTAAGTTGTTTGTTTCATTCAATTTCTTATAATATTTTGCTTCCATTTATATAGAATTTCCATGTTTTGTTATTATTCCATAATAACAAGTTACTTTTCCTGTTAAAGGATAAAACTTCAAATTATTCACGTGGCCAGATCATGGCTTGGTATCCTGTTCTCAGGGTTCTACTTAATGTTTCGAAATCATGACTACTGGGGCAAGATCAGCAGTGTTGTCGATCTTGCCCCTGATCGTGTTTTGCTATGGTTTGATTAAATTTTCGGAGAATAATTAGATCCAATTATTGAAAAACACTAATTTTATTTCTGCAGAACTCTACCAAAAATGGTTAGGAATTATAAAACAAAAAATGATGATAAATACGACCAAGCAACTTTAAGGTGAGCAATCCAATACTACTGGGATGAAAAAGTAAGCCTGAATTCTGTCTCAAAGATATATGGAATTCCTCAGACTACCTTACAATACTGGATAAACAAGAATTTTCCCGCGCCTGGTATTCAAAATAAAGGCCGATTTAAACCTGTGTTTACTCCCAAACATACAACTCAACTGAAACACCATGTAATGACATTACAGAAAATGTTTTATGGCATTTCGACAGTTGATTTTAGAAGATTAGCATTTCAGTATGCAGAGACCAGTAATCTCCCAACATCCCTTTAATGAAGAAAAGAAGATGGCTGGTCCAGATTGGCTAGCTAATTTTATGAAGAAAGAAAACCTCTCACTGAGAACGCCAGAGGGTATAAGCACGTCAAGAATAACGGGCTTTACTAGAGTAAAGGTAAACAGATTCTTCGAAATCTTTCAGCAAGTTAAGATTGATAACAGTATCCCCGAGGAAAGGATTTTCAACACGGATGAAACAGGTGTGTCAAATGTCCAGACACCGAAGAAAATCCTTGCAACGAGGGGATTAAAACAAATAGGAAGAATAACTTCTGCTGATAAAGGTAGGAACATAACTGTTGTAGGAACCATTAGTGGTGCTAGTACATTCCTTCCACCCATGGTCATTTATCCAAGGACAAGAATTGAATTCATGATTATTTGCTCTTGTCTCATTCAGTCAGGAAATATGCTTTTATTTATAGTAGTACTAGTAGTGTCTGGATGGATGTTGATTTCTTTTTAGAATACATCAGGCACTTCATGAAATGTGTCCGACCTTCAAAAAAAGTTCCTGTGATCCTAATATTGGATGGCATGGCCATCCATCCAATATTAGGATAAATCACTAGGCAGTGCCGTCTTTAGAATGTAAGGGGCCCTGGGGCAGAAGAATGTTGGGGGTCCCCCATGAAGAAACAGAATCAATACTAGATTACAGACCTAGGCTTGCTGGTGTAGCTAGCACAGGCGAGACCGGTTACGGATATCGTGCTATCACCCTTTTAACATATCCCAGAAAATCTGTTGCTCTTTTTTTTTTAGCCAGTGAGATTTTTCACCCTGTACTCAACACTTTATACTATGTGTTGGAGGAGTAATTTCAGTCATATTATTAATGATTTCTTCATTTCAAGTAACCTATTTGTTTTCTTTGTAACTTTATTACTTTCAGATTCAGGGGCCCTACGACCTCGGGGCCTAGGTCCTTTCCTAAAGACAGCACTGTCACTAGGAGCAATTACCCTATGCAGAGACATGGGATCAAATTAATGACATTGCCTCCACACACCAGCAATAAAATGCAACTATTAGACATTGCTATTTATGGTTCTTTCAAATCCTACCTTTATTAGGAAATGGACAAATACATGACAAATAATCCTGGTGTAAGAATCACCAACTTTACAATCGGACCTCTTCTAAAGGAGACATACATTAGGGCATTTACACCACAAAACATAATGAAGGGGTTTCAGCATTCTGGAATTTCCCCATATAATCCTTACAATCTTCCAAGATGACGACTTCATGGGCGCAAGTGCTGTATTGAATTCTCAAAATACAGCATTTTCTATTGCAGTGCCTTCTACTCCTGCACCGATTCCTTCATATTCGGTGAAAGCAATAGTTGTACAGAAAATGAAACAATGTTGAAAGTTTCTGATATATCTCCACTTCCGAAATCCAAAAAAACAGTTTCCAATCGGGGATGCAAACAACAACAAGCAGAAGAAATAACTGGATCCTCATATAAAGCCACATTAGAAGCGAAGAGTAAAAATAAAAATCCAGAACTTGCAGAAGGGCAACAGTTTTAGAAAATCCAGATTCGAAGTTAACTAAAAGAAAGAGGCAGAAAAGTCATAATGAACCGGCAAATAACGGTAAAAATACTTATTGTACATATTGCAATGAAGAATATGGCATTACTCAGGAGGAGTGGATTGTGCTGTAAATGTAAACTGTGGGCTCGTGGACTGTACGGATGTAGAAAATGAGCATGTTCAATTTATTTGTGATATGTGTAGAGAATAAGAGAATAAACAATATGCTTTTATATTGCATTTACATTGGTTTAGGATGTTTTCATTTATTATCTGTTTGATTTTTTTTTTGTAATTAATTTTTATTTATTTATATAAGTCTTTGAACTTGCATTTCATTGTAATAATATTAAATAGGTTTTTGGACTTGTATTTCTTTGTTTTAATAGTGAATTCGAAATTATACATTGTTAATAACACAAATTTATACACTTGCCTATCTTGCCCCATTACTTTTGCCGAGATTGCCCCTGGTATAGGGGCAACTTTGACTATTGCTATCTTTTTATAAAGTTATTATTATTATGATTATTTTTATTTCCAAACTGATTTTAACCAGTTCTATAGTAAGGTAACATTCTAGTAGACAATAAAGAATGCTTTTCTTTCAGTTTACAGCAGTATTTGTTACAAAAAATTTAACTTATTCTTAATGTGCCGAAGTTATATATGAAGGGTATTTTTTAATAAGAAAAATACTGTAAATATTGTTAAAATATATTTTTTTCTATATTCTACACACATTTATCTACTTTTCTACATAATTTCCATTTTTGTTCAAACATTTGTTGTACTGCTCAACAATTTTTTTAATTCCAACTTCAAAGAAATCTGCCGCCTACTGCCAAAAGACGAATTTTCAAACCAGATTTTAAAAACAAACAAACCCTAAAAGAAAATGCTTTTTAGCTTCCTAAATAGTAACTCAGCACATGATAAAGATCTGTCTGTCACTTATTAATTCATGGACCAAGTGATTTTGGTACATATCTTCTATTTCAAATTTCAATTGTCTAGAACTGTATCAAACCATGCTATCATTTGACACATTTTTTATTCTCTCTCTAATATAGATGTATTTTGAATTAAACTGTCTTAGTGATTCCTCATCAGTATTATATAATTACTTGTGTAATGAACGCATTGTTGAGTGATGTTTGAATGAGTTCACATTCACCTATTAGCAGGGAATGTCTGATGACTACAGTATATTTTTACTATTGATGGGATACTTCCAATGTTTACAGTATTTGTATAGTCATACATATAACTGACACATCTATTAATGACAATTAATTGTAATACTGAAGTATGTTTAATGACTCTAGTGCTTATAATCTGACATATATATAACATATTCACAAGAATTTTCAACTGTATTAACATATAACTGCTGGTGATGGATACATTACTATATGTGCAGTATTATATGTTCTATTGTTCTTGTAAAACGAACTTTTAGAATGAAAAACTTTCAAGTAAAACACTATCAAGACAAATGACAAACTATCAGTGGTTCATTGATCAACTCTGTGGCTTATTTTGAATATGTATAAGCCAAATGCCAATAAAATAATTAATAAAGATCTTTGTTTTTATACTAGGAAGCTAGAAAAATAAAGATCTTTATCTTAACTGTGTATAAAAATATACACAGTTAAGTTTTATCAGTATGTATACAGTTAATTATTTGTTTTATTCAAGTTTTTTGGGCTACAATTTGAAAAAATTGTAGACAAATTTCCACTGTCATTTGTCCATCCATCTGTCTTTTCTTAATCTCAAGAATGGAGTTAGATAGATGAAAGATGAGACCATATATGGAAACCTTAGGGGCAGGAGGCCCCAATTAACTATATGATGCAAACCAGAAGTCATGTTATTTCAATTCAAAAATTTTCTCTCTTTTAGGGGAAGATTTTTGATAGATGACTATTGTGACCAGCATGACTATTGTTAAAGGAAAGGTATGATGTACAGGAGTAAGCCACTATAATTTGAAGTGGAGAGTATATATATTAAATTAAATAACTTAAAATTATGATTAAAATTACATTGTGATGATGTCACACTGAATAATTGCTCATATTATTATATATATGTTATGGTTAAATTGATAAATATGATGAATATGCATCAGGCAATCTGCATAATAACCAACAGTTTTGATGAATGTGATAAATTATTCGTGTTTTTGTACAATTAGTCACATTAACCTATTATTATGAATAATAACCAACACCATCTGGTTAAAGTAATAAATCTCATGTTTCTGCAATTTTGAACCTGTTTATGATGACTTCACATCTGGTTACTTACATGTGTAGTGTTGCCAACTCTAGTGAATGTTTTCAAGATGCAAAATTGGAGACACTATAAACTGTGAGTTCCTGATGTCAACAGGGGAAGAGATGACTGGAAACATTCTGGTGGTCATTCTGCAGGTGGATGTTGATGGTGAGATGTATGGGTATGGATCAATTAGCTTAAAAGTATTCAAGGAGTCAATTTGTCATTTGTCAAAAGGCTTTCATTTTACAACAGGAAGTTCCTGATGTTATTGTGTCTCCTCACAACTGTTTCAGAATATTGTTTATCATAGGCAGTCAAGGGTATAAGAGATGCAACTGCAAGGGGCAAAAGTATTTCACAAAATACTCTGTAATTTGAAATGTCATGACAGTTTGTTGTGTTCAAACAAGTAGGAGGTTGTTGTTTAAAACTGATAACAATAAAAATATTCCATACTTTATAATTTATCACTTCGGCCAAAAAGGTTTCATTATGTAGAATAACAGGTGAAAATAATTGAATGCATTTTATCACATTAACCACAAACATTAATTATTTTGTAAAATAACCAGTGATTGTATATAATTTCTGCACTCAAAGCTAGAACTATTTAAAATCAATGACAAATTTATTAGATTAACTGTAACATATACATTATAAATTAATAACAAATGATGTGTTTTATACTTATGAATGACAATATTTACATAACAAAAACAAATATCTGAAAATGTGATTAAATTAAAGCAAAACTACATAGTCCATTTAACTATATATTTACAGAGACAAATATTGATTTATTGATTAATTAAAGTATATGCTATTTATTATATCAATGTAAATATTTATAATGAAATGAAATAATCACCTAAAACACCGGGTTGAAATCACTAACTCATCCAAAAACCTTTAACCAGTGAAATCTGAGGGACTTTGAGCAGACTTTCACCGGTTAAAGGTTTTTGGATGAGTTATAATGAAATGAAATATATATTTCATTTTCTATTAACATTTTTAAAATAGTTATCTAACAATTAATATAAAATGTTTATACTTAGAATTATTAAGTTAAAAAATAACTTAAGTTTCAATAGATTAAATTTCTTTTTATAAAACTTTAAATATGATAATAATAATAATAATAAATAACAATTAGAATATATTAATGTAAATATAAGCTATATATGAGAATATTATGTACTTAAAAAAATTTTGTATTTTATTTTCTAGGCTATATTTGGTCAAGTGTTTTTTGGTGAAACATTAACTTTTTTATGGTGGTTGGGAACAATGATGATTATAGTGGGTCTTCTTTTGATGCATAAAGGAAATCAAAGATTACATTCTAATGTAATTAAACTTTCATCAAAACAGAAATGATTACAGTATGGTTTGTATTATCATTTCAAAACTATAATTTTAAAAAATGACTAAAAGTGATCTTAGTACTTTGGATATATAATCCAATCTAAGTGAACAATATGCAGTGTTTTTAACTTCTTAATATAATTGTATTTTGAATTTTTAAATGTAAATTAATTCAGTCTTGAATTTTGTTGCAATAAATTCAGTTATCCAATGTTAGAATTTTGCTTACCCATATTTACTAGTTGACAAATTTAATTCTTTAAGAGATGTATTTTATTCAATTATTGTAATTATAAAATTATACAAAAGACTGAACTGCAGGGCCGGCCATATTTTTATCAGTATATATACAGTTTATTTTTTGTTTTTTCAAAGTTTTATTATTGTAATAAATATATAATACAAGTTAATAAGGAATGATATGTTTTATACTTTTAAAAGATAATACTTGAAAATATTAATGTAAATATTTGTTTTATTCTTTTTCAGAACATTGGTTATAATCAAATACATTTTATATGGATCAGGGCGTAGAAGAAGGGAAGTGGTCAGGCCCTAAAACAGAATCTGGTTGTCATGATTATGGCCACCGTTTTTTGTTTTTGAGCATATTTTTTTTTATAAAGATTTCATTTGCAAAACTTACCTAGTTATTTCAAAAACTTTCTAATTTCTGAATTTCCCTGGGTGAGGATGCCTATGTTTCAAGAAAGGGAGAAAGCAATACCTTGTTTATGATACTTCTCTTATGGAAAAGCCTATTGGTTTGATCTGAAAATGTTGCATGCTAGTGAGTAATTTGAAATTAGAATTGTATTTGTAACATTAGCAACAAAAAGGGTTTGGCCATGAAGATATTAGATATTTTGATCTGTTTGCTTATAATTTACTTATAAAAGCTATGAATAACTTTTGCAATCTTAGAAAGCTAAAATTATGTATACAAACTGAATTTTTTAATTATTTATTAAAAAATTCATAAACTATATTATTTTATGATCATTGCATAAAATACTAATTATTGAAACAGTTTAATTTCTTGTATATTGAAATAGAAAATCCACTTTCACAATTTCACATCATTTACTTATAAATTGCAATTAAATTTATCCATTTTAATTACACTCAATGGTAACAGTAATTTTTTATGAAGTTTTTTAATATCACTTGGATAACTGAATGTTATTGTATAAGAGAATATTTAATGTCTATGATATGATATATATAAAAATCAAATTGTTAAAAATGTTAAAATCAAGAAAATTTTTATGCTCTGGCATTTAGTTATTGTAATAATTAAAAATATATTTATTAATAAGTTTATAAATTATTACTGCCATAGCTTTTGCTTATATATTTTTTTTAATACAAAACTGCCACTTTGCAAATAAAAGTTTAGTTTCTTAGTGTGTATTACAGTCTGTCTATTTAAAGAATTAACTCGGGTATTAACCAATGAGCCATCAGCCATTGATTGCTTAGTTGTAGCAAGTTAACATCTGGTTTTTTCCTCGTTTTTTGTCACCGCCATTATAAACAGTGTTATGAAAGCTTCACTTTCTGGTTTTGGAATATGAGGAAGTTCACTTAGTAGATATTAACTGTAAAGAATTATACATTTAACACATGCTATAGAAAATTAACATAATTAATAAAAAAGTCATTCTGTCATCTAGTGAAAGAAAATAAAATAAAATTCACACACTGCCTGACATATTAAGGAAAAAGTGCTGATGATATTAAGGAATGTGCTGATTGATTTAACTGAAGCAACATCACACATCATGTTGCTCTCAAGTTGATTCTTTCCATAGACAGGCTATGGTATAGAAAAAAAATTAAATAAAAAAAAGACTACTACATTAGTAAAGTTTTAGTTAGAAATAATCACAGGAAACACTAATTAATTAGATTGAAAGGATATTTATATAAAAATAAATTGATTATCATGATGATAAATATGAAATATAGAATAGGCCTAATTATATTAGAAGTAGAATATTAAATTTTAGTTTGTTATAAAAGGAAATAATGTATATAAAATTCACTATTTTTTGAATACATGAATTAATTGTTTTTAAATTATGAATTTAAAAGATTTTCATTAGGATAGAATTTAAAGAAAATATGAATATGCCTAGATTCATTTTATAATTATATTAAAATGATTTTTACATTAAAAGTGGTTATACAGGTTTTTAACATTTATAATAAAGTTATTTTAAATGGTAAAAACAGTTAAGAAAAATATGAAATATATATATTTTTCTTGCAATGTTTAAAAAGGGAGCATGTTTAAATTCATTTGTCTCCTTTGTTTTGAAGTTAACTTACAATATATAAAGTAAGAAATTAGAGGATAGAAGGCAAATATATATTTAAATAGCATTTCTTTTTGATAGTCATTTGATTTAATGTCTCATTAATTTAGATTATAAGAATAAAATAAAGCTAACATCATTAATTAATTGATAAGAGAATTATAACATTCAATTAAATATGAAGTATAAATAATTTTATTTGAATTGATTCAATAAGATACTTAACTTAATTTTCAATTTTACCAGATTTTATTGATATAATGTCTTTTAATTAACTATATTACATTGCTTTATACTTGAAAATATAAATCACTGTTAATAAATTATAAATGAAAACTAAAAAGAATTTTATAGCTTGTATATTAGGAATTATATTAGATTGGTATTTTTGTGGATAGGCATTAAGCAGTTTCGGATATTATATAAAGGATTTTGAGAATATGAATACTTTTAACAGAGGAGTAACCCATAAAAAACGATTAAAATCCTAAAGTTCTCAATGATATTGTTTTAATGATATAGGGAGTGTATATATTTGTGCATAAAATTACATTGATATATTAATTTGATATCAGAATTTTAAAATTTGCAAACATTGTGAAGCAAAATCACAGTGATAGAATAAACCATTATTTCTTGGATAACTTCAAAAATAACATTTAAATCTGGTAAAATTCTCTAGTGAGATTAAAGTAAACAGTTACTTTCCAAGAGATTTAAAAACAATAATCTAAAGTTTAATTTAATAATAATGAAGTATTAAGTTGATTTCAGTTTTTGGTAAAACAGTGGTTAAGCACCAGCAAATTCTAATAAACTAAAAGTTTATCAAAATTTGTGTGGTATTTTAATTGATGTTTTATTAATAATTGAAATTATCTCTAATTTTTTTAAAAGAAATACAGTTCTGATTAAAAATAATCATAAGAGAATTAACAGTTTAAAATGATTGACTAAATTGTACCAAATTTAAAATAGTTTTTAATACAAGATATAGAATTTCTTTATTAATAATTTCCTGTAAAGTAATTTTATAATATATTGTGTATTACTAAAAAATATAAATCTTATAGTATGTTGTAAGAAACAGATTTATTTTTTAACATGCATTTAATTTTTTTATAAATCCAGTTCAGTATAGTATAAATAGTGAATCAATGTTATTTATAAATCTGAAAAATTTACATACTGTTTAATAATACTAAAAATTTTATTTTATAGATTAAACATTTAGATATTTATATAGACTGCTGTGATTGGGTTTGCAAAACAATAAATTTAAAAAGTTAAAATGCCAATTTTGCCTTGAAAATAAGATTTTATATTATTATTCAAAAATGTGAGCTTAATTAATTTAAGATGTATATGTGTATAAACTAAATAAATATAAAACTAAATTATAACTATAAATATTTCAATAATTGATAAAATTTTGGAAATAATTCATGTTTGTTATATAAAAATCATGTAAATTTATGGATAAAGAAATATTGATACTAAATTATGGTAAATTAAAATGATTTACAAAAAGTAAGTAAATTGAAAAAACGAGCAAAAGTTCTATTTTTAACAAAATTTCTAAATAGAGTTATATATTTTCTTGTGTATTGGTTTGTATTTTTTAATTATGCATTTTTCAAATAGTTTAGAATTATCTTTTATTATTCACATTTAAAATTATCAGTGTATTTATTTATAGAAATCATAGTTAAAGTCACAGTTGTAAAAATGTAATTATCAAATTAACTACATTCTTACAATTCTAACATATATTATATCAACATTTTTACATATCAAAACATTTTCAAACAAATATATTTGTCAAAAATCAGTATTATTTTTATCTCCTTGAGTTTAATATAACTTGTAAAACACTTGTATATATATATATATATATATAAATAGTATAACTATATATAAGCAAATAACAAAGTAGCTTATAAACTATAGTAGAAATCACATATTCAAACAAAATTGTAATCAAGACTTAGACATAAAAATGAGTCTTTCTTCTTCTGGATCTTGATTTTATTTCCTTGGTATAGGTATTAATTAATTAATTTCTGACATTAAAACATTGTTTGCTTAATAGTGATTATTAATCAATAGAATGGCGCAAAGATGAAGTGGAAGTTAAGATTTTTAACTTTTATGAGGATACAAAGTATTGTGCTAGGTTTTTAAACAAATCTTTATGAAATAATTTATTTTATATTATATAAATACAAAAAAAAATTATTTTAGTAGTTGCTCTCGAAAGATTAAAAATACTTTTTAATGCAAGTAATAATAACTATACATTCACGAACAATTTTACAAAAGAAATTTTAAAATACTCATCTTTCAGGTAATGAACTTATAATATTGTATAAAAATTTGAGAGGAAAATATTTTCTTGAGAAGATGAAAGATAAGTTTTAAAAATATTGTTATTTATTATTATAAATGCAAAATATATTTTAAAAAATTATTTCATATTCTGATTGTCGCCTATTTTCTAATGCAGTAAACAAACATTTTCTATATATGTATATCAAATGTGAAAATGATCATTCATCTCTTCAAAAGAGAAAAATCATAATTTTTCCATTCATTGATTCTATGGCATTATTCTTTACTGCAAGAATATATTTGTCTAAAATATCTTAAAAAACATTTCTTTAAGAATTTAATGATTGCTGTTAATAAATTGAGTGAGAAATTAAGTCAGCCAAGGAAATATAAAGGTTTTGCAGATGGTTTACAGCAAATTCTCATCATAAATGTTTCATTCTGCTTCATGTATGTATAGTGGACGTATATGATGATAACATCATTTCTTTTGTTATATATTCATAATTTCAATACTTCTATAAATCTTAATTATTATTATTTTTTTAATTGAAAGTAATATTAACATTTTTGTGATTATTTTCCAATTTTTATAGCCTTCCAAATAAAGAAATCAATTATTTGAAAATCAGTTTAGGATGAAAGATGATTATTACAATAATTATTCAGTATCACTAGAATTTAAAAACCTGTCATTGCAATAAAAAGTATTGTTCATAAACTTTTTCTTTTTAAGATATAGCTACCATATTTTATGGCATATAAGACACAATTTTTATCAAAAAAAAAAAAAGAAGGCTCAAAAAATCATCCTGTGTCTTACATATGAAGTTGTGATCTTCTGTAGACTAATGAATTCCCTAAATGGCCTTCAGAAGGCTACAGGTAAACCTCTCTTGAATAAAAATGTTACTGTTTAATTAAACATATTTATTATTACAAATTTTAATTACTGTATTTAAAAATGGAATTATTGTAAATAGTAAAGTCAGATAACATAAGACAATTATTGATGAATTGTTCATCATACACATATAGTACTTCAAATTTAAGTAGTAACCCTGATAAGTAAAAATGTGCTTAATAATTTTACTGTTTTTTAATTAGAATACAGTAAAAATGGTTTTGGAATCAAGTGCTGGGAGCATGGGATGACTTAAATGCACTAAATACTTTTTCCTAAGTATTCTATGCTTCTTATATGCCATAAAATGCAGTATCATCATAGGCTGATCATCTTTCAGATCAACAATGGGAATTTTTCATAAATATATGAATATAATAATGAAGAGAATTTGCTCACTAAATATTTTACAGATAAATTCTTGTAGATGAATATATTTTACAAAAGATATAATTGTATTATTATTTCTAATATTAAGAATTCTATTGTGATTAAATTATTACAATACACAAGAAAATATTTTTTGTCGTGGAAAATTTTTTATTTTAAGATGATATCTTATAGAAATGCATTCCAATTTGTTTAATCACATATTGAAATATAATTTTATTTTCATAACATCTATGTTTATTATTATATTTTTCTAATTTATAAAAATGAAATATTTATACAATTGAGGTTGTGAGTTTTACTTAAAAGAATTAATATACTTTTGCTATAAAAAGATTGATGATGAAACTGTATCTAATATGAAAATTTTGTAAAAGTCTAAAAACAACAATTATCATAGAGTATCAACAGTCAAAATTATCAGCATTAAAGAAAATAGACAATAATGATGATGCAGTTTAGATATATTTAATTAAGTTAGTATAAGAAAAATATATTTCATTTTACTAATTATTGTAATTAATTTATTGCAAATGTATATTTTTAAAAATAATTATTTGAAATTGTATAACTTTTATAGGTGGGAACTTATTTATGGTGCTAATTTGCTATTAAAAGAAAATGGATATATGTGGTGTAAATTTTTTTGAAAAAAGTTAGTTATGTATATATGTATAGTTCTTTGTAATCAAACAATGAAAATAAAAGATGAATTAAGAGAATTTTCTTTGAATTTCAGCTTTTCTTACGAAATAATCTTTAAAATAAATATTAAAAAAAACAATGTTTTATTATAGATAATAAAAAGTAATCATAATTTAGTTGTCCTTTTTTCTCCTGAAATATGAATTGAACTTGAGAATAAAATTTAAAATTCTTTAGTAATATTAGAGCCGTTGATCATTGCAACTGACCTAACATGTAATACCAATCGCGTGAATAGTTATTGTCATTAAAATTTCTATTACCGTATTTTACGGACTATAAAACGCACTTTTTTCTTCGAAAAATTGCCTCCAAAATTCAGGTGCGTCTTATAGTCCGTAAAATACGGTAATGCTGGGATACTTCATAACTGATGTATAAATCAACAAAAAATTCAAGGAAAAAAAAAACAAAAAACTCAGTTAAATTTCCCGATTTTCGCGAAAATTTCTCATTATTTAAACACACCACATTTTCTCGATTTCCTGAATTCCTGTGTTAAAAATATTAATACACTAATTATATTCTGAATAAGAATCCAGAAATAATCGATTAATGGCCCAGCTTTAACGTATACTTTGGACAAGTAAAAATTACTTCTTAGAATCGAGTAATAAGATATATCTTTTAACAAATTATATTTGGATAACTAAATGAATGAGTAATTTTAAATATTTTCACTTATTGTAATAACGGAGAAAAAGTTTGATGCTAACTTTATTTTTTGTTTTTTTAACTAAAAACAAACAAACATTACGATTATAGTTTAAAAATCTATTAAATGTAAACTTTACATGCTTTATAAACTGCAAGTATGTATATGTAAGGACCCGGACGGGAGTCAACTTGGAGGTCCGAATGGAGGTATTAACGAGATCTTGAAAATCTTTTACAACATGAAATGGAGAAATTAAAGGTCTCGATTAAACAATAAAAGTTTTTCTGTAAAATATTAAAACAAAGGAAGAATGGTGTTGAAAGGAACAAAGTCGAAGGAAAGGTGGTTAGAGAGGAGTCGGGTTTAGTCGCGAAGTTGACCTCTCACGCGCCCCCTCGACAGGTGTCGATTGGCACCAGGTGACGAAGAAAGACCAATTAAACGGCGACTTTGGGGGAAAAACTTATAAAACCGCGCGAATCAAGGACGTAATGTTCTTGGTTCGTAGTTCATTTATCCTGTAAATTGGTGCTTTATGGAGAGATCATCGGGAGGTTTTCCGTCAATCTGGGAATAACTTTCGTCCGAAGCTGTGCCGCACGCTCGTCATCGAGGACGAGCGTGCGGCACAGCTTCGGGAACTTCCTACTGAACGTTGGACTCTTGTGTGGACTTTGGCCGAATACATCAGACCGCATCCCTCACTAGTATTTTTTTTAACTCTCCGCCCTGTGGGCACTAAGAGGGTTTCTTTTAGCAAGCCCATTATGGGTTCGGCCAGGTCCACAATGGGGCGGCCCGGTGGTGAGGGACGGGAGCCAATATATCCGGCCGGACTACCCCCGAAAAATTCCTTGGGATTATTTGATCCGTCTGGATTGAACCCGGGTCCCAGAGCTAGGCTGCCACCTTTACCGCTCGGCCATTTGGCCGTCAATCCCTCACCCTTGAGTGCCATATTGTGGGCTTGAAAGTCAAGGATGAAAACGGAAAAGAACTTGGTACTACGTAACTGAGTTTAAAATAATTATTATTATATATTAAAAATTCCTGTTTTAATGTAGCAGCTTCGACAAAACATGTATGAAGAAGATCTTCAGGTCATACAAATAATTGATTGGATGAGTGGAAGAGAACAACAATTATAGCGTCCTTTTTTTTAGATATTCTGTCATAGTTACTAGAGGTGGGATATTCAATTCCGCTTCTGGAACTAGAACTATTGGAACTGATCCGAGAGCGGAACTGTTTAATCTATTAGACCTAGACCAGCGTTTCTCAAAGTTTTTGCTCACGCCACCCAATATATGTTCCGCGACTCAAAAGTTTACCGGGTTTTTTTTTTAATTTTATAATATAAACTGGAGTTACTGTATATTATATTACAAAATAAAATTATGCATTATTGATGATAACTTATACGTATGAAATGTAACATTGAGTACATTTCTGTTAAGAATGTACTCAATGTTTCGATTTGTAACAAATAACGTACTTCAGTTTCAGTTTTTATTATTGAAATTTAACTTTTAAAAATGTAAGACTGACAATTGCAAATAAAACAGATGTTGGCTGACATTAAAGCCAAAAAAAAGAAATCGTCTTGGAGTTAATTTCACTTCGGCATTGTTAAGAATTAAAACTGAGTTACATAATACAAATTCCTGTTGTACTAATTACGAAATTATTCAAGAACATTTAAAAAAAATCAACAAAATTATATATTCATAATAAGAGAGGCTGACATTGACAAACAGTAGTCTGAAGACAAAAGCGACTCCGATTGAGGCTGTTTTAAAACCTATTATTATTCCCCAACTGTATGCCCCTTATCAGGGCGAACGGTGAATGGTTGCAAAAGAACAGAAAATACCGAGAAAATACGTTATGGAGATACAAAAGACTTTGGACGATGAAAATGCTAAAGAACATGAGATTAGAGATACTCAACAGGGTTTTTTTTTTAACTCTTTCCGCCCTGTGGGCACTAAGAGGGCCTCTTTTAGAAGGCCCATTATGGGTTCGGCCAGGCCCACAATGGGGCGACCGGGTGGTGAGGGACGGGGTCCGACATATCCGAACGGACCACCCCCGAAAAATTCCTTGGGATTATTCGACCCGATCGGATTCGATCCCGGGTCCCCCAGAGCGGTAGGCTGCCACCTTGACCGCTCGGCCATCCGGCCTACTACTCAACAGGGGTGGGCAAGCAAGAGTTCAGTGGGAGCCAAAATGTAATTTTGCAAAATGCATGGGAGCCGCCAAGGACTATATACTACAAGGATTGTAGAATAGGGATCTGGCTATGTTAGCCAGGAATGCGAAGTTAGTGACGTCAGCACGAGACCTGACCTCTTTCTTTACGTATATCAGCGTATGCACGTGTTTAGTTTTCGCTTTAATATTCGTCCAATTTTGTTATTAACGAAGTGATTTATTTTAATATTTCTGTAATTGTTTATTTGACTAAGTTGTTTATAAGGTAAGATGATTTTAATATAAGTCATTAAATATTTAAAGCTATATTTTTATGTTTAGGTGAAGGACAAAATGCCGGGTACTAGGTGTGCTGTATATGGTTGCAATAATAACCTTTTTGCAATAAAAGCTAAAGGAGAAAATGTAACGTTTCACGTGTTTCCTAGACAAAAAGACTTAATTTCTAAAAGCATTAGGTCTGAATGGATTAATCGTTGCAAAAGGGGCGATAAATTTAATCCAGATACAAGTAGAATATGTTCTGTTCATTTTGTTCAAAGTGATTATGAAAGAGATTTACAAAATGAATTGTTGGGTAAGTCATAAGTACAGTTCATTCATATAAATTACTTGTTTTTGTGCGTGAATGTTTAATTTGCTTGTTTTAGTATAAAACTGCAGAATATTTTCTATTTCAGGTTTACCAGTTAGAAAGATTCTGAAGAAAACAGCTATCCCTACATTAAATCTTCCCGATAGAATGAACCCAACAGTTACGGAACGAGAAAGACGAAGTTCAAAAAGAAAACAAAAAGAAGTTAATGATCTTTTAACAAATAATGGTAACAATAGTAACAATCTTCAAGATGAATATCATTACGAAATTAAATATAAGAAGCTGTTAGAAGAATATAATGTTTTAAAATCAGAATATGAAAAATTGAAAGAAGATTATAAGAAAAGAATAAAAGTATCAAACGATTTATTACGATATTACAAAAGAAGAAATATCTATCGTCCAAATCTACGAAAATCTAGCCAGATAACTACAGATTTGTTGACACAGGTTTTCACAAAAAGTCAAATTTCATTACTATCAAAAAAGAAAAAACGAGTTAACTGGAACACAGAAGATATGTCGATAGCCTTAACATTAAGGTATTACAGCAAAAAATGCTACTTATATTTAAAAAATAAACTGCATTATCCTTTGCCATGTGTATCGTCTTTAAAGAAATGGGCATCTCGAGTAAATTTACGACAAGGAATATTAAAAGATGTCTTATTAATGTTGAAATTGGCTGGAGAAAATTGTACACCTTTTGAAAAAAACAGTGGTGCTTTCATTTGATGAAGTGAAAATTAAGGCAGTTGAAGAGTATGACGTCTCTGCAGATGAAGTTCTAGGACCTTACAATCAAATGCAAGTCGTCATGATAAGAGGTCTTTTTTCAAACTGGAAGCAACCTGTTTATATCGGGTTTGATCAAAAAATGACAAGAGAGATACTTTTAAAAATAATAGCAGAACTTTATTTACTATCGTATAATGTAGTAGCTTGCGTCAGTGACTGTAGTTGCAGTAATATAAGTTTATGGAAAGAATTAAATGTGAATATCAATAAAACGTTTTTCCTTCATCCAAATACAAAAAATCATGTATATATATTTGCAGATGCTCCTCATTTACTGAAATTATTGCGAAACTGGCTCATTGATGTAGGTTTTAAGTTTGAAGACGGTTCTGTAATAAATAAAACTCCATTGCAAGCCCTAATTTCTATTACCGATACCGAAGTGAATTCGTGTTGGAAAATTAATGAAAAACATTTAAACTGTCAAAAAAGCCAGCGCCAAAATGTTAAATTGGCAGCTCAGATTTTATCAAATACCGTGGCTACAGCTCTTCTACACTACCTTCCCGGTACGGACAAGAAAATGGCAGAGAGATTGGGTAATTTTATTAGACATGTAAATATGTGGTTCGATATTTTTAATAGCTATGCACCAAAAGGTTCTGTTCCAAGCAAAAATGGATATGGTGTAGACTTGGAATTACAAGAAGAACATTTAAATAAAATGATAAAAATAATTTCAACAATGAGAGCAAATGGAAAAAATGCCCTCCAAATTTTTCAGAAAGGAATGATAATCTCAATGAAATCGCTAATTGATCTTTTCCAAGATATGAAATCGACTTTTGATATAAAATACATCTGCACTCACAAGTTAAATCAAGATTGTCTCGAAAACTTTTTTTTTCAAATTAGAAGCAGGGGTCCTAATGAACATCCAAGCCCACTGAATGCTATATATAGGATTAGATTGATTATTTTAGGTAAAAATCCTGGTATTTTAGAGTCAAAAGTAAATACCACAGATCAAATACAAGAGGAATATATTATACCCAAAGTTTTAGAGAAAGCACATGTAGAAGTATCAAGTGAAAATACAGACCAATATACTGAATGTAAAACTACTTTTTATTCAAATATATCTTCAGGAAACTCTACATGCAATCCAGACTTTAACACAATCTCTGAAGAAACTTCTCACGATGCTCTCGAGTATATAGCAGGATATCTTGCCTATAAATATAAAGAAAAACTCCCAAACTTGGGTAATTCCACTAGCAAAATTAAAAATTATCACAACTATTGCATTCCATCGTGGGTGCAGCATTTATCTTATGGAGAGCTTATCAAACCTACTGATGAATGGCTAGCAAAAATTATAGAATGGAATAAATATTTCGAAATATATCACGGTGAATCGTATAAAAAAGGCCCCGGAGTTGTACAGAATTTGTCAGTGGAAATATCAAAACAAGAAAAAGTTTTACCTTTTTCTTTAATAAAAGATTTTTGTAAATTAAGAACTATAATAAGAATTAATTATAGAAATCTTAAACAAGAAAAATGTAAAATATTGAAAAGATTGCCTTCTGAAAATGGTGATTGTCAAAAAAAATTTAAAAAGTTAAGTAAGATAACCACATAATAAAAAATATAGCTCATTAATTTATTAAATACGTATTAGACAAAAGACTTGTAAATTTATTTACATACACTTATTAAATCCGAAAATTGTGTAGTAGTTAACAGTTAGTAGTAATTTAGAAATTAATTAAGAAATGATTTAGTACTTTATCGTATTTTGTTATTTAAAAGCATCTGTCATGTTGAAGTAGAGGGCTTGCTGTGACGTCACATAGATCCAAGGTCACGCTAACAAATATACAGGATCTGGCTATCCTTGTAGTATATGGTCCTTGGGAAGCCGCAGTTCTGTACTGTCATGGCGGATAGTATGATAAGGCGCACGATTTTATTATATAATATAAATCTATCTTGAGGAAACCGTGTTTTGTATTTTCTTTTCTTTTCTTTCGAAGACACAATGTAGTGACGTAAACTTAAACACTGGGCGAATTTTTCATCCTTTTTATTCGGTTGGAACGCTTTTTATTACATAACGCGTTTCGGGCCGATGCCCCTCTTCAGCCAACTAAACATTAAAAAGTAAGAGATGGCTATATACAAATATTTAAAAATATTGCGACAGCATACATAATTAGTTTTTAGAGGTTATTACCTTCTAAATCCTAGTGGTGAGAGCTTGTATACCATTAAAAGCTGGTCCGTACCTCATTCGGTAGTTTAGACGGATGTAATAGTCCAAGGGTACGAATCTTTATAAAATTCCATAAAAAAGTTTAGTATCAGTCTGTAGAAGTATACTGGGTTATTCTTCACAGATCGTATTCGTGAAACCATACCTGAGATTCGTCTACCGGTGTGTTGTCTAACGCTGATCTCGTACTCCTCCACCTCAACTGCGGAGTACGATCTGTTTCTAATTTGCATATATCTGGTCGAGCATCAGCAGGGGAATATTCCTTTTAATAGGTTTCTTTTCCAATAAAATTATTCGGGGACCTGGCGGTGATTTTTTAGAACTCATCAGTACACAGCATGTGGCCATTGCTATTTTTTCCGCTTTTAATATTTTTAATATCTGTCGCTATGCAAATGACGTAACATCAGATCTTAAAACAGTTTTTTATTTTATAATATATTTTATAGTAGTTTAATCCAATTTTCATTAATTTTTATGCTTAGATTAGTATTTATACAGGTCTTATTTTTATTTTTAATGATTTCTACACTTTCTTTGAATTTCCTGTTGTATGTCTTCTTTTCTCTATGTAGAATGCTTGTTTTAGTATCATCGATTTTACAGTTATTTAACACACAATGGTCATGGAATACTGAGTTTAGTCTGTTGTACTTTAAATCGGCTATATGTTCTTTCACTCTTATTTTGAGTTTTCGTTTTGTTTCTCCTATATAGAAGTTGGTATTTTCGCAAGTACATGGTATCTTATAAACTATGTTTTTCATATCGTCTTTTTTTATCTTCTGTTTCTTTTTTCTTTGTTTGGCTTTAAGTCTAGATAACAAGTTTACGTATTTTGGAGCAAGTTTTATATTATTTTTCCTCATATCTATGTCGATTTCTTCATAAAGGTTCCTAATGTATGGGAAGCTGGCATATTTTGGTTTCGATTCGGTTTTTTTATCTTTTATTTTTGTTTGGTTATTAGTAATTTTATTTTCCCATTTATGAATCAGTCTGGTTGGGTACCCGTCTAGGGCAAACTTTTTCTTCAATTCGATGATGTATTTGAGTTTATTAGTTTCTTTACTAGTTCTATTCTGTATTTTTCGGTATTCCATGTTAAAGATGTTTTGTTTTATATATAATGGTATATTTGAAGTATATTTTATTGTGGTGTTAATTGAACATGGTTTTTTAAAAGGTTCAAAATCTAATTCGTTTTCGTTTCTTGTTATCATAAGACGTCTAAGTACATATAGCCGATTTAAAGTACAACAGACTAAACTCAGTATTCCATGACCATTGTGTGTTAAATAACTGTAAAATCGATGATACTAAAACAAGCATTCTACATAGAGAAAAGAAGACATACAACAGGAAATTCAAAGAAAGTGTAGAAATCATTAAAAATAAAAATAAGACCTGTATAAATACTAATCTAAGCATAAAAATTAATGAAAATTGGATTAAACTACTATAAAATATATTATAAAATAAAAAACTGTTTTAAGATCTGATGTTACGTCATTTGCATAGCGACAGATATTAAAAATATTAAAAGCGGAAAAAATAGCAATGGCCACATGCTGTGTACTGATGAGTTCTAAAAAATCACCGCCAGGTCCCCGAATAATTTTATTGGAAAAGAAACCTATTAAAAGGAATATTCCCCTGCTGATGCTCGACCAGATATATGCAAATTAGCCATGCATGCGCCATAATCTACATTATAAAAATATTTATTAGTTTCTGCCAACGGCGATTAGAGACGTGGATATGCAATGTTACGTCGACACAATTCAACCAAGAAACACCGAAAATTTTACAATTTAGAACTTCGACTGGCACAGACAGACCTTTCATGACGTACAAAAAACAGGGTCCTAACCGTGATAATCATCACTCTTATCTGTACATGAATAATTTGCATAAATATACACAAACAGAACCCATGTTTTCAGAAAAGCTCAGGACCAAGCTACAATTTGGCGAACGGATGGTAATGGAAGAAATTCCCATTTGAAAGGAGAAGAAGGGATAGAATCTGAAATGGAACCCCTACTGGCAACTTCAGAGGAAACACCCAAATCGAAAATGAAACAACACAAACGCTTCTTTTCATTCATAAAAAGAAACAAGAACAAACCCGAAAAAGTCCGATTTAATCCTCAGCCAACTTGTGATTACTTCAATAATTCCATAGATGAATCGCCATCCTCTTCCACCGATTTTCTAGAATCAAAACGCGTGGATGACTGTAAATTGACCTCGTTAGGAGCAATTTCTGCAAAGAGAACGTCATCGCTGAACGAAGTTTATAATGTTCAAACAAAATGGACAAAGATGGAGTTTTCCAAGAAAATCCTTTTATAAAACTGAAATTTCACCGAAATAGATAAAACTTCTGAGACATCTGAACCTAAAACAGTTTGAGATGTTCCCATCACAAACGTATTTATTTCAAGAGGAATAGAGGGGTGCAGTCACGTGATATAACGTCATTGCTCCGCCCAACAAAACAATTGTCCGCCATATTGGTTGCTGATTTCGCGTTACCATGCTTGATCACTTTATTACGTCAACGTGGAAGAAAGGAATTTTTATTGGCTTTGCAGCCGATTTAAAAGATAATGATTTGATAAAATATAAAGAGAAAACTTTTATAGAATTGGATCCATAAGAAATGAAACAAATGGATTTTTCATTTAACGATTTAACCACGTGGCCAACTATAGAACATGGAGACACAGTAAATTATTTGGAAACTCCTTTACACAAAAACTCCTGATCAGCCGATTCCAGGATGTATTAGTCTGGAATTGCTATTTATGTTAAGATTGTCTCGATATTTGTGTTTATACTGTATAGGTGTATGTAGGCTAATGAGGGGTTTTTGTGCCCGAAATGCATTTTACTAAAAATTTTATTGTGGTTAATTAAAAGCTAATTTTTGTAAAAATTTAGTCTATTTTGCTCCAGTCAGTCCCTGATGTGATAAGCCCTCCAATTTATTATAGCCATATTTATTAGGCTAATTAACTTAATCTTAATAATAGAGACTTGCGCAACACAAAACTATAGTGACAAAAGAAAAAATTTAATGGTAATTATAAATACAACTTAACTTAAAATGTGACTAAATATAAAATTACATTCATCTTTATATTAACGCAGTTATGTTATGAGTAATGGAAAGTCTCACATGAAGATACGTACCTCTCCTACAAGCAAAATTAAATCATTACGAATAAAATATCACGATGAATAAATCCGCTTGTTAAATCATTATGAGCATGAGTGATTTGTATGCCTTCATCTGATCCAGTGTGACAGCGTTAGTTGTTAAAACCAAATAATTTACTGCCTCCATGTTCTATAGTTGGCCACGTGGTTAAATCGTTGGATGAAAATTCCGTTTGTTTCATTTCTTATGGATCCAATTCAATAAAAGAAGTTCTCTCTCTATATTTTATCAAATCATTACCTTTTAAATCGGCTGCAAAGCCAATAAAATTCCTTTCTTCCACGTTGACGAATGTGATCAAGCAGGGTAACCTGAAATCAGCAACCAATATGGCGCCTGTATATGTGAGCGGAGTCATGTGACATTACGTGCACCCCCTCTATACCAAGCAACCGATCCATTTTTAGAGTCATGCTCGGAAGATTGAAGTGTTTCTCTACTCTAATAAATAAAAGATTTTACTTTAGTTACTTCTTTGTGTATATTTATTGTTTAAAAATAAACACTATTTAAAATTAAGGTTAGATTTACCTATGGTAGTCAAAATGGCGGCCCTTCCGGTCGCCATCTTGTTTGCGCACGCACATGTGCAAACAAGACTGCGACCTTCTAAAATAACCAAAACGCACCTAAATTTATACTTTTTTTTTTAAACTAAAATAATTTTAAAACGTAAATTTGCTACTTACTATTTCATGTGCTTTTGGTTTCATTTCCTTCGTTTGGATCGAAGTCGAAACATAAAAAAGACATTATTCTACCTTAAATCCATCTAAAACTGGCCGTAGTAATTTACGAGTTTGGATATATCAGTTGTTCGAACATGTTTTGCCTGGAGTGTACATAAAAATTTAAGCCTATGGCGATTTAAGCCTTGCGGTTCACTTCTCTCGCAACTTCGACTGCGATAGGCAACATCTCCTCGGCGAGTTGCACCTCCGATGCTCGCCCACATCGTGGTTCCTGCATCGGCCACGTTGTCTTGTGGCCTCGAAACGTACGAGAAAAATAACGTTGGTTTTGAACGTTAAAGGATGAATCACTAAACTCCGCAATGTCAGTCGGGAGCACGAACAGTCAAACGCCACCAAAATTAAAATTTAATAACAATAACAAAATTTTGGGAAGAAATTTTGTCTAAATAACTTAGTTTTATAACAATCATACAGTAAACTTTCGTAGGGTACACGACGAACCTTCGCCCACGTCGCACAACCTATTAATTTGCATATTACCACGATAAACTGTCATCTACTACGTCATTTTTATTAATTTACATTTTTAAGCACAACCACATTTCACGCCGCTATCATCAAAAATGCATATTTTGTCACACGTGTTGTTAGAAATCTCCATATGTCAACATTTTCACCAATAATTACCAAATAAATTCGTCTTCCTACATTTTTTGGACGACTGTTAAAAAGTAATCACCATTGGGCACATTATCCTACTCGTTAAATTTGAAAAAAAAAAAAGATAAATTGTACAAACTTTTATAAAACACGAACACCATTCGAAAAAACACCAACATGCACTATCCGTTTACGCCATAACATAATTCGATATTCGCATAATTCCTCATGTTTCCAGATCGTAAAATTTTGAAAAAAATTTGCATAAAAACCATCAGTACGATAAACGCCATCTATGTTTCACTTTTTCTTCTTTTTCCTCACGGTTTATATGAAGATAATAGCGAGGTTGAGGCCGAAGTTTTAAACGCAAAAACGTGTACGTCGGACGTTTAGCGCCGCTTTCCTGTAAGCCTAGAAGTTTGGTAATGGCTTTTGGAATGTCGAACATGATTCCACTGACTTTCCAAACGCCATTGTCAAACTTCTATGCTTACAGGAAAGCGGCGCTGAACGTCCGACGTACACGTTTTCGCATTTAAAACTTCGGCCTCAACCTCGCTATTAGCCGTGTAGGCTCTTCTCTGAATCGATCGATGTTTCGCTTCTAAACACGCATGCCATCGAGATTACCGGAAGGGCCGCCATTTTGACTACCATAGGTAAATACCTATGGTAGTCAAAATGGTAATTAATAATAATATTGTTATAATATACCTAGTAGAATTGTGACGTCAACAATCGTTAATAGTGAACAGAATCACATTTGTGTCTGGAAGACTAGTTTTGTCTTTCATTATGACGTCATTCGTCTCTGAGAGAAGAGATGAGAGATAAGTGACCAAAATACTGCCCCTGATCTTGCTCCGTATAAAGGCATCCCCGCTTAACGTCAGTTTATGATAATCATATGTTTAGTGGGAAAACATTAATCGAAAGTCTATTTCTCGTTATTTTAAATGGAAAAAATTATAACTTACAACGTCAACCGAAATCCCCCGAAACATAACTAAAACATTGCTCTTTCAGGGGATGGGAATAAGGTTTCCATGCAAACCGGAAATCACGTTATTTCAATTCAATAATTCTTTCCTGAAAGCACTTAATAGATGACCAGCACGACTCAATTGCTAACGTGAAAGTATGATTACAGGGGCAAGACACTACTAATTTGAGGTGAAGATTATATATTTTAAATTAAATTAATTAAAAATTGCAGCCCGGCATTGTCACTATGTCACAATAAATAATTTCTCGTTGATAATTATTTCATTTTATTTACAAAAGCGGATATAAATGTAAAAGCTTATGTTACTGTGAAAGACCAAAATTAGAGAATGTCGAGATTCTCCGGTAAATGTCGACACATACGACAGCCCATTGGTGAAAGACCAAATATTTGGTGATATTATTAATGTTACGTTATGTTAGTATAGGTTTAGGTTAGGTGGGTTAGGTTAGGTTAGGTAAAAAATGTACTTCAGACAAGCAGCTGCAACTAATTCGAGAAATGCTATACATGCTGTAATTGCAAAAAAAAAAAAAATTGTTCTACGACTAAATGCTAGGAACAATATTTTTATTCAACGTTCACATCAGTGGATGCTGAATGTCCGTGTAAGTGAGAAATAATGATATTTAAAAAATATTTCGTACATGCACGAAACGACTGTGTGAATGCCGACATTCACCGGGGAATGTTGACATTCGCAGGATTTCGGTCTTTCACAGTAACACTTACATTGTGTCGTTAAAATTATAAAGTCAATTACAAAGTTGTAGCATATGAAAAATATTTCTGAATGCATTAAAAGGTAGTGCATATCAAGTATAATCCCAGAACGGACTATCAAGTACGACAGGTAAATGGTTCACTGCTCAATAGGCAAAGTAAGGAGTGCATCGCTGCATAATACGAATGCAATGCGGAAATGGTTAAAAGTGCGATCGTGTTTACGCTAGCACTGATGTGGGCACGTAATTGATCATGTTTAATAGAAAATATCAGAAACAACTGAAAACTACTGTACGTATTTTCCACGGTATATATCAGGGGTTGCGAATAACGATATTCGAAGAAATAAAACGAATACGCTTTAATTAGAATAAATGTAAAGTTAAATTGAAAAAATGGTCAAGTGATAAAGAGAAAGGATGATTGAAAAAGATAGGCGATATACCGAAATCGTATGACAAGATACGTGTCAGATGGTTTCTTCAGACGTGTGCCACATTCAAATCACAATTCATGCGTGGTTGCATAAAACCAACTATCAATTATGTTAATGTTCTTTACATTTTTATGACACTACTGTGTATTAAGAAACCATAACCGGTTTTACAAAGGAAGAACACAGAGAAATTGTGTTAATATATAGCGAATGTTATCCCAGTGCTCTTGCAGCTGCAAGGTTGTAAGTACAACGGTTCCCGAACAGTCTCCATCCAGACCACAAAACCATATCGGATGTTGTGAGATGTCTGCGTGAAACTGGCAGTACATCAGATCGTCGAAGAACAGGCGACCATACAGCCATCGTGTCGTATATGTTTTCACATTCATATAACAGTATGCGACGAGTCTACAGAGTGTAGAATCTATCGTCCGCGTGTTATTCCGATTTTGTATGAACACAACGTGCATCCATTTCGATGTCATCAATAACAGGGACTGCATGAGAGCGACGAACAACAGCAAATGGATTGGTGCAATTTTGTGCTAAATATGATATTTGTGAATTCGAACTTCATTGAGAACACCGTGTAGATTAATAAATATAAGTCTATCCAAGATGAAATATTTATTTCCCCCCTTTTGCTTTTTCCTTCCTATGGACACTGAGGCCGTTTTTCAGGCCCATTACCGGCTGGGCCAAGCCCAAAATCGGGGCGACCGAATGGTGAAATAGGGTGTTCGACATATCTGGGAGAAAGCAGCCCTTGAAAAATTTCAGGGAGTTACTCGCCCGGATTCGATCCCGGATCTCCAGAGCAGTAAGCTTTTACTGCTCTGGGGATCCGGCTCTTTCTGCCGTTTTAAAATTGTTTTGCATATGAATTTCAATAAATTCCTGGATGAAAATTTTATCTACTATATAAAGCTGAAAAAATGGTTTCTTTCTCTCACCGTAGGCCAAAAACGGCCATTAGGGGCGCCCCTAGCTATTATTTAAATTAACAATCTAAATTATTTTACATTTATTTTATATTTTTACAGTATAATACTCAGTATATTATTATTTCTATTTGTAATTTAGTATGCCCCGATGCCTGCATCGGGCCTTTCGACTTGTTTAAGTTACGTTTCATTGAATTTATTTACATTTAAACATTTCTTAATAATGGAAACTTTAATTTTGATTTTTTTGCTTACTATTTGAATACAAATGGAGATAATTAAACTGAAATTTTCAATAATTGTAACCTATAAATTCCTGTTGGCTTCCTATGTCTGTCTGTCTGTTCTCCCATGATCTAGAGAACTAACTTGTGAGTTAGATAGATAAAAGACGAGGTCAGATATAGTCATGTTATTTCAATTCAAGTTTTCCTGAACAGACCGGCATGACTATATTGCTAACAGGAAAAGTATAGTGACTATATTGCTAACAGGGGCAAGGCACTACTAAAATTGAGAACATTGTATCGAAAAAGAATTAAGAAATTGAGAAAATTGTGTCAAATCTTCACATTGCAGCCTGGCATTGTGAAGATGTCACATTAATAATTGCTCGTTTAGCCTTTACATCTATTTTATATATATTTAAAATACTTTAGACGTTAACAAAATTAATAAAATTTCATAATATATGTACAGAACAAATTGTTCTTATTAAATATATGAAAAAAACTGAAATATCTAAATTGATTTTTTATCGAAGTATTTATTTTTAAATCTTTAAATAGAACTATGCTTATTTTGAGTTATTTATTCGCGAGACCATATTTTAAAAATTTGTAACGTTTCTTATCGAGAGAAGAAAAAGGCAAAAATCACGTTATTTGATAAACGCGGGCATTTTGCCAAATCAGTTAATATATAATGCTGAGCATGCATCATTTTCTACACAGCTTTCGAAATTCTTTAAAGAAATAATTATGCTTTTTATGAATAAGTTTAGCTCGGTTTTAACCTAATTATCAGCAGGTAAAAAGATAAAAACTTATGCTTTGAGACTAATAAATTGTTAGAAATAATACTCATTCACTTTTCATGAAATTTTTATTTAAAAATATTAAATTTTAATATATAAATGAGTATATTTCATACATCATAAAATTGGTTACAGTTTAAAACTTAAATATTATATAGAACTAATGTATATATATTATATTTTGTATCAGTATGTATATTATAATTTTTATGAATAAATTATATCAGAAAAAATAAAAAGTACTACAACTTTACGTTTAAATGGATTAAATTTCAATTAGTTTAAAGCTGAACATTTATTGTTTGTATATGTTCTAAAGGTCACAATGAAAAGAAAAAAAAAAAGGAAAAGAATAAAAGATATTATATTCCATGTGACTATGGCACGCATTTATAATTTTTATTATTAAATTTAAAAATATATATATACTGTAATTTCAATATTAAAAGCTCTTACCATTTTGTAGGCCTTTTTAATATTTTATTGTTCATTTGTTCTATAAGTAATATTGTTTCTATCAATTGTTTTTCATAAATTTTAAGAACTGAATGGAAGCATATAAAGAGAATATCTCGTTTTATAAGCTGAATAAGTTGAAAACGAATCATCTAAAAATTAATTTATTTAAAAAAATTATTATTATATATATAGATCCAGTGTTAAATTTTCTAATTGGACCGTAGTAGTATCTAAATATTGAGTTGGAAAGGTTGGTTAGTAGAGTGGAACCTCGCCCACGATAACGATCGAATAGAAGTGAAGTTGGCTTCACGACGTATGCAGGTCGGAGTTGTTGGATCCACTTATGGATATTTTAAAACTGAATTACATTTTATAAAAACAGGTAAGATTTTTATTATTAATTAATACTAAAACGTTCATTTTTAAAATCTGAAAAGCGTAAGCTATCCAATTAGAATTCTCAAACATTGTAGAATTCGTTTGATTATTCTCGAACTCTTCTAAAATTCGTAATTAAATTACGGAAAAAACAATCATTGTAAATGTCCGATGTTTATTTAAATTTTTCTACTTCACTATCAGACAATTTTATAAAAATTAACTTCATACATACATTCTTTTTTATCTTGAATTAATTCCGATTCATGCAAACTAACATCTTTTAACGTCAGAGTTATAATTTTTGAAGTATGTACTGTATTAATTTTCTTTCTACCTATCCAGTAAAGTGTATATTAATTATGATATTCGTATTTTATAAATAAAGAATAATTTAAAGAATTTACACAATAAAATATGATTTAGATATATTTCTTTCGTATCCATTCTTACTTCTTGTAGAACTTTTCATAAATACTTTAACGTTATAGTAAATGTAGTTGATAAAGAAAACGACAAAAATAAATTTACTTCAAAATTTAGTTTTATATGTATATTTACTCACGAAAATATCATTCGGAATTAATTTGCGTGTAGCTTTTATACTTGTCTTACATTTTTTCTACATTAAAAAATATCAATCGCTCCTTGAAAGAGTTTAAATCTTTTTAATAAATATTTCACTTATGTGAATTTTATTTTAATATAATTTACTTGAAAACAAAGACCATAACTGTAGTTTCATACAGTTATAATGATATAACTGTAATTATTTTCGAATATTTAAAAATATTAATGATCATGAAACTAAATCATGTTGTATTCAGCATTTCGGGTCGTTAATAAATTTATAAAAATAAATCGATAATGATTTCTTTAATCGTCATTCTTAATTCTTCTAGAACTAATTTAGAAAAGTAAATTTACCTTCGTTTATTTTCTTAATCGACTATATCAACTACTATTTATTTATGAAAGTTCTACAAGAATTAAGAATAGTTATGAAAGAAATAGCGTGAAAAAAATTAAGTTGCGTAAGTAATGTAAGTGTAATAATTAATAATAAATAACGTATTTGTTAAATAATCAATATAGAAAACGAAAATGTTGTAAAATTAATATATAAACTCAATTGTTATCATACTGTTAAGTAGAATAGTATAGAATTTTTAGTTTTTAAACTGTATCTTCACGTTTTTACATCTTTAGAGTAAGGTAATTTTTTTTTATATTTGAAGATTATTCATTGAAAAATATGTTTTTAAATGTCTATAATTAAACTCTTACAACTTAATTGGATTATTTAGATGATGCAAAAGTTATTGACCATTTTGCATCAACATTAAATAGACCGTAAATTCAATAAAATGATTAAAAGAGAATGAGTTTATTAAGCTAAAAACCAATTTAAAACAATAAATAAACGGTATAAAATTAAATGATATATATTTTTAGAATTAAATTTTCACAATTACGCGTTAAAAACGTAATTAATAATATAAATTTAGATGATAATTTTATGCCAAATTTATCTTCTGTATCCGATAACGAAAAAATTTATTCAGAAATCGAGAAAATATTTTAATTAAGTAGCTAATATCTATATTAATACAAAATATTTTTAAAATTTCTTATAGTAATACATAATTAAAATATTTTCATAATATTTTAGAACAAGTACAGAAATTTTAACGTAGTTAAAAATTATCTTAAATGATTGAAAATGATTGTTTTAAAATTCATTATCTCACAATGATTACTCTGTCATTGTTATTCTGTGGTTAGAATGTTATTGAATAACTGACGAGTATGTAGAAATTTTATGTAAATCAAGCTGATTTTAGAGCAAACTGTTTATATTCCGCTTTCTACGTGAGCAGCATTCATATTCACCAGAGTCACCATTCTATTTGAATCTAATTTTGTCATTCAATACATTATAATATATATAAACAATCTTTTGTTGTTTGAATTTTTCACTATATTATTTTATTAATCGAAATAAGTTTTTAAAAATATAGGGTTGTTATATAAAAAATTTAAGCTAAAATTATGAGAATTTTTAAAGAAAAAACCAAATTACATACAAGGGAAATTAATTATTCTAAAAGAAATCTGAGAGATTAATATGATTTCAAAATAAATAAGCAAATTTTCAAATGGAATACTTAAAATTTAATTTAAAAACATTACTTATATAAGCAAAAGTATTCATTTAGGTTAAATATATTATCGTTTAAAAGCTGTTTTAATGTGTATTTTCTTTAATTTTCTGTAAATATAAAAGGTTAATGATATCGTAAAGTGTCATATCAATAAATATATATATATATATATTTGCTAATTGTTCATTAATAACAATAGCAATAAGTACAGTACATTCAACTATATTAATTTTACACTATCAACCCCTTATGTCTTTAAGTAATAAAACAAGTATAGATAACATTATAGAAATTTCTATTTCTAATGATCTTTTGATAAAAATAGCGATAAAAATTTAAGAAAATAAAAACGAATTCAAAAAAAATTTCTAAATTAATTTAAATTTATATTTATATTATAGAGTCATTCTATTAATGGAGTTTACATAAGGTTAATGGTTCCGTACGATTATATTATAGCATTTTTTCATATTATGCAGACCTTTCTATATCATTTTTTAGTTTAGTATTAAATAAAAGACATAGATATGGCACCCAAAGGGAAAAGCATTTCGTGTCTTGGGTCAACTCGTGACTGTCAGACAACGCCTCGATCTTTGATTGTTTTATCAACTCGAATCATAACAATAATTGATAGGAAATATATATTTAAAAAAAATAAGTCACGATATAAACCATTTTGTGAAATTCAATCAAACGGATAAAGAAATGAATATTAGTCACACTGGAATTATTTATATGATCCTGAGCATCCTGTTCTAAATGCTATCAATATCATTAGAGTTTCGTTAAATCAGCAATTTCTAAACATTAATGGTTACCATGGTGAAAGTAATTATTTCTAAATGAACTTATTCACAGAAAGCAAGAACGTTAATGTAAATCGACAATTAATGATGTAATTTTGATAATTAACCAATAAATTTTTAATTTTTATAATTTTAATTATAGAAGCAGCAAATATTTTGCTGTAATTGTAAAATATTCACTTGAAAATCTATAAATAATATTTAACACATAGAAAATTTTAATGTTTAACTAATATTTTTCTAATAGTTAAGCAATAAAATTTGTGTTGTTGTTGTTGTTATAATCCAAGAAACTTACACTTCTGTAAGTCAATAGACTCCTAACAGGCGAGTAATTTCACGATAATTCGTTATATGAATTATGATATTGCGTGTAACTATGGCATTAACAATTTCTTGAGTAACTAAGACCGATTTAAAGCTTATATTAACGAGAAAAGGAATGTGGATGCCCTTAGGGACTTGATTAATCGAAATATTGAATTTTTTACGTTATAAAAGTAGGTAAACTTTATTATTAAATAATCTAATAAAAAGTTTTCTGTTTTTTTAAAAGCTATGGTTAATGATTATATATTCTGTGTAAAAAATAATCAATTATGTATTATGTAAATGCAAGGTACCTCTTACTTCGAAAGACTTTAACTTCGAACGATTCTGGGTTCGAATGGCCTCCTGGAATGAATTAAATTCAAACTACGAGGCATCACTGTATTTTGGATAGCTGAATTGTTATAAAAATCATTCTAACTCAATTTATGACCGTGTTTAATCAATGAAGAAGGCATAAATTAACAGTTTTATATTTAAGTAGATTTTTTTCAGGTTTAAAAAGGAAATCCTGTATTTTTAAATTTTGTCTCATAAAACATAGATATTGTGTAAATATTAAATATTGGGTGTGTGCAGCGATTAAATCCCTGCAGGTACTTTATTCTGATCATTATTCTAACCATAGTTTATGTTTTAATTTTCAAATAGTGCTGAGTTGTCTGTTTGTGATAATTTCTTCTACCTAATAATTAATTTACTCGTTTAGTTCGATAGCTATGTACCAGATGGCGTTGTTCCAAATAAAAACTCGATAGCACTTTATGATTTCCAGTAACGTTTAGCCTATTTTTATATTTCAGGTGCTGTCAATGGGTTCTGCTTACTAACATAAGAAGAGGATATGGATAAGTATATTAAGAATAATTAATGGCTAAGTATTAGAGTAATGGATATTTTGCACAGTGTGTGTGGTGCGTGTGTGTGTGTTTCCTCCCCTAATTCTACCCCTTTACGTAATAGCGGGATAACTTGGTAAGTACACCCTTTCGATTTAATGCGAAATAGCAATTTTTTTCGGTTATTTATTTTAATGTCTATTTTTTTATAGAGGAAGAACCGACAGAAGAACCAACTACTACAGATGCTCCTAGCACCACCGAAGAGTTGGTTACCACTACAACAACTACTACTACCACAACAACAACGTTAAAACCTACAACAACAACAACAACTTTGCAGCCAACCACAACAACTACCACTTTACAACCCACAACAACAACTACAGCTGAACCGAGTACTACAACAACAACTCTTCAACCTACAACGACCACAACTACTCTTCAACCGACAACTACCACTACTACATCACGACCTACTACAACCCAGTCGAGTACAACAACCACGACTCTTCAACCAACAACGACCACTACAACATTGCAACCTACCACGACAACGACAACTAAGCCCACAACAACTACTACATTAGCGCCTACGGAACCTCCTGCAGGTAAGATTTATTTCATAATTAAGATTTAAATTGAGGAAATTTCGACATAAATCTTATTCACTTCAGATACAAAGTATAAAAGTACTACAGATGTCCACTTTTCGGATTTGATAAAAAATAGCAAACTCGTTAATGCAAATAAGCCTCCTGGAAGTATAAACGGTCCTGTTGGATTTGGATGGGGTGCCAACTTTACAAAAAACTTAGAAAATGAAGAAATTTGCCTGAAAATTGACAGTTTTCAACACGAAGACGAGAAATGTTGGCTCAATCCTTTACATTGTGTAAATGGTATAAGCATCTCTATATGGGCGAAAATATCATATATAAGAACGGATGATGTCCCTCGATTCATACTAAGTACAGGTAAGTTTTGTATTTAAAGAAATTTCAAACACGAAATAAGTCACATAAAATCAGTGTAAAACTTGAGGAAATCATTAGAAAGATAAATGATGTAGCACAAGAACATAAAAAATCAGACATTTTACAGTATGTAGGCTTATATGTGCCTTAAAATAATCGATTTAATAAGTATTTTAAACAATAAACCGTTGTTAGATACAAACTTTTAGCATATGCCGGAAGAATGAGTTGATTGCATTTTTAATGTGATAATTTCTCGAATACTATTTTTGAAATTCCGTGTTGTAAAGGATCATAGATTCACGCGATACGTAATGTGCGTGATCATCTTCAATCAATTTAAAATTTACATAGAACTTTCATAACTCAAATATTCAGTTCTGTGTACATTTTTATAAATTTCTTTATAGAATAAACAAGCGAATACCTTTAAAATAAGGTTACTTCCGGGTAGAATCGTTATACTTTGCATTTACTTCCAGAAACAAAACTTTTCAAATAAATTTGCATTGTCTGATACAATGTAAATGATATTAACAAAAATTAATAAATGAACAGCAGGAAAACAATTTAAGTAGTTGCATGTTAATAAATTGTTTTCACCTCATTTTATTGTGTGTAAATATTACAGATTAATTTATTTTTAAAGCTCTTAAAGATTTTTTACAAGTTTTTATAATACAAATCAAGTTATAATCTGGTGCAATGATAATAGTTGATTTATTTTAAATTAAAAATTTAAATAAATATATAAAATTACCTTTAAATTTTATAATTTTTTTATGTTTTATATTACTGAAATATAAAATAAAATATTAAAAAAAATTATCTAGAGAAAATAGAATTAAAAATTAAAGAATGCCAAATTAATTTATTTTATTTTTAATTATAACCCAAAATAATTAACCTGATAATATATTTTCATTATATATATATATATATATATATATATAAATTATAATATGAAAATATATTTAATAAAATTAATGTATTAAAATTTATGAGATTTTCATAGGTCAATGACCTATTGGAGAGATGTTTACACGATTTATCTTTCTATTAAAATTGAATAATGCAGCATTATTAAAATTATTGATTTTATACATTTTTATATTTATTATTTATATCGTAACAACACTTTTTTTAAAAAAAGATCTTAAAAATTAATTATTCGTATTGGGCATATATATATATAATTCATAACATAAATAATTGATGCGTAAATTCGTGAGAAAGATCGTGATATTTTTGGCATTCGTTTTTCTATAAAACTTTAATGATTCAAAAAGATATTTTTTTCTCCAGAGAGACAGGTCATGAGAGGAAACTATTTGTCTGTTTTTTTAAATTTTTAATTAGAAAATTGTATAGGTTTATTCAATATATGTTTCTTTACAGTTTTGAAATGTGTTTGTACTTAACTATATTTAAATTGTTAATTAATTATTTTTATAATAGAAGAGATATATTTTGATATTTTATGTTGATCAAATTCTTTATTATTTGATAGCAAATTGTATGAAATCATTTCGAAAGTTCTGATAATATGAGAACAAGACATTTGAATTTAGGTCATCTTGACGATAATACTAAATTAATGCTGTTTTTATTCAAACAGATTTTATTTATTATTGCTTTAATTTTGATTAAAAAAATAATGAATACTTAAATAAATTTTATCTATAAATACATAAAATACTTAAAATTTTAAATTGTCTATTGGAAGGCCTAATGGGAGTGAAGGGAAAAATGGATCACGTTACTTTAAATGAATAAATGGAGCACTAAATACAGCAATATTTATTTCGTGGCTTGTATTACTGCTTCGTACTTATCTTTATCGTATTAAGTTTTCATTAATTGTATAAAACAAGATATAATTAACGTTGATCTCAGACCTAGTACATGAGTTAAGTGGATCCTGGCTGAGGATAAAACAATATAAACGTGATTAAATAGAATTTCATAATACAGTAAAACCTGTGTAAACTGGAATCTAATCGTTCCGAAGTTTTTTCCGTTTTAGACAAGTTTTTCTATACACGTTCAAAACAAAAGCCAGAATTTCGTGATTAAAGAAGAAATTTTGAATTATGAAATAGGTAATTCTTAATGTAGACACGTTAAACAATAGCAGCCTGATAATCCAACACAAAGATTATGCTGATGTCATATAAATAATAGAATAATTTTATATTTACATAGCTCAAGCCTGCAACCACGAAACGAAGAGAGATAAATTTCTTCAAACTGTAAGATGGTTGCACGTTGAGAAATTCTGCATTAGAATTATTTACATTTATGATTTTGTTCACGTATTTTAAGATAAGACAAAGAATGCAGCTATTAATATTCTAGACAAATTTAAATGAACTCTTCTATAAAATCTTGCACGTATTTTTCCTTCTTCGGTTGATTCCTTTTTATTGCAATCGTTATACAGTATTTTTGTTTATTACTATTCATCACGTACTGTACGTTACAGTCAGAGAAAAAGAATTTTATTCTGGTGAATTTCGTTGAATTTAAATTTCACGAACAATAAAAATGATTTAATGATACTTTTATAGGTGGATACGATGATGGAAGTCCCGGATTATCTATATATTACAAGGGAATTTATCTGTATGGTGTCGTATGTACAGGAAATGATACGTGGGTTGCTTTTGGTGCCGGTTTAACTCGTAATTACACTTGGAATAATATTGGAATAATTTGGAGTAGAAGCAAAGGATTAGGTGTATGTATAATAAACTAGTAGTAATGTTATCGTCATTTCAGTACGAAAAAAATAAATATCTTTTTCCAGTTATATGTTAATAGTAAGAGAGTTGCGTATGTCGTTTATCCTGAAAAATCGACAGCAAAAGAAAGCATCACTCCGCCATTACTAACCATTGGATGCAGGAGAAATGATTCTTCAACTTTTATTGGTTATTCATATGGCGAATACGACGAATTAGCAATATGGAGAAAAGCTCTGGACGACAAATCGACCGATTATTTCTTAGGAGGGACATGTAAATGAAAAATTTAATTTGGATATTTCAATTTTTGGATTAAATATTATTTATATTTCCAAATATTTTTAATAGCTTGTGATCCTGACCTGCATCCTTTATCTTGCGAAACAAATACTGATTTATTACTGAGCAAATTCGTAAGTATTGATTATATAAATGATCATAATTAATACTGTAAATAACTTTTAAAATTTATATTATAGAACGAAGTCAATTTAAACGATCCTGTGGCGTTAGGAAAGTCATTAAAGCATCTGAATAAAGTGTCAGCAATCTTAAAACAACCTTCTTCCTCTTCAAGTAAATAATGTTGAAACAACTTAAATTTGTAAAATATATATTTAATTAAATAAACATCATTTCAGGCAACCTTACAGATTCTGAAAAATCTGAAAAAGATGAGAAAGATGGGAAAAAATCGAAGACACTGCAGAATTTAGTAAAACTTTTAAAGAAAATTTTAAAAAGTACAGGAGACTCTACTGAAAAGAAGTTTTCTCAAACTAGATCACTTATTCAGGTTTATAAATTTATTAATTTATAACTTTAATTGTAATCTTTAATAATATTTTTCCTTCATATAACAAGAAAGGTGATGTAAAAATAGGAAAAAATAATAAATTATTAGCTGAACCCATAAATCAGAAATCTTTATAATTTTAGGCTTTTTACTGAATTTAAACGAATTAAAAAATTTAATAAGCTTTAAAAGATATTTATAAATATGTTAAAATAATTTAAAATTATATTTAATGTCTCATTATATAGTTTTTAAATAAAATATAGTAGTAAATTTATTAAAATTCCATTGTTTTATAAGTAAACGGTGGATTTATCTTGGCAATTTTAATTGGTAAGTTGGATAAAGAGCATGAAGGACTCCCTGTTTTATTACATATTTCTGTCCTGGAGTGTTGCAGTAATGAGGCAATCGCAAACAATTGAAAATATCAGAATTCTTTTCAAAAATTTAAAATTACTTTAACAACTTTCTTATATACAATCCAACTTCAAAGCTGTCATTTCTACAATAAAAGCACTTAAAAGGTCGTATAAAAATGACGGAAGCCATTCATCTTAGGCAGAAGCTGAAAAAATTGAACTCTAAGGTCAGTATAAAGAGTATAAAGACAATTAAATATGTACTGTAGGCCTACTAGCCGAAAAATCCGGTAAAAAAAAATAGCCCGGTTTTCAGAAATATTAATGGGAGAATTTGTTTTTGAGTTAAGTATTGATCCAAATGTAGTTTCAAAATTTGTTAACGTTCCCATAGCTTTTGTTGGTGTCTACAATCATAGCAAACGAGAGAATCAAATTCCACTTCCTGCCACTTCATAGAAAAATGTAATAAGACGTAAATGTAGAACAGCTTTTGTGTAATTATATCATTTTTATCAACTAATTAAAAATTTTTAAAACTATTTTTCACTTTTTACTAAATACTATAATTTTCTAAAAGTAAGATTATGGACTTCTAGATCATATACGATCGTACTTTTAAGTTGATCGTTCATTAATTACGTATACAATTTTTGGCCACTTTTGACCTCCAACCTGTTATGTACAATGATGTACTTTTGGCAAACCTCCTCCCCTTTAATTATGAGTACAATAGTTCACGGATCCCCATGACATTGACGAAATGATAGAAAATATTTCAATTGTGTTTATTCACGTGACTAAGTAGGCTTATAAAAATAAATTCGCATGCCACTAATACCACTAAGAACGTTCACATGGACTCCCTCCCTCTATAATGTATACAATATTGTACATTTTGGAACCCTCTCCTCCTTTAAACTGTATACGTAATTAATGGACGTCGCCTAACCGCCATCTCTAAACAATGGTCATTTTTATGCTCACGTCAGTGTCCTTGTTCTGAGGTTTGAAAGTATATATCTAAGTATTGAATAAAAAGTTAGAAAAACAAAATAAATTACAAAAATGTTATCCAAAGAGATATGAAATATTTCAAATGTTTTGATTATAAGCATTTGTTACTAGGAAAGTAATAATAAATAATTAATTATCCGGAATCATTTAATTAACATTATTAAGTGTCTCCAAGAAATCTAAACACGGTACATAAACATGTAATCAGTTTTATCGGTATAAATTTATTAATTTAAATTTTAGCCTTTAAAATTTATGAAGCGTTATTAAAGAATCGATTTTATAAAATATTTTAATGAATTATGCTGACAGCTTTATCATTAAAATAAGTGCAAATGCAAATATTCAAATAAAACTGTAGAAAAATAAATAAATAAAACAGAATTTCAGATACTTAGAGTAAACAACGTAAAATTCTTCATCGGAAAATCGAAAATTAACATTTATCTGTAGTCAAAGAATAAATTCTATCATCTCAACACAGTGAAATTTTAAAAAATTATTTAAAAATACTATAAATATATTATATATATAGACATAAGAATTTTAAACAGAACCAAATTCAATAATTTAAATATATTAATGTAAAAAATTTCATAATTCAAATGAAAGATTTCTTATAAATTTAGAATTCAAATTTTGAATAAATTGAATTTAAACCCATTAATCATAATTAAATACGCTATATTTTAAACACGTACTTAAGGAATAATTAATGTATTCGTGATCATTTGAAAAAGATCGATCTTATCTTCAAGAAACATTGAGTATTTTTAGACTATCCATTATCAAGTGATTTTATTGTTTGATATATCGTTCATTTTAATCTAAAAATCACTTATTTCTTATATTTTCAATGATCTTTGGGCTTAAAATACATTTTCATAGATTTTAATTACTGTCCATTTCTTTCAGAGGCATGATTTCTCATTTCTCCTATATCAGAAATTCTATGTATTATTCAAAAACTAAGAATAATGTGTATATAGCATTTAAAAAGTAAAAAGTAAACTTAAATGCTTAGTCCATCGGTCTTCATAACGTTATAACCATGTGTTTTGTTTGTTCTACATTATTATTTTTAAGTTATACATTTCTTTATAACTCCATCTCTCTATAGAAATCCACAATTTATTTGCTGCGAATTAATGTTTTTCTGATTCGTTTGTAACATCGTTTCGACTTTTTGTTTGTTTGTTTGTATTAAAAAAATGATAATTTGGTAAAAGCTGCTTCCCACAGATTGGAAAACACTGCTCTGTAGTGTTTAAACGAATTCAAAATAACAAACTTAACACGTGAATGACCAAAAGCACAAGGTAAACGTTTGTATATATTCCAGGTAAGTTCACCACAGTAACAGTACACTCGTTTTTATAACAAGAAAAAACACAATAATTTTGAGGTGCGCATACAAATTCGCTGATACAGTTCTGTACTCGAACTGCATGTAAGTTTCGTGTTTTTGTTCATACCTTGGATTCCCATCTACAGTTCAACGCTCCTTGGTGTCATTACCTCACTCCTCGATTACCACACTAGGACTTTACAAAATTACTTCAATCTGGAGAAAAATGTTTCTTCTTTCTCAAAACTCGATGACACAACTCTGCAAAATGAGAATTGCGTCGTCGAAAGAGAGCATTTACTTTCCATCCCTTTCCCCTGTAACGCTTTGTAATGCCGTCAAACATATCCATCCCTAAAACTACGTAACGCGTGTTTCATAACAGTACTAAATAATAAGCAATATTGAGTATTGAACGTTACATGTATTTTATAACGTACAAAGCAGTGACATAAACTGTACAGCTATACGACAAACCCCTCAGGTGAAAAAATGAATCATTTTGTAACCCAAAGATTGAAACCATAGTGTTATGTAACGTTTTTTATAAACACACTCACCTCCTTGTAACGCATCGTAACGATTACCCACATACCCAACTACCCTCGTCTGCGCTATATAATTTATGACAGCTCGTTTTGTACTGTTTTAGTTTTATTTTTTTATTGATTTCTTTTTGTAATTTTGAATATAATTTTGTCTTTCTACCATCTTAATAAATTAAATATTGATTAAAATAGCTTTTATGGTTACGATTGTTTGGAGCTTTACGCAAATTAATACAGTAATTAAATTAATGAAAATAGTCTCTGAAAATATGAATAATTGTACGATACGGTAACGATGAAGTTTATAATAAATTAATTCAATAATTTAGTAATAAATATAATTAAGTATTTATTATGTTTAATTATTAAGTTCAATCTATTACCTAAGCAATTAATGAAAATTGCGTCTATTTTTGTATACGATTTATTCTAATTTAATGGTTTTAGTAATTTTAGTATATCATGGATAAAATCAACACGCTACTCTACAACTTTCTTTTATATTTTTCTAATATATGAGAAATATGTAATATTTGTGTTTCGCTCTTATAAGTAACAAACGATTGAAATTTTTTCTATTTTAAATGTTGAAGTATAATTATTGATCTGTATAATCTTGATTTTGTTTAAGATTAAGGAGAAAAATTCCACATTGCAGTTATGTTTGAATGTATATTCGGTCATGAAATATAAAATACCAGATAATCATAATTACAGTTTTCGTATTTAATGCTATCTAGAGAGATATTTTCAACTAAATCTAACTGCAAAATGACAGCAGTATTCTATGGCACAGTGTGGAAGGTACCGAAAAACACTGTGGCACACTGGAAAAACACTATGGCACTCTGTGGAAAAAGTGGAATACAAAGTTTTTCACAATCTTCCACAGTGTGCCATAGAATACATCTGTCATTTTAGAACACAGTGTGCCATAGAATACATTGTCATTTTAGAATACAGGGTGCCACAGAATACATTGTCATTTTAGAATACAGGGTGCCACAGAATACATCTGTCATTTCAGAATAGTGTGCCATATAAGATCCGTATAATTTAAGCGATATCAATTTTTAAGATAAAAATTGCCAACAAGATAACTCGCTAATTTTGAATCTTCTAATCATTTCTGTGTATTATCATATTCTAATCATTTTGTTTTTTCAATCAAACATTAGGCAAACATAAGTAAACTGTTCATCTTTTTGTTTTTGAAGATTTTATGGCATTTATCGACTCGGTGGATCCTTTCAAATGCAGTATATAAATTCTGAATTTCCGTGTCTAATCTATATAAATACATAATTTTGTTTAGTTTCATGATTTAAAACTTTTGATAACTTTTTAAATTAACATAAAATTTAAATATTTATAAAATTTTTTTCCAGGATGACGTCCATTACTCATATCTAACTTTAAAGTTCTGTATATTGTTATCGTGACGAACACTGTTTAATAATTTAATTTATTTAAAAGAGGCATAATTAATTAATATAGAAAAGTGAAAAATTCATATAAATCTACAGAAATTATATTTCATCTTCGAAATTAAATAAAAAGTAAAAATAAAATCATAAATTTTAGCTATTCATGTTTTTTAAATCTATGGTCTTGATATTATTTTATATTGTAAGTTCCGTGCCAATTACTCTGTTAAAACTTCTTTCTGCGCTTTTCTTTTAACGTTTTATTCAATAATGCTGTTAAATTATTCAAGAATTATTTTCTAGGAAGTGGAAAATTTGCTGAGTAATTTGTTTTCGCCATCTGAAATCGATTCGTGGAAGGATTTTCAAAAGGTCGGATCCTGTAATTACGATAATAATTATTATCATTATTTAAATATAATTAATTGAAATTTTTCTATGTTTTTTTCTAACTTTAGAACGATGAAGAAGCGACTAAATTAGTAAACGATTATCATAATTGGTTAATGAAGAAATTATCTCAAGTCAATGAAGATAATACACCAGTCGACGAAGATTATGCATCCGATAACATAGGTTTTAATTAAAGAATTTATGTTTTAAAAGTTATTTAACGGCTTATACGACCGTAAATTGATAGTAGGCCTATACACATTTAAAATTAGTTCCATAATTAAACAAGAACAGAATTTTAATTGCGTGCAAAGATCTTTTTTGCTGCATGGCTTCTTAATTTGCATATAGATGGGTTAGAGTTTCTTATTCAGTAACACGATAATACTTTTTAAAATTTTCCATAAATTTTCTTCTTGTCACAGTTTTAAACTGTTTTAAATGTAACATTAAAATTTACATTATATTCTTCTAGTTACGAGCGTTAAAAAGATGAAGTTATTCGAATTAATGGAAGAAAATGGAAGGTATATTTATTATCCTAATTATTTTAACCAGTCGGATGTTGAGATTCTATGGAATGATACAACTGATTACATACGAATTCCAACAGCAATTTTTGGTTCCAAAAATGGTTAGTACGTTTTATTTTATAACATTGTTATATTTATATATGATAACTTTGAAATGTTTCCTTTCTCAGACAGTAGTATCAACATTTTGTCCACTATTTATGACACCTTTCATAAGATCGCTCCTCTCCAAAATTCTGTGACGTGAGCAAGTATTTTGTATATTTCTCCTTTATATTTTACCGTTAATGTTACCTATGGTTCCAAGATGGCGACTCGTGTGATTCCAGCAAGGAAACAGTGGGGACGCACGTTCTAACCTAACCTAACCTATTCTAATAATATTGTTGGTAATAATTATGGTAATTTATTAGAATAGGTTAGGTTAGGTTAGAACGTGCGTCCCCACTGTTTCCCTTCTTCTATTTGCTGGAATCAGAGACGAGCCGCCATCTTGGAACCACAGGTAATATTAACCTATTTTACAATAAAAAATTTGTTAGAATAATAAAAGTAATTGTTCATATGTATTTGAATTAAATCGAATATTTCAGAATTTTTTAGTCGCTTAAGAGTACAATTAAATTTTTATTTTCTAGGCAACACGACCAGTAAATTTTAAAATTATAACACTAAATTACCCTAAAAAGAATTAAAAATTATCCATAAAAATTTATATTTTCTTTATAAATTTCTTTAAACTGCTTTTTTTTTAATTTCCTAAATTAATTGACTTATAACTTCTATAAATTTTAGGGGTCGAGAGACAGATTTAGTATATTTGGATAGCAGAATCATTAATTATTATGTTAATCCTTATGATAAATCTTTTCTACTGAAAGATCCCATAGTTGTCTACTTAGAACACGAACAAAACAGGGTTAGTAATTTAATTATTAATATTATTTTTTGAATAAGTATAAAATAAACAAATAAATTAATTAGTTATAATTTATAAACGTTTAAACAGATTTTATCTCGACAATTATTAAGCGAAAATACTCAAATTATTCCTAAAAGTAAGGTAAGAAATTTTTGTTAAATTCAAGTTTAAATTATAATTAATTACGAAAAACAATTCATTTAATACACCTGATGAGAAATTAATTTATAAACATCTTAAGAATCTCTTCTTTTTAGTACAATGGTACCTCGTACTTCGAACGCTTCAGAGTTCGGACGGTCTCTGGAAGTTTGAGGCACCACTGTATTTGCAATCGTTTTATTAGAAATGCTGAATTCTTTTATTTTAGTAGCTTATAGATATAAAAATAAAGTTATTTTTTTTGGTTCTATAGAAATATACCTTATAATTTATATAAAAATTTCATTATATTGGCAGATCCATAAACGATTTTGTGTCAGATGGGATCCTCTAATGAAATTTAAACGGTAAATATAAAACACCAATAACTTATTTGTCATATATGATATATTGTATCGATAATTGGATTTGTCATTCAGTTCATCATTGCGTGGTGGTTGGAGCACAGAAGAATGTGAGGAATTATTCACACGCGATGATTCCACGAAATGTCATTGCAAAGAATTAGGAATGTTCGCTATATTAACAGTCTTAGAAAAGCCATTTTTATATTTACTGGTAATTTTGACTATGCTAATTAAATTAAACATAAGTATAATTAATTAATTAATATATATATAATTTGTTAAACAGGAAGATTCCAGGCCAGAAAGTCAATGGCTGAGAATCGTTAAATGGATTGGTTATGAAGTTTCGGCTGTTCTTTTAATCATATATATATTTCTAATTATTATCAGAAAGTAAGAAATGTGTTTATTTTAGATGTATTAAAATGAATAATTATAAATGTTTGATTATGAATATTTTATAGATCACTTCATGATCAATTCCACCTGATTCGCCTTAATACTTCGATTTCCGCTTTGGCTGCTTTAATTTCCTTTTTTTGTATAGATTTTAAATGGCAGGATAGAGTAAGTATCGATTTTTTAAGTTTAAAATCCTTTGAAATTTCTCTAATTTCGTTTAATTATCCTAGGCATCCTGTCGTGTACTGTCAGGTTTCGCTCATTTCTTTTATATGGCCCTAGCAACGTGGTTAGTGGTAGAAGCCCATGCCTTGTTTGCAGCTATTATCATGGGTGCAGTCGGAGGAAGAATCATTTGCTACCTTTTGATTGGATGGGGTATGAAAAATATATTGTCAAATAATTAAATATGTGACCTAAAGGTTCTTAGAATTATAAATTATTTATTTTATATAAGTATACAAAATTTAACTGGCACACACAAGAACATACTCTTGTGAGTGCCAGCTTGTTTTGGGCTTGCACTGCTGTGTCAATGTAAATTAAATGTAAAGGTTTAGATACAAATACAAATGTACTGATTCAGTATTTATTCAATGGCATCTCTCTGGTAACCATTATTAAAAATACAAACATTTTTACTTTACCAGCTCAGTTATAGGCCTATATAACATAAGGAAAGTATGGAGATGGGTCAAAAAATGACCCCCCCAAGATTTTTACATTTTTGGGCAAATTTTTGCATTTCTCGATCTTGAAACGTCAAGAAATGCAAAACAATTCGGGGGATTTCTGTATATATGGGTGTTAGTGTGTGGGTAGGTGGCTTGATTTTGTTCACCCTATTCGAAGCTTAATAACTCCTGTGCTATTTGTAGAAAATTTCTGGAATTTTGAAGGGAGGTTCGTGTATTAGTGGGTCGATGCTATTAAATTTGGTGGTTAAAGGTCGAGAGGGTGGGGAGATAAACGTGTGTCGTATATCTCGAATAGGGTCGGACTTAATGACGATTTTACTTGTTATTAGCATTTGCAATTTTTTATAAAACCCATTGTTACCCTCAAAATTAAACTTTTTGCTATCTTATAATAATAAAAACATGTAACAAGTTTTTTAATAAAATTGACTTATCTATAAAAGCAATTCCTTATACAGTACTTGGATATAAGAGCGTAATAAAAAGAGAGACAAAATTCTTATTTTAAATTTATATGATACAGAAGTTATTTTTTATATCTAGAATTATATTATTATGTAACTGAACAGCGAATTTATACAATTTAAAATTAGGTTTAGGAATATGAATCTTACCAAAGAGTATTAAAAATAAAAAATAAAATACAGTAATTGGCTTTGAGAATATTGGATTTATATTATTTTTTTCTAGTTTTTAATATAATTAAATTTTATATAACTGTCATTTGAATATTTTTACATTGTAACAAAGAGTTAGCTTTGTTATGAAGTCACTTATAAGTCACAGAATATGATCTAAGTAGGTGCTAATTGAATGTGCATATAAATGTATACCTCTCACTCTCGCAAATTCATATTAACTCATCTGATGTTATGTGTGCACATGTATTCAAGTGTCTGTTTTGTATAGAGGCTTTTGAATCAATCTGTATGGCTTGCTAACTCTTTACTGTACTGTGCCTATGTTAATGTTTACGGTACTGTGAAATTTAGCAACTAGTTTAGCCGATTATTTTTAAAATTCGAAAATATATTATAAATATCGAATTTATATTTTGGCATACATTTTAACGTTATTTTGACACGTTACATAATTGAATTAATACAGTCAAACCTCCAAAGAACGGCCACTCCGAACAACGGACATGTTTTATGTTCCCTCATTGACCGTCGTTTTTGAGTGATATACATTACTAATCGTCAATACAATGTAACGATAACACTTACTACATGCAACAGATGTTGATTTATGGCTAGTAAACATTAAAATAGGTTAATTTTTTAAATGCATTTAATTGATTTTAAAATTCAACTATATCATCATTCAAAGTCAAGTCACAACAATATAGACGTCATGTACAACGATTGACATTTATACAGGAATATGTATATATATACTAATGTGTTGTAAAACTGTAGTATTGAAAGACTGAAATAATAGCAAATACTACTTTAGTTTTTATCTGAAAACTGAAGTTATATGAATTAAATAAAATGCGAATTTTATGTTAACTTTAAGAAGATTTTATCTAATTGAATAACATTATCTTGATTTTAAAAAATAAAAACTTACATTTCTATCAATTGAAAAATGCGCTTTCACAAAAGAATATGTAAAGTCAATAGATTTATTTATTTATTTATTTATTTTCTTCTTTAGTTCTCCTCTTCTTTTTACATTTATAAATTTGAAAGAACATTTAACGAATGATGCTCCATAATTCCTCAATGTTGGACATTTCTTTTTTTCCTGTATTATAAATTAACTATGACAAGAGGCATAGACTTCCATAAAATTAGTGCTGTCATTCACATAGAAATCCTATACTTAGATATTATTAATGGAGAATTTTAACATCTTTCATAAAATAAAATAATGAATAATAAGAACGAGAAATTCACAAACGTTTTTTAGTGAATTATTTTACCTCCAATACTAGAATGACTCAATAAAATGCAATAATTATGCAAAATAGTTACACAAAATTTATCAACGTTTAACGGAAAAATATGGGGAGACAGCCTTTTTTACAAAATAAATAATGTATCACTCATGAATCTCCTATTAACAATAGGCTCATGATAGAAAATCAAGTAAAATTTCTCACATTTTTAAAGTTTTTGAAAATACTTCATCGTCTCTTCGATTATCTGATATCGAAGTTAGCTCATTCAATATACTTGAATGAATACATGAATTTTCTGCATTAAATGAAGTCATATACATTTTAAAAACTGAAATATTTAAATTTATATTTTGAATAGAATTTTAGCGTGATGATTCTTGGCTGTGCGAATATCTATGGAGTTTTCTCTTCGAGATAATTTTCTATTAATGTATTAAATATATAATGATACTAACCTATATAAACGTTTAACTAGATATTAACATATCGCCAGATTAGAACCAGAAACTTTTATCTACATTTTTATCACTTTTTTTTAAATATTTTAATCTGTTATTTAGATCTTTCTGTTAACACAGTTTTGTCATTTTACGAGCAGCAGGGGTCTAGAAGAAAGATTTTGGCATGGAATTTTTTGTTCTAGGCCCCTACTGCTCATATTATTCACTGTAAAATTGCCTCTAAGTTAGATAGAACCCTCTGAAGCTTACCTCACTAAATTATACAACTTCGATTACGATTCATTGCATTTTTCCCTAAAAATTCTTTCTTTCAATATTTATAAAATTGTAAAATATGTAATAACAACAATTTTTATGCTAAATAAATAATTTAATATTTATAATTTTATCAGTTAACAGTAAAGAAATTACAGTAAATTTCGTTTTACGATAGTATTAGTTTCTGGAAACTAAAATGACTAAACATTGGTTCTCCAGGAATCAACTCTTATTCATTTTAGGCATTACAATATTAATAAAAAAAAATTATACCAGTCATAAAATGGATCTCCTGTATATATTTTACCAATCTTCGTATAATATGTACAGAATAAAATGCGATAGATGATATTTTTATTGATTCACGACCTCAATTAACCTAGTTAAATGCATCAAATCAGGAACATATCAGAATATTTTAATACATTTCTGGTAAGAATTTTATCATTTTTTTTCTGATTGTATCCGTTTTCATGTGTAACATCACTTAATGAATTGAACTCTTCGAAACATTTAGGCTTTATGCCATCTATAGAAATCGTAATTATAAATATCTGCCAATTATCACTTGATATAAATATTAAGTCCGTAAATTTTACCTATTGGTGCAATTTATAGATTTAATATTCATGCCACAGATCATTAAAAAATTACTATAGAATGATAATACCATTGTGATGCTTAAAGAATTTAAATCATCTAATTATATGAATTCGGGTGAAAACTGAATTTACGTTTAGAATAATTCTCGAAAATTAATAAATTTAATCTAAAGGAAACAAAGATTAAAACTAATTTTAAAAATCGTAATTTGAATTTAAAAATTTAATTAAATTTAGGAATTATAAACACCGAATCTTCCTTTTAAACGCATTTCGAGTTTATTTTAATAGAAAATCCTTCGTATTTATGAAAATTTCGGATACAGAATCAGCTTTATGCAAGTAATTTTTCAATGTAAGATCGCTTTAAAATATTAATCGACAATTGCAGCAATGTAAATTTTATTAATTACTTAGAACAGACATTGAATGGGTTGAATGCTAATTCTGTATTTCTGTATTCAACTTGGGATATGTTTCACACGTTTTGATAATAGGGAATTAAGTTAGGTGCTAATTAAAACTGAAATAACCGATAATATTTTTAAACGTAGCTTTGGATTTTAAATAAAATAAGCTTTAATAATACTTTTTTAATTAAAAATAATAATAATGACAGAATTTTTATGTTGGAAACAAATGCATCTATGAATTAAATTATTTGTTTTTTAAATTAGAATTTATAATAGATTTATTTGGCTTACTCGGGGTGACTTAAAAATCCCCTTACCATTTAAAAATTCAATAAACTTTTTGTTTGTTAATTATTTTTATATACAGGAAATCTTCGTTAGTTTAAGGGACGAAATAATATAGGGCCTATATCTGTACGATATGCCAGATACCATTTGATTTCTACAGCGAACGGAGTCATAAATTAACTTATTCTGACTTTTATAGTCAAGTTCAGAGAAAATATTTTATATATTGCTTCTAATTAAGAAAATACAGAAATAATTAAGATTAATATCAACATTTAAAAAGCGAATAAAATTTATATATCATTAATAATTTATGATTTATATAAAAATGATCAAATGTAATATACAAGTCAAAATTAATATAAACTTTACAGGTATACCAGCCATATTATTAGGTACTTTTATAGGAATGTATTCAAATTATGGAGAAGATTATAGGTAAGGATAATTTAAAAAATAGATTTCCTTTATGATTATTAGTATTATTATTATATGATTCATATTATTAGGTGCTTAGCTGGGCCTACAACAGAAATGAGATGGAGTTTCGTAGGACCAATACTTGGTATAGCTGGTGTATGTATTTCTACAACAATTAATATAAACTTAAGCTATGTGTTGTGCATATTTTCTTTTTCGTTTAATTACAGCTTGCTCTATTATGGTCTATGATTACTATTTGTAATTTAAATACACCTGCGATAACAGTAGGTGCAGCGGTAGAAGAACTTGGGTAAAAGAATTTAAATAATAATCCACAAAATTTAAATTTCAGTTTTTAATAGGAAACTTAAAAGATCTTTATTTTGTTTTATGATTTTAGAGCTGCAACTAGGGGATTATTTTCTGTTTCCTTTGTATTTGAAGTAACATGGGTATTTGGAAAACTAGCATTTGTTGATATCAATGTACACAATACTCATAGTTTTGATTATCTCTTTCAAATTTTAAACTCCTTTCTGGTAAGTAGTATTATACACTTAAATATTATACTATATATATATATTATTTATATTATATATATGTATTGATTTTCATATAATGTTTAAGTTAAATAAAAAAATCTCTTGCAATGAAAGTGCTCATATCAGTAATTATTGATTCTAAGAAACCTTATCTACAGATATCTATTAAAGATTTGGCTGACAACACAAAGTAATCACTTAAAACGAATAATTTTAGACTTGATAGAATTTATTTTTTTTTAAATCTAGAACATATCTACTTTTTTAAATCTAAATTCCTAATCATTGACTTGATTTTATGAATATTTCGTTTTTCAAAACTAAGCTTAAAATACTTTAAAAATATTTATAATAATATAATATTATATTACAAATTAAATTTTGTGTGTCTTAATGAATTTTTTAAGTAGTTTTTTAAGTAATTAGAACCGATAATATGGGGGCCCAAATTAGAACGTGCAAACCTACATTCATCCATATATCCAGAGGCAGATTTAGGGGTGCGGTACTCATCTATACTCCTTTCTGGAGTTTTTTCCGAGTAAAGCCGAGTACCTCAAGTATTAAAAACTTTCGTAAGGCTTATTGTTTCCTTTCTGCACGCCCCTCTAAAGATTTCTGGATCCACTATTGTTTGTAAAGGGATCTAAATCCCTTAGGCTCTCCCCTGACTACCCTAAGGGCTTTGCAGTTATTAAATGTATTAAAAATATATAAATACTATAAACTAAAAAATTATATCTAAGTAAATATAGCCTAACCTATCATATATATTTCTTGTAAAATGTAAGTTTACTTTTCATGCTTTTTGTGGTTTTTTAATTAAAATTTCTACACATAACTTTCATATGTCTGTGTTTATATATATAAGCATGAATTTAGTATTTGAAAACTGTGTTTATCCATTTAAAAAATATTTTTGACAAATATAAGTGTTTGTAAATCGATAAACAACTGCTGTACATTAGTTTCTCAAAGTACTTCAAGGACATTTTATGAGTCTTATGTCTAGTTTTTTCAACCTTTGGACTATTTACGCAATTTTTGCTTACTTTTTGGCTTAAAATATAAATTTATAAAATCTTAAATTGTATAAACAGTTTGGATTTTTTGTCTTTAGACTAGAATAGAACTTATGTTAAATCTCTATGAACAGAGGGTTATTTTTAACTGAATTCTTTAATGCATAGAAGTAAAAATTTGATTTTTTAGAAACTAAAGTGAATGTAATTATCAGTAGATGCGATCTAATTGATTTAAATGAATTTATAAATCTTTAAAAACTTTTATTATTAACTTTCATCGTATAAATTTATTAATAGTTATAATAATAACAAATGCTTTAATTTCTAGGGCGTGTTCATTGTATTTCTAATGGGTTTTGGATCTAGACATTTTCGTTATGGAGCTATAACTAGTGTTTCGCCTGAAATGCCAACTCCTATTCGGGTAATCCATCTTCTTTATTCTTTCAACATCGTCCATTTGTCAAAACTCAGTCGTAATATGACTCATTGACGTCAGATTCGTTCTGTGACGTTAAGATTTGACCACACCCATCTTTGACGTCAATAAGCGTTAATTTTTTAAAAATAATTTACATTAAATTATTAATTAAAATTGTTTATACATATATATATATATATTTTCTTGTTTTATATTAGAGAAACCAAGTTGCTCCCATAGCATCTCCTTGCGAAACTCCTAATCAAGACGGTTACTCAAAAACATGTAATATTAAACTTATTTGTACATGCTTAATTCCTAATTTGAAAGCATTTAAAATAAATCTAATCATAGTTTTAATCTGTTTTAAATATATTTAATTGCATTATTTATGTAAAATAATTTATTATTTAACTGGATAATTTACTATTTTTTTTTATTTTTCAGTTTTAGGATGAAAGTAAATTTTGGATCCAAACGATAATGAAGTTCGATCGTAGCTGACTTAAAAGTTCCTACGAAAATTAAAAAAAAAAAAAAAAACAGTATCTTTTGTACTACCATTTCTTTGCATCAGATGGCGCCACGTCATCTTGTTTTAATAATGTAAAAAGAGTTTTTATATCAAGAGAACTTTTAACGTTCTTTCCTCATGTATATATATCTTATATATCTTGATATATAAAAAATTAACAATAAAAAATATTGGTTCTTTTTATATTAAAATTTTAATGAATTATATATAACCCACTTTTGCAAAAGATGAAAGAAAAAATGAATAATTTCAGACATTTTTTTGAGATTTTAAAACTGATTAAAGACTATTAAACAACAAAATATTACTTCAAAATGATAAAATCACGTGTCTAATAAATAATATAATTCTACAACATCATAGATTTAATCAACATAAGTTACATTATTTTACGTTTATCTTATCTACTTAGATTCTTTTTTAGGCGATGAAGGTAAATCTAATATATCTTTAATCAGGAATGTTCTTCGCGAAGGTTCAGTCTTAATAACTTTTCCATGTTCATTTTGTACAGAATTATCAGGAGAACTCCTGAAAGACCTTCGAAGTATCCTGTTAATGGAAGATACACTAGGAACGGAATCTGTAGGACATACTCCTTCGTACAGGAGACGTTCTCTGATTTCCCAAGCGAATAGGGCGCTATTTTCGGCTTTATACTGTCTTATCTTACTGATTACTAATGGAGTTGAAACCCGAGGTTTGCTTCCTCCTAAAATTAGAATCAAAATATGAGAGAAGAATTATTTTTATAATGGTTTTTCGTAATTAAAATAATAATTATTATTATTACGCGTATACATTTAGATTTTATTTACGTATATATATATATACAGCATATTAAAATTCTTATAAATATTTTAAACAATTTGAAAAGTTAGACGAAAAACAAAAATGAACTTTATACTGTAATGTATAAGTCAAATGGCATTTTAACTGATAAACACATATTTATTATTACAATATTTTGGGGGAGTGTGTGAGCAAATGGTATGACATTTCTTTTTTGAATTACTTAGATTTACTCATACGGAATAAATAATGTGGGTATTATCATTATTATCATACAGCCACAGTAGGCCAAACTGTAGTTCGCCAGCCGCCATATATTTATACAATTGCTTTTTATAATACTTGATACATATTACTACACTTATATGTTATGATATTTTTGTAAGTTTTCAGACTATTGCGTAGGGTAATATGTACAGAGGTTGTAAGTGTAATTCTCAAATGTTTAGGGTACATTCATAAAGTCAAAGGAGTTAAATTTTTACCCAGCCAGTCAGTTAAGTATTAATAAAGTAAAATAACAATGATATTTATTATAGAATACTGATAACTATAGTATTTTATAACACAACTCGCCAATAGGTATTCCAATAGGGCAGGGATGGCGAACTTATGACACGCGTGCCCAAAGTGGCACGTAAGAGAAATCATCTGGCACGTAATGTATCATATGATTTTTGTTTTTTTTTTTTTTAATCTTTCTTTCTGTTTATCACCTGATCATCCATTTTTTCAATCAGATTTTTGACATTTATTCGAATTAAAGGGTATTCGTTTAATTTCTTTAAATATCATTATTAGGAGTCTAAGACTTTGGCACGCATTAACATCTTTAAAGCTAAGTATGCTTACAATATGGCACGCGGACTCAAAAAGGTTCGCCATCCCTGCACTGGGGAATGCGGCTCTCGTGTATTTCTTATAGAGTCATATGGTGAGATTTAGTCATCCCTCTTATATAGAATGAAATAATAATAAATTTATAGGATAATTACTGCAGAAAGAGAGAATACAAAATTTAAGATGATACAAAATAACAATAAATCGAAACATTCAATAAAAACGAATATATTACGGTATTTAAGTTAATGTCATAAAGTACGAAATTATTTATGTGTTTCTATCGATAATGTTATAAAATCGGTATGAAATATATTTTTAGAATAGGAATTTTAAAATATGCTTTTATTTTTCTTTCAATGCTGTTTAAATATAGTAATATTTACACAATAGTATTGTTTATTTTCTAAACTAATAAATGAATATTTTGAAGATGCTGCTGAAATCTTGATTGGCAGAGAATGGACAAGTTTTCTCTTGCAAAACGAGTCGAGAAAGAATTAAGTGTGATTTGCATGAAAAGATTTGGCTACAGGAATATCAGAGATGACATGTATACTATAAAGTGCTAACATATTATTATGGGCTTACGTTACATAAAATCATGAAATAAAGTTGTGTAAACTGTTCAAATACAGTCGAACCTATAATAACGGCCACCTCTAAACGGCGGCCATTTCAGATCCTTTTTTAAATAAAATTTCATACAAAATAACCTTCAAATAACAGCCATCTCCGAACAAGGGCCAGTTTTTGTGTTCTCGCCTATTCAGAATTTTGACTGTATATTTAGTATTCCAATAACAATTGCATTCACATAATTATTCATATTATTTTTTTTTACTTTTATTTACTTTAATATAATAATTCAATTTGCTACAGGACCCATATATATATATTTGCCCCAGGCCCCCGTTACTCTCTGGGAGGCCCTGTTTATTAATAACTGTATATAGACTATATAGTCTATAATATATTAATATTATGCAATAGCATTCGCAATGAATCTTATATTTCTTAATATATACGATATACAGATTATTTACAATGTCTATATATTATATACAACATTTTAATCCTTATTAATTATTAAATATATAGACAAAAATGAATGTACATATAAATTACAGTATTAATAATAATTAAATATATATAGAAATATAAATTTATTAATTTAAATTAATATTTTATTTGAAATATTCGTTATTTAAGACTTAAATTTGTGTTTATAGTTAAAATTTATTAAGATATTTGCAATCAATTTTTATAAATTGCGAAAGTAAAAACAGATAGGCCTATATTAAATTTTAATTGTTTTTTGCGTGTTTTATTATTACCTTGATGTGGCCGTTTATATAATTAAATAAGTGGAAATTCATAAAAATATATCTCTTACTTTAAATTATATCTTTTATTACAAACTAAAAAACTTTTATTTGATTATGTGTGTAAATATATTCTAGAATTTAAAATAATATGAAATTAATTCAAATTTTAAAATTATCTCAGTTATTAAATTTAATGTTTCTAAAATTTATGTATTATTGATAATTGAAAAAGGGTTTCAGTTTGTTCGACTTAGTTTGAGTAAACGACAGGGGTTTAAATATGGTTTAGGTATCAAATTAAAGCTCTTATCCTGTAGAGTGTAGACCAGGCCTGGCCAACCCGCGGCCAGTCACGTTAAATTGTGTGGCCCGCTAAGCGATATTATATATTTATTAAAACTTTTGTTTCCCGTTATGTGTATACCAAAACAATTCAATAAATGAAAATTTGCATATGTCATTGTTATAATGCGCAAGAGCGAGTACGAACTCTTGGTATAACAATAAAATCTTATTCATTTTGTATTTGTTTTACTATTTTAAAAGCGTGTTTGCCTAAATTGGGGCCCACCGTAATGTTACGCGTGATCAAAGTGGCCCGCGAAACAATTTGGGTTGGCCAGGCCTGGTGTAGACGATGCCGCTGAAGAGATATTTGAGGAAGGTGCAATGGTCCAGACGTGGCGAAGTGACAAATATACAATGTTAATCCTATGGGACAAACATGTCAGGTCTCACCCCCCCTGTTAATTTTAGCCTGAGTAATTTTTTGTGTTTGCAGTTTCATTATTGTAAATATTGAGATCATTATTATTTTAATCACCCTCTTCCAATTCAACCTCACCAATCTCCCACCCGTTCAAAAGCCCGAGAAACCCGGGCATACGCAGCTATTTTAAAATATTTTAAATAATAATAATTACTATTAAGTTTAGCAAATTAGGTGTAAAAAATCGTTTGTAATTAATTAGATTATTTAAAAATAAATAAATCATAATTCTAAGACCACGTTAACCTATTTATTCCGTATTTATTTAACAAAGTCTAAGGTTTAAAATTTCATTAAATTTCATTTCCAAAATGATAACACAATTAATATAATACTGCAACTGTTTGTTTTAAAGTAAATACTACAAACACGGAAATGGAGAAATTTCAAAAATTATTCATCATGAATAAACCAGACATTACAAATTTCTGTTGTTGTCAAACCTGTACTGCAAATAAACTGTCTCAGAAAATAAAAGACATAAGCTGCATTAGAATTAAGTGAATACAAACAAGACGATTCAGCATAAAATACCACTCAGTGCATTGACCAATAAAACGTATACGTTAATGATAAAACTGTTCCAAATACGAACAATTTATAGATTAAACACACTGAAAAAATAATTAGATATGCGAGTTTGTATTGAAATCAAGGATGATTGAGAAATGGGTACAATTTGTAGATGGAAAACTTTCTGTACTGTGCCAGAATTATATATTAACACTAAGAATATTTCCTTTCAACTATAAAAACTGTAATTTTAAGTACAGCAGAACCTGTTCAAAACGGAAACCTGCTAAACCGGAAAACATATTCGGTACAGTGCGATTTCAATTCACACAGGTTTAACTGTATTTGAATACTTGAATAGTAATAATATTTCTGAACTCCACAATAAATACTTTGCATCGAATGATGGAAGAAAAAAAATTAGTATTACAAAAGCTACATGAATTTTCGCCATACAGAGGTTAATCTCGTGTTTAGTCTTTAATCAGAAGATGAAATTCCTTTTTAGTATAACAATAATATCAAGTTTCCATTATGATTTAAGGAAATAAAACGAAGTTTGTAAAGTGTTGTTTCTGTAAAAGTTTACAACGAATGGTTGCAGAAGTATATTTTACTTTTCTAAACTTTTCAACAGAGTTTTGGGTAGTCGTGATAGTTGTATTGCCAAGTGGTCAACTAACCAACCCAGATGTCTGTATTGAGACTTTGAAAAAAACTACGTAAATAACTGACTTTAAAAATTATTTGAAAAACGAGTTAAAAGAGGGTTCCGTCTTCACAAAGATATGATAAAAATGCTTCTTTACCGGGACAATGCAAGGCCACACACAACGCATGCCCGAGAGGGCCATGACAAAACTTCCTGTTTCGTCCAACTTATCGCTCAGATCTTGCTCCTCCCGATTGGTATCTTCTAAGGATACGGTATTGTCTCTTGGCAAGAAATTTGAGAACTACAAGGAAATTATCATCGAGGAAGATACGTAAGCTTTCACATAGACTAAAAGGACAATATCGAAAAAATAATCTGCAGTATGCGAAGATTCAAATGTAAGGCCTAGTACTAGCATGCGAAACAGACAACGGAAACGTAAGATGATGTCACTTTACCGTAGAAGCCAACCAAGTTGACAGAACTTTTGCGGAAAGCAAAACGATAAAAAAATTATGCCAATAGGAAGGCTGTTTAGTAATGATGTCACGACATGGGACGATAGCATTTAAACTATAGCGGTTCTGTTTGCGTAGTAAGTGTGACTTTTTCTGTTTATCATTCGAACTAAATATTAACTTGTTGACAACAAAAAACCTCCTGATTATCATTATCCTATGGGCAAAAAGGACAATTGCTTGCAGCCCCCGCCAACAGGGTACCTCAAACTCATCTTTTATAAGAAAATATTTCCCCAAAAAATTCCCTCGAAGAAAAATGCTTGAAGTCAACACTGTACATGGGTCCCCCTAATTCAAATTCGCTGGGCCCCATGAAGCTATAACGCCATTGCTGATTATGTAATCGTAACTCGAATACTAAAATGTTTGATATTTCTAACTTCCGGATCAATTTCGAAATGCTTTTCTGAATGAGAAAAACATTTTTACCGTTGACGTAATTAAAAGTAGAGAGGGGAGTGGAACTAGGTCGGAAAAACTTAGGGATCTTAGTGATTCTTCCCCTAAAAATTCATAGTATTTTCAATGTCCTGTACAAGTTTGTGACAGTCCTGATTGTGAATGAAAAAAATATCTGTTGAGTTATTGTTAGGAAATACTGACAGATTGATCAATTTGTCAATGGGTGAACCACGGCATTGAGATTGAATTTTGTCTATTATAGAAGACCTGACCCGCGTGGGATTGGTAGCATAAATGATTTAAATATAAAAATAATGGTTTTGTTTTCATGCAAGAAGCACATAGAATAATTTATAGAAAGTAGAGTAAAAATAATACAATTTTGCAAACATTTTATATAACTAAAATCTCTTCGTCTTTAATTCTTTACTCTATAACTCAATGTAAAATCTCTTCATATTTTTAACATTAACATTCATATAAAATAAAATCATTTATTAATTCCGCAATATTCGATAAATTTAATTAGCATTTGTTAAAAACAAAAATATGTAATGTAAAAATGCATTAAATGTAGTAATTAACATGATTTAATTTAATGAAATAATTAAACCTATGAGAAACCATTCCTAAACGTCACAGACATCATTCAAGCTTCCTTTAATAACTCGTGAAGGTTATAATTAGAGAAAAAATACTTCATTTCTAGTATGATAACATTTAACACAAGTGAAAAAGTGACGGTCATCATTAAATCAATTATTATTCAAACAACGAAATTCTATCGTCAGCGACATAATAATGAGTAAAATGCATAAGTATCAATAAAAATGAAAATTATTTAATAGTATTTAGATCTAAAATTAAAGCAAAGAATGCAAAAAGAGTTGGGAGGTTTCTGTATGTATGGATGTTAGTGTGTGTATTTGGGCAGGCATGATTTTGTTCACCCTTTTGAAGCTTAATAACTCACGTGCCTTTTGTCAAAAAATTCTAAAATTTTTCAGGGTGGTTTGTATATTAGAGGGGAAATATTTCTAAAATTTTCCGGAGAATCGGACTACTGGTTCAGGAGATATTACGGAAATGGAGGTCACATCTCAAAAAGCTTCCAAGTTATGAAATTATTCTTACTCGTACAAATATTTAGTTTACCAAAAAATTAACGTATTTGTTTCGAAATTTTTTTCAAAAATTACTCCCATTTCCGATATAAACGTTTTTTAAATGTTTTTTAATGAATTTTGATAGAATAAAAACCAATTAAGTCTACTTTTCTCAATTGTATATAATGATAAAATACAGTAGTTTTAAGAAATTGATATGTCCCCAACTCTAAAACTTTAAAAAAGAACTATTTTTTAATGAAATTCCTTTACATAAAAATTGTTGTGTTATTAATTATAATTTTCATGGAAATTAGATATAAAGATCACTATATATTGAAGAGATGGGGAGAGTAATATTTTTAAAATAATTAAGTCACTCCTAATCATTCCTATTAGTAATTTTATGTAAATCAGAAAACTTAAAGGTAATGGCAGTTCAAGTTATATATAATATACCCTTTTCATTTAATTTAACTTTTTTAATTCCCAAAAACCTCGTGTGTAGGTTATGCATTGAATACATAAAATGAAACAATTACATTGCAAATTGATACTTCATTTGTAATTGGAACAAGACCAATACTTCTTGTAAGAATTGTAAAAAAAAAAATAGGTAAGATTTATTTACATTTAATTAGCATATAATTAAATGGCATTAATTATAATTTACATTTAATTAACACTTCAAGCATTCTAATTATGACGCAGATTGACCCGTGTACTTAATACACCAGTAATATTTAATTAAAATCTGAAATAATATAAAGTTATATTCTATATTTTTGGGCTGCAATTTAAAAAATTTTAGACCTATAAATTTCCACTGTCTGTCCATCTGTCTGTCTTTCCTTAATCTCAAGAACGGAGTTAGATAGATAGAAGACGAGACCAAATATGGAAACCTGAGGGGCAGAAGACTCCAATAACTATATAAGAACTACTGATGCAAACCCGAAGTCACATTATTTCAATTCAAAACTTTTCCCTGAAAGCAATTAATAGATGATTTGCACGACTCTATTGCTAAAGGAAAAGTGTGATGTACAGAGATGGTAAATATTTTTATCTATAAAAAATTAGTTTCAAAAAGAAAAGTAATTTGTTAAGTTATCGAGAGTCGCGGAAATGACTCCATGCCAAGTAAAAAGTCACTCACTGATTATATATACGGGAATCAGAGTTGACGATTTTCAGGGGTCGATTTCTTCGCCCCCCGAAGACCTATAGTAATTCTGAATATCTCGTTCGAAAGATAATTGTTTTCTTAGGTAGTGTTAAAAATTTCAGATTTTTCTACAAAGGAGTTGCCGAAATATAAGCAATCGAAAAGTGCAAAAATCGCTAAAAAACGTTGTGTTTTCTTTTTCTTCCGGTAGCTCCTTTATAGAAAATAATTGAAATCCCTTTTGTTATGTGTGTTTACATTTTTTTTTTTTTTTTTTTTTTTTTGACTTCGAAGAAAATGAATTGTCGAAGTTTTAAATTATATTGAACGAAATTACTCGAAATTTTATTTCTTTATAAACTATTTCTTTGGTATTTCGTTAAAACATAACATTAAAAATTAATAGTAGCGTTTAAATAATTACTAAAGTTATTAAAATGAAATTAAAATGACATTAATTACAGGATGATTGTAGGTGGAAATGTCGGGAAATTTCTCGGGATAATCTGAATTTAACGAAAAAACCGGACGTGAAAATGAATAGAAATAAAATAATTAAATAATCATAAAACTTGCGACGTTTACTATTTAACAAAAAACGCGTAATTTAAAAAGAAATTAAGTCATTCGCAGGAATTTTGATAAGGGTTCAAATTAAGAAAATGGATTTTTGGACTCTAAATATTGACGTAAGAAGTAATGTTAAATTGCTTTAGTTATTCCATTGATAATTAGCAAATTTCAAAAAAAAAATAATTAATGTTTAGAAAGTCATTTATTCAATCATTAAAAATGTATTTTATGTCTTTAATTGTTAGAAAAATGTCACAGAAGAAAGATATTTCTTCTCGTTTTTGATCAGTAAAACGATAAATTAATCTTGAAAAAATGTTTTATCTGAAAATTCGAGAGGATGAGCAAATATCAGTTGATGACCTCATTCAATGTCAAGATTTTTAAACTCCTAAATTATCGTTTTAAAATTAAACGAATGATATAATTAGTTTACTGATAAAACAGATAGAAGTTGTTTTATTAATCAAATTAAATATTTAGATATTCAATTCATCGTAGAAGTATTATTTGAGTTGTCAATAGTGTTGTCCATATTATTCATACTACATAAGTAAAACGAAATTAAATTCTAAATGTTTAGACTAATTACTTTACTGTGACACAAAGTAAAGATCGAAGAACATAAAAATAATTATTTAAAACAAAAATTTATTTTAAAAAAGTCTTTTTTAGGCCACTTTTACGTACACTTGAATAATTCTACGATGAAGGCTTTCATTAAAAGCTTGGATATTCAATAAAAAATTTTATGACTTAAACCATTATTTCATATGCTACTTTCCAGAATATGAAAGTAAATTAATGAAAATTTAAAAGAAATTTTTTATGAATTTCTTAGCAATAAAAAAAAATCTCCTAGGAGAATTTTATCGAATTATTTTTAAACTTTGTTAAGATATTTTCCTCTGAAAATATAAAAATAATTAAGGAAATTTATTGTTCCTGCTGATAATGTATATTAAAAATAGAAATAATAATTATATATTTTCCAACTTGAGAGAAATCCCATAATTTAAGAAAATGGGTGCGGTTAGAAACAATTTTAAAGACTTATATAATTTTAATACTCAAAATAACAAATTAAATAAAATAAAAATTATCATATATATATATATTAAGGAGAAATCGAATTTATGTTTTAATTTTTTTTTTAATATCAGTTAATTAATAAAAATTAATTTGCAAAGAAATCTTCTTATTTTATTTTCAAATCATAGCATTAGATACTGTGCACTTAAGTTTTTAAAATAAGTTTATGTAATTAAATAAACATTTTATAAATGATAATTACTCCAATTATCTCAGTAGATATGCGATAATATATAGAAATAATTACTTGTTTGTATTACGTAATAATAATTAATAATTATTTATGTATGTATTATTTATATCAATTTAATCATTTATAGTAATTAAATGTTAATTTTAAATACAATTACATCACTTTCTTTAAATTAATAAGGAAAATTAATTTATATAGTTTTAAACTTCATAGAATCATATATAATTGAAGGACAGTCTAACCTATAATAACGATAACCTCTAAACAGAGGCCACTCTTTTAGGGGGCGTACAAAATTTGCATACAAAATAACCTTCAAACAACGATCACCTCCGAACAACGGCCAATTTTTATGTTCCCAGTCAGTGGCCGTCGTCCGGAGGTTTTTATATAAAATATATTTATTAAAAATTGTTAAAATATAATTTTATTACACTGATATATTTTAATGTGTAATGAAATAGTTTGAAATTATGAATTCTTGCGTTGAATATGACTCTTATTGTAAACACCCGCGTAACATTATAAATTAGTGCAAAATTGCGTAACGTTACGCGAACGTAATGTTATGCGATATATATTTTACGTGCAAACTGGTTAACTGGTGTAAGATTTTAGATTTGCTACTAATGTAACTTTTTAAAACATCTCTATAACATAAATTGCGCTAGAAAAAGTAATAATAATAATACGACTCTACCCTAAAATACCATAGAAAAACCCTAAATTCTAATTGCAAATTCTTATGAGCTAAGTACAATCCCTAAGTAAAAACCACTCTCCCACGCGTAGTAACGTTTCATGAGTTACGTATTAACATACTCGCACGAGGCATCACCTTATCTGAATTATTAACGTTACGCGGTCCAATATTTTATAGAGGAATAACATCGTGTTACGCTGCTGGCTACTGTATTTTCTTCATTCAAAGAATTTAACTATGAATTATTTTAAAAATTAAAAATTAAATTGGCAATTTATTTTTCGTATCTTCATATGTGCTTCAGTTAAAGTATTTAAGTTTTTCTACTTTAAAAAGTTATTAAATACTATTTAATTTTTATGATTTTTTTTAGCATTTCGAAAACGTTTCCTTGATCATATACTTCAAGTTATTATTATTATTATTATTATAAGTAGAGCCTACTCAAGGTCTAGGCTGAAGAAAGGAAGGGATGAGGGAATGAGAAACATACTGTAATTCAAGCTACAGAAAACAGTTTAAATTTTCTAAACTTTGTCTTATATTTTAATACAAGCCTACGATAAATTTAAAACTATAATAAAATTAATAATTTTAAAGATAAAAGTTCAGTATAATTTCAAAATTATAGGCGTATTAATAATTCATTTTATAAATTGACATTTGTTAAAAGTCAATTTAATAAACACTCTACATAAAATTAAGCATAAAATTTAAAATTATGTAACTTATATTAAAATTTATACTAAAAATATTCAATAAATATAAGCTATATAAGCTAAATAACTTAAATAAGACAAGAACACACTGCATAGACTTTTAACCTAAATTTTTAAAATTTTATTCCATTCTTGACACAATATTCACTTAGAATACATTTGAATTGTCGCTAATTTCGATATATTTTCGTTTTTAAAATCTCAATTTTTATTTGAATTTAAGATAAATCTTAGTAAAGACGAAATACTTTAAATTTTTTGTATTAAAAAAATCAAAATATTTTGAATTGGGTCTCATTAATATTTAGACGAAATTCCTTTATATAATTGTTAAATCCTTGCAGAACATATTTAAATAAGCGTTAGAAAACATTAAGGTCAGAATAAATTCCTACAATTTAGAATAATGTCATTCAAGGCCTTCGAAAGTTCGTATGTGGCTCGGTAGAGAGAGGCCCTTTTCTTCTTATCATTCTTATCCCCTTTGCCATTTCCCCCTTTTTTTGAACAAATTAAATGCTTAGAATGTTTTTTCATTCATAAAAAGCAGTTTTAAAGATTAATTTAGCATTGATTTATTAGGATAAAAACCACTACAAGCCCCTAAGTTTTCTCTAAACCGAGAGAAAAATCTCCATCTTCTCCTTTATATAATTTAAATATGCCTATACATTGTATGATTCCTATTTGTAAATTAACCAATATACAAAACTGTAAATTAATTGTATTTATAAAATTAATAAATCCTTATAAGCCTATATTTTTTTTAATTAATAAATTTAATTGCATATTCCTATGTTATATTATACATAACTTAATTATTATGCATAATGTGGCACTTTTATATTATTATGCATTGATTAATTATTAATTAGAGAATTTAATATTAATTAAAATGCTGAAATTATTATAATTTAAGCTATTTTAAATATTTCATGTTTATTTTTAATTATATATTTCGCATGTTAAATCGACTTCAAATTTAACAACAATTAAACTATTCTTAAAACGAAATTAAATTATAATTTTAAATTACGCTTTAGTCTATTTAATTAAAAATTAAATAAATATATAATATTTAAATTTTAATCAATAACCTATATAATTATAAATGTAATTTATTAAAATATTTTAAAGATAAAATTGAATATTAATAATTTATACTTTTTATTATTCCGGACTGAATTATTGGAATATTTGGCATTTTAATTATAATCAGATATTTTGAATATTATGTTAAATATTCAAATAAAAGAATTATTTTTAAAAAAAATCTACGTAAAACGAATATTAATTCGGATTATAAAGTTTTATTTAAGAAATTAGCGAGGGATTTATCAATAAACACATAAATCCATCACATAGATTTCACTATAAGTGATAGCTTTATGCATTTTGTAAATAGTTTTCTGTGTAAAAATGTCATTTTTTAAAATATATTTTCGAAACTTTGCTTTAGATTAGGTAAGTACTTAAATATTATAACTCAATTTATGCTATTCTCTATGCAATAATGCCACAAAACAGTACTTTAAAATTAGTAATGTTGATATAAAAGTAATCTTTGAAGGAGGATATAAATTCTTACAGGTTTCCAGCTTTCTGGAAGCTTTCTCCATGTTTCGAAATTATATTTATTACTCTAAAACAGGTCATATATTTGGAAAGTTTTGAAAGTGATAGTGAAAATATTTTGAAGGATTTTTAAATGATTGTATTTAATAAATAATTAAACAATATTAAAATTTTATATGTTCATCTACAGTACTAGAGTGTATCTAATTTGCACATCGACCCTGCTGGGAAGCTCTGCTCGAAATGCTTTTTGCATTTGTGGAATTTTCTAATGATTAGCAATGTTTATCGGCTTTAAAATTACAAGTTCATTTAATAAATTGGCCCTTTATATTATTCTGATCATTTTATTTTCTTGTCTTGCCTTTACTTTTATTTATTTACCTGGAGTAATTTTATCCTAACAGATTCTTGTGCCAAAAAAACAGCAATTAATCAATTAAATATTATAATATTTATTTAAAAATATTGTGAAAAATATTCTACATATACAAATTTATAACAGAAAAAAAATTCTACTAATTAGTATACATTTTTATACAAATTAATTGGAATTTTCGATTGATACGTCGCAAAATAAAGCTTTATAAATACAAATTCTAATTATAAGAAACTTTTTAATGATAAATTTAAGTATATTTTTTATTAACTTTCTCTGAAAGACAAGATAATGTATTTAACAAGTTGGCATATGAATTAAACAACATATCGAGATAGATTGTCTGCGAAATAATTTCGTATGATAATAATTGTATGTAAGAGGAAAATAATCGGCACTTACCTATAGCTCCAGGTAGAATAGATCCAGTTTCGGCAAATCGAGCTAAAATTTTGCTAACACATCCATGAGATACCAGAAGATGACGTGAGATGTCACAAGGTCGATAACCATAGAGAGCCAGTTCCAGAATACGAAAACGGATGTGGAAAGGCAGTGGTTTTCCATTAGCGAATGAACCACCCAATTGATTTATACCACCTTGGCCTATAAAAAAAGTTATGATTGCTGCTTGATACGAGATGTTCGCTTATATTTTTTGATGTTGGAAGAAAAAAACTGTAGAATATTTATTGTCCGGGAAAATTCTAAAATAAATTTTAGAAGTTTCTAAAGAGTAAAAGTTGTATTAGCTAGATAAAATCTTTGATAATTAATGGAAATACCCCTATACGATTTTTTTTAAATCATTAAGTTATTATTAATATAAACTTTATCCCTCATTTACTTGCCTTTTATACATTTTTCCTCTATCGTGTTTTCCTTCTATTGCAAAAAAATGTTACTTGAGGTGAATTATAGTATATAACCTGAAGGTTTTCTAAGTAAGGAAAGTGTTTTATAAGACAAGGAACTTTTATTAAATTTGAAAATTTTGTTAATTGAAATATACCGATTTTCATCTATTATCAGATTACTCTTCGTCCATGAAATTTGAACATGCAATGCGCGAATTCTCAGTAAATATACACTTTCATAAATATTCTCCTCGTATATTTTCATTTAAATTCTATAAATCACACTTTTTAGGCTTTATAAATGATTTTCTATTAATTTTTTTTACAACCGAAAGGCTTTTTTATCCGTAATGATACTTGCAACATTTAAGAGTTAATCGCTTGTAAGTATTAGATTATCGCATGCCTACGTACAAATTCGTAGATAAACTATTTATTATAGTTAATTTTAACAAAATTCATAGTTTTAATGCTTATTCTTAACTGTAATCTTACTAAATACAGTGTTAACTAAGCTCGAGTAAGTATTCAACTCATCAAACTTTAAAACAAAAGTCTTATTTGATTTAAACATCGAATCAAACTTATCAAAACTTATTAAAATTCTGTAAATATAAGTTATTCTTTAATTGTACAATAAAAGAAATGATCATAAATATAATGTTAATTTAAAATTTTACAGCTAATTGTATTATGATACTTGATAGAAAAGTTACTGGACTCACCTCTCTGCGTCATGTTAGATTCTCTTCGGGACAAAGTTTGGTTCACATTTTATAGAAGAAGATGCGATTGGATCCGAAGGGATGATTGTCATCGGCAGTAGAGGCGTGTGAAAGAACAGGTGTCCAAAACATGTCAGTCTGCCACGCTGCAACATTAAGGTCTTTCTACCAACCGCTAAATCTTGACCCCTAGAATAATTGGATAGGGGATTTGTGACTCTCCCATACTTTCAAAGTCACGGGAACGATCTTCGAATCGAAGCTTAGAGAAGAAAAAGAAAAAAGTGATCTGCTTCAAGTGATATTGTAAACACTCTTTGTGCCCATTCTTGTCTCGTGCCGCTCGTTTGCGGAATTGATTTTATTTCTTTTCCTGCATCTGTTAAACTCTGCCACAAAATTCTTCTATAAATTGTCGTAGTTTTTCTCCCTTCTTATAAAATAAATTCAATTAATGTAATTAATTAAATTTAATTAATTAAAACAATCGAATTCTCTACAAGACTTGAACTGAAACAATTTCGACTCTTTTTTCTTAATATTTTCCATTTTTTTTTCTACTTTTGCTAATTTTAATATTGTAAATTGGTTTATGATAATGTGAATATAATGTTTAAAAAGTATTTATTAAAGTTTTTAAATTTGGAGATTTTTTTTTATAGAAATGAGAGTAAAATATTTCGATATTTATTAGTAAAAATCGTTTTTAAATGATTGAATTACTTTTATGGGCATTTTTATTTGTGTATTCTGTAAAATTAGATTGTTATTATTCTCTAATTATTCTTATTTATTAAAATTACTGATCATAAATTTAAGATATTTAAAGCCGTATAAGAAAGAGTAAAAAAAACATTGAAAAACAAAAATATATTTTTGCCAAGTTTTATAGAGGAATACGTATTCAGAAATGGTCATTGGAATTCGAGGACAATCAGGGGATTATTGACAGAAAAATAAATATTAATAGTAGCATTATCAGATAGATTTTTATATAAATGTCAGACGAAAAAGTCCATAAGTGGAAAAAATCTTTGAAGTGAAAATATTTTCATTTTATTATATTTATTTTCAATCAACCGATGAAGCAGCCCATGTAATCTTTATCTCATAATCCGATAATCCAAACGACGTTGGTGACGTGCAACAGTGTACTTCCGATATGAAACGTCATAGCGGAAATTGCGTTCTCGGTCACATGATACGATCAACAGATGCACGAGATTAAAGGAAAAAATAAGATGAACACAAAGATAGCTTTCTTACTTTTCACTGCCTTTATAGAATTTTCAATTTATTTTATTTTATTTCTTATACTCGTGTTGTTTTTAAGACGAAAAGATTCAACAAATCACTTTGTTTCGCGTAATTAGAAGTTGGTTAACTGTAAATAAAAGACATTTTCAACGAAATGCTACAAAAACTGTCTTTCTTGATCTATTTCACCATTAATGGTGACCATTTCCATTGACAAGTTGATGTATGTTCATTAATCCAGCCCACTTGTTTCTCACAACTTCCTTCCTTACTTTCACTTCAGGACCGCATCTACAAATCTATTTTAGAGAATTGTCATGTACTTTAGAAGTTTTACTGACGAGTGAGATCTATATATTATATTATAGTATCTATCTATTAACTTCATACATAGACATATCATTCGATATAATAAACACGTCTCTCGATTTTAAGGGCGTTTAAACTACTGAAATATTCTTAAAAATTTCTAAATAATTTAATAAAATTTTCCATTTATAAACATATTTTCTATTATTTCATCTTAAAATTTTACTTAATTTTTATTTCATTTTTAATTCAATGTTATGCAAATCTATAAAGCGCACCGTTGGGTCTTTAGAATGAAGAAGCGAGATACAGTATTTGAAATTAATTTTTAATATAATTATTTATTTATTTTGTGAAAAACTGAATAAAATATAATTAAAATGTAGAACTTTTATTACTTTATACTTTTAATTATTATTAAATTATTTATTTATCTGAATAAAGATATACGTATCTTCACTGTAAACTCCCGCATCCATGAGAGTTAATTTAAAATAATGCCGAGGAATTAAAAAATAATAATATATACTTATATATTTTTTTTACAAACTACGATATTTATTTTTAATCACAAAAGCAATTACAAACATTTATTTTGAAATACAAAAAATACATTTTGATTTAAAGTCGAGACAACACAAAAAAATACAATTCTTCAAAACGTTTTTTCCGCGATTTAAAAAATAAAAAAATAATTAAAAAATGTATTAAAAATTCCTGCAATTTGGTTAGAGATTCTTTTCGGATAAAAGTATAAAAGTATTTCGAAAAAGCTGCTCTAGATTTTACAAATTTCAGCCCGAATATTTAAAAAAAAAAAGTTTGATGAAAGTTTCGTCTCAATGGACGGATTTGGCACTCAGTTATGTCCATCAATGGGTTTTTCTGAATCAGTTTTCGGTTTGATCTCAATCAGTTTGTACCCATCCACGTCATATAATTCACGTGACGTAAATTTGGCAACAATCGATTTTTCTCCCGATGATTTTGGTGTCATTTTACAAGTGATACGAGCTTCTTTACCAGGTTCGACGTTTCTGTATTAGAGAAAATAAGAACACAGATTTCGCTTTCAAATATTAATAACAGATCATTAATATAATATTTACAATTAGATAATTAATTTTCTAATAAATTTAATATATATATATATATATACTAACCCTTTGATAGGTAACTTAAGAGGTTGTCCAAGACCTGGACCTTCTAAAACAAAGACACATTTACGAAGTGGTTTGGGCAAAGGATTTTTGAAGTAGGCAGTAACTTCGAATGGCTGCTCTTGGACAATTTCGGCTTCAGTCTAAAAATATAATCATAAAATAAATTTAGGTTGCGAATTTTTATGAATAAATGATTTATAAATGAAATCTTTCATACCTCTATGACTATGTCGGGCATTCTAACTCTGAAATCATCTTGTGCAAAATAATCAAAATCTGTTTCAATTACTTTTGCCATTGCGGCTATGTTAAATGCGCACTGATCGGCAAGTACTTTAGAGTATTCGTCAAACGTTACATTCATTTTTATTTCCTCTTCTATAAACAGAACAAAATTACAAAGTAATGAGCTATGACACCCTTTACTAATTACATATTTTGACCTAAATTATCATATAATATTTTGCTTCTCATGCTTACCTGTATTTGGAGCAATCTTTATGCTAAATTTATCCTTCTTTACTAAATTTTTTAATTTTCCTGTATATAAAACTGTATCGACTCGTAACACAATATCTAAATTATATTCCTTTTCTGTACTTTTGTTTTGTGCTTTCAATTTAACCTTAAAAATTAAGTTAATTAACACATAATGAAATTTAAACATTGATAAATAAATATAAATCATTTATATACCGAAAATGGAGATCCTATAACAATATCATCAAGGAGAGTAAAGTCAAATTCTACATCTTCCAATTCTTCATTGAGATAATATCTGGAGAATGAATTTCTACATTGTCTTAAAGCACGAAGCATTACTTCTCTTTCTTCTGTACTTTCTGTTATTATTTTGATTAAAATTAATTATAATTATCTGCTTAAAATTACACGACTATAATAAAATATAACGTAATTTTATTTACTTTCTTGATATTTGTATTCTGAGGTAATATCATCACGCTCGAAAGTTCCCATCTTCTTTGTACTTATATGTTGCCCAATTCTGAAAAGACAGTAAGATAAAATCAATATAATCCACGAAGATGTTTAAATGATCACGTTCTTTCGACTGATAATGCAATCGTAAAGCTTAGCAATCTTATTCTGTTGCCAAAAATTGCATCAATTATTAAACTCCTAAAAATAGGGGCGAGTTTAATTTCCATAAATAATTTGTCCCCGGTTTTGGGACTAATCTCCGGAGAAAGAAACACGTGACAAAAAGGGAAATTTCTAAAGTAGATTATAGTACGGCAAGAGGAATTCGTGTGGGATGGATGATTTTGAAGGACAGCATGACATCACCATTAGTAGAAGAACAGAGATTTCTTTGTGTGAAAATGAATCTGAATATTAAAATTCAAGGTTGAAATCTCGAAAAAAAAAATAATAATTTCGAAATTGTTATCATTATTTAAAGGTAAAACAAAGGTAGAAATATTCTAAAATGTTTAATTCTTTTTAAATTAAACAATGCTATTTCCTACGAATTTTAAATATATTTACAATTAAACAATGAAGCAATTAACGAATAAAATAAAGCATCTAAAATTTTATTGCATAATGTTTTCCGATTTGAAGTTTTAATTGGATTAAATATAATTTTTAGCTTATTTAAAAAGTTTTAGTAACATTTATTAATAAAAAAAGCCTTTGCTCTTCAGTTAATAACATTTCTAGCTATAAAGCTGAATAGTTTATTTTCTTTTGGGTTCTATTTATCAAGTATACGTTAATGAATCTACACTAGAAAAAAAGCTGATCCCGATAATAGACTTTGCCCGAGGCATAAGAATCTTCCCTCTCCCAATACTTTTGAATGCAGTACGATGCATTTATCTTGCTATCCATATAGATATTGGGTTACAAATGATTTTTTTTCTTTTTTCTTTTGCTTATTGAAGGCCTTTTCATACTAAAAATATAAAGGAGTGAGGTATTATTATCTAAGTTGAAATTTAAGATGATTTTACAATATCCTGTAATCACGAGAGGCCCACAGCATATTCCAAAAGTCCTATTTTCTTCCCATAGCATTGTTCAAAAGTATAAACTACAATATCGTTAATTCGAAGAATGAAAGCACAGTTTTTTCTATATTTTTAAGCACTTTCAGTCACGCACACGATATCCTCTGCCCACATACAGTTTATGCGGTTTTCTTTATATAATTAGTTTTCTTCCCTCTTAGGAATGCAATTACCATTAGCCTAACTTTCCTGTAACCTACAAAGATACTCACGTGTCTGAAGATTTCATAATGAGTTTCAGGGGCTTATTATCGCCTTTATATCTCCAGTATACTTTGTCTGCGTTTACTTCAGCGAACAAAAATGCAGTATCGTACGCTTTCATAATTTCACCTCGTTTTATCGCAGTTACGCTTGCAGGGCCGCATCTATAAACGCCTAAACATAAAATAATTTACATAAATTTCCTTTATTCGCTATGAAGAAACTCCTTACTAACATACACACCATCAGATTTTTCTTGGGGTGTTGCGTCAATGGCTTGCCACCCACCATAACCTCCCGGTTCTAAATCTGGCCTCTCCATCCACACTTCGTTCCAAACGTGGAAATTCCTTAAAATATAAACTTGTTTATTAATATATTTTTTTATTAATTTTCTTTAATATATTCTGATCAAATTGTTTACCAGACTGAATCGATGTTAAGTCGAGAAATTGGATCACCCGCATCATCAAAGAACTGATCTATGGTGAGACTGTTATGAGTATCGTGGGCTGAAGCAAAATTGGTGACACTTCGACAAGGAATACCAAGAGCACGGCATACTGAAAGAGACAAATTTAATGGCTACGTCTTGTAACAAGCTAAATCCTATTTGAGAAACGTTTAAACTCTTAACTAAAATACACTATTTTAGCAATTTAATAAGTATATTTACCTGTTGTACACACTCCGGAAAAGACCCAACATTGCCCAAATTTAACGGGTTTTAATGTTTTATAAAATTGTTGTAATATGGCCATGCTTCCTCCCCAATTAGTAGGTGAGACACCACCGTTATATTCACCTTTCCAGTTACCCACTATAACTCCTGCATCATCTGGAGAATTCATCTGAAAATAAAAACTTACAATTTAATTTTATTCTATTAAAAATGTTTAATTTTTGTATAAAAACATACAATATCTAATTTAAAAATTAGATATATATTTTTGAATGACTGTGGATGGGTTTTCTCATACAATTAAATTTCCAGTAGAATAATAATTCACTATATTTAGAGTAGAATCTCTGACTTTACACTATAAAGGATAAAATTGAAATATAATTTTAAGAATTTAAACGTAGAATAAGTAATGTTATTAATAAAAGAATAATAAATATTAAGGCGTTGAAACGTGTTTTATATGTACGCAAACCTATGAAGATTAACGTAAATTTGACAAATTATCTTTCAAGATTAGTTTTAAGTTTATATTTATAAAATACGATAGCTTTCACTTATATTTATAGTTAGAAAGTCACGAAAAAATTATAAAATTTTACTGAATGACAGTCACAATGCAAGTGAAAGAGCGATTTTTTTTATAGATCATCATCTAAGTCGACTTTAAAATCGATAAATATAAATAACAATTTAATTATAGAATCAAAAAATTAAATAATTTTGCAAACATCAAGGTTGTATTTTTAAAAATCAGATTAATCATATTCATTTCATGGAAGAAACATAGGAAGATCATTATCAACCACGACCAACCGCAGTTAGATGTAGCGTAGAAAATGTTATAATTAAATAATTATTATAAATGTTTAAAAAAATTGAATAATTTAAAAAAATAAGAAAATTTATCGAATTAATATCTTTATCGCGTAAGTGGAATAGATTTGTTGATAAGAGGAAACCGAAAGAATCAGTTGCAATTTAAACAATGATTAAATATTATAAAAATAAAAAATAATACTAATAAAATTATTAAATTCATTTGATACAATATTTCGAAACATAATTCTTCCATATTTCTCTAAATTAATCAAACTTAAACGTATGAATAAAATAAAACAACATTTAAAACTTAATAATAATATTAAATATAATACTCTCCATTAAGTCACATTTATATTTTATTTTTATTATTAAACATGGCGCACTTATCTAATAAAATAAAAGAAATTTTAATAGGTTAGATGCAAAAAAATATCTTTTAAATGATGTTAACAAACATAAATGTAGCAAAATAATTCGAAAAAATTGCACAGTAAGCCATAACGAAAGAAGAATGTTTTGATTGCTCAAACATGAATCTACCGCAAATACCAAATTTTAAGTATTTTTTTTTTTAATTTTTTTGATGGATGGCATGATTGTGTTGTAAGTTTTATATACTATACCGAAATGACAATGAGAGAACACCGGATGTCGGTACGACTTTTGTATGACTTGAGGCTATTAAACTGGACTCTCTATGTAATTATTACCTTATCGGACAGATCGTCTTTCTACTTCTGAGCGTAGTAGAGTAGAAGAATAGAAAAAAAGAAGAAACATTGGTTATATAATTACAGTTATCTTTATTTTACCCTACAGTTTATTGCGGATAAAATGAGTATGTTGAACGGGATTCGGGTGATTTGTTTCTCTTGAAACGATTCTCCTTTCTTGGAATTTATTCGATCTTTGATTATTTTTTTTAAAAGGATAATCACAAAATTTGGATTTAAACTTATAAATATTCTATCTACAAGTTAAATATAGGAAAAAAAATCATTTTATTGGTTAGTTTTTAAAACGTTTTGTAATTCTTGTTGGGAGCGTAATATTGTTATTAAAATAAATGTATTAAAACAGAAATAAAGTAAGTAAGTATAAGATAATTTGATGAATAGTAGTTTATTTAAGAGACACTTTAAAATGTCGAGTGCAAGACAATCCCATATGTTTTAAGGTATAAAAAATTGAATGAACAACACTTACGACAGCTGATAAATGGCGCACCACTTTAACCGGATCAGCTTGGTTAACTATTGATAAATTGCCAACAGAAGTTAACAAGTAACAACTGCATTCCAAAATATTTTCTCAAACTATAAAAATAAAAAAATACGCACCGAATAAAAACAACTTAGTCATATCCGTTGGTTTGTTAAATAACGGAAAATACAAAACAAAAGATACAATGGTTACCTGTGCATAATTCCATATACAAGGCCTGAGCCTGTTGTGACTTCCTCTCCAAAGTAATCCGCTATCATTTAAAACGTATTCATTCCTAGCTTCCTGATCACTCAGATACACTGAATCCTCTATATTTAATTAGAAACAAATGTTTCAATTGACGGTGAGTCATACAAACATAAACACTGTCTTTATTAAACATTAAATGTAACTTACGTTTACACCAAGGGTTGAAAAGTATATAAATTGGTTCTTTGAGAGTGTAACGGTTCGGGATGGAAATATTTTCCTTTTCTGTTTTTAGTTTAGTGTCTACGTCAACGGACCATACACCAACAATGGAGTTAGGTGTTGGGAAAACCTAAAAATATCATAGAAAATTCTTAAAATAATATTTATACTTTCTTTACACTCGAAACCTAGAAATTTATTACGTGAAAGGACTGAAGAAGGAGTAAAATAGATAAGTTTCATCCAATAATAATGACAATAAAAAGTATTATTGCGCAAGTAAAAATCTTCAAACACGCGAAGTAAGTCTGTCACTTCATTATCAGTAAATATAATTATATATTCTAGATAATAAAGATAATCATTCAAGTACGATAGAAAAAAAAATTCCTCGAAAAATAACACTGATAATTTTATCACAGTTTATAATATAGACTAAATATTACTAAATTTAAATTGTAGATAGGCAATTTCGAAATATTTATTAATTTTTATGTTTACCTGTACTAAAATGCTTTTATCTTCCTTAGATATAAGTTTAGCTTGCCATCCATCCGATGGTAAAGTATCATCCGATTCTGGTACAATTGGTGTAATGATAAGTGTACCTTGCGAATACGATGGCGTTTTGGCATCTGTTAACGAAAATAATTCAGTGATTAATATAAAAATAATTGTAAACTTAAAATACTTAATACAAAAACTCACTTTTCACAGTAAATACTAAGCAGACAGCGTCTTTGGTTTCGTTATATTCTCGATTGAAATTGATGGTAATTTTGAATGGAAATCCTCTTCTAACAACTAACGTTGGAGATTCCTTCTTCACTGATTCATATTTGTCAGTATAATGTGAGACAATGTTGTCGACTAAACAGAGATCTACGTTATCTACAAGCAAAGGCGACTCTTCTATGTTCTCTCCATCTTGGGATGCTAAAATAAAAAGCTTTCATTTATAAACCGGATTATATATCTTTGTCAATTAATTAAATAGTACTAGTATAATGATTTCATTTCGATATTTATATAAACTAAAGCACTACCAACGTTCAACTAATTAACATACCATCAAATTATTGATGATGATGTGTGGTTAACATAACACTATATCTTGCTCATTCTTCTTTAAAAAAAACCAAAAGTTTTGTTTATTTATAGATACAAAAATAAACCGTATTTCAAGGACATTAACACCAAATACTAACAAACAACATAACTTATAAGGTCGACTTTAAATTCGTTAAATTTAGAAGAAAAATTAAGTTTAAAATATTCTTTATTAAGTAATATTTTGTATAAGATTATTCGAATAATTTTAATGTTTACTTTTAAATTCTTTCGATGGGAAAATATATGTATATATATATATTTTTTCTTTTTGTTTTCCCCCTCCAAAACAAAATGGAAGAAATGCTCCGGGCAAATATCAGTAGACAACCTTGAACTGGAGCCAAGTAATTCTGTACTAGTCGTAGGCATTTATATCACGGATACGTAGAATTTATAATAATGAACTATATATAACAATTGTTATCCAATTAATATTTCACTTAATATAATTATATCTTTACGCACTAATGATTTATTATTTAAATAAAGTAGGAACAGAAAACGCTTGACACCTTACCTTGTCAAAACTATTGTTTTCAACCGTTTAAAATATTTTCCATAGCTATAATTTCTACATTTTCAGCTTAATTCCACTTAAAATTAATGAAATATGCTTAGTTTATGCTTGAATAAATTATTATTTGTTTTAGAATTTTAAATTCCAATTGTAAAATGAGTCACTAATAAAAAAATATATATATATACATATATGTATATATATCCTGTAGACTATAGAATATCCGATAACGATCAGATCTTCGTAACACACTTAATAAAGGCAATTTCTTGAATTAATTATGAAACAATCAGATAAACTAACAGAAATTAATTAACAATATTCAGGTTTGGTTTCCTCTAAATAAAGAAATAAAAAAATTAAATGATGAAACTTTTGCTATTTTGATATATTAATTAATTTAAAAAGGTTTAATTAATTAATTATTTCCGATTAATATCACCGACAGAGACTACGTAGAAGGTCAGTTTAATATAAACTATAACATTAACCTTATTTACAACTATTATTATTTTCAATTAACTCCAATCAAGTGTTATTATCCAATGATTAGGACAATGCTTTCAATTAAATAATTTCAAAAAAAGTATTCAAATTCCTTAAACTGATTTTTTCCGTTTTATTTCTTTCGCTTTAGAATTTTTTCCTAATAAATTCTTCACCTGATGCCATTCTGTGCCTCAACTAGGAGACTAGCATCACTTGAACTTTGACCTAGTAACATCATTTTCCACCATCGTAAATATTTTACATGGCGACGTCACTTATGCCCTTGAATTATTAGTTTATTCGTATTTGTAAAAATAAAAAATAAAAAAAAAAACTTGATTTTATATATTTTAAAACAATAAATTTCTATAAAAATTTACATTTTCATTCGAATTTTTGGGGGTCTTAATTCCTAAAATTTAAACTTATTTTACATGTAAATTTTTGCGAAATTTTTATAATAATTTTTAGATAAATTTTCATCATAATTCTATAGGAAACGAGATTTTTATGACTAGTAATAAAAGGTCAACAAGCTAAATGCTAGGCAACATCTGCTTTCGAATTTAAAACAATATTGCGTTTACAGTTTAGGGAGATAAATTAATAAAAATAAATTAATAAACTGTATTATTTCATTTCCTTTCCTTCCGTTAAAATACCAAAATTTTAAATTAAAAAAATAAATCAAGTATTAAATTACTACAAATAACAAAAGTAATAAATATTTTATCTAAAGAGCAATGAACTTTACAAATGATACTTTGGCCTTTATTCACTTGGAGTCTGTAAGAGTTTAACTTAAGAAAATAAATATAACTTTCGATAAAAATTGTCTAAATTAGAAGTAATCGTTTAATTCGAAATAATTAAAACTCCCTTTAAAAGCCTCTACATCCAAAGTGACATCATAGTTGCTGATTCAGATGAACAGGAAATGAGATAAGTTTGAGATCATAGTTGCTATATGTAGCCATTTGCAATCCTTGTTAATCATAAAATTAACCATTTAAAACTGCATTTAAATGATGGAAATTTCAAAATTAAAGGTGAATTTGAGGGGTTATTAAATAGATAGAACGGTATGCAATCTACAACGCATGCTCCAATGTCAAACTTCGCCCTCCCCCTCCCAAAAACTGGGATCACGGGATGCAAAGAACTGGTCAGAGTAAAACTTTAGTAACAGTAGTCATAAACAAAACAGGAATCGGTAATACGATACGCCATTTGAAAGTCTATAGCTGTATTTACTTGAGAAACGTTTATCTTAAGAGTTTACTTGACTATATACATCTTAAAATATAATTTAAACAAAATAGATAACTTTGTAACATATTTTCTTTAAGATTTTAACGTGTCAACCATCTTAGATCCGCCACACCCACTCTTAGTACTTCACCTTGACAAGTACAAGTTTTCATTGTTGTAAATTTCTGACGCCATGAAGTAATGGCAGAAAATAGAATTTTAAGAATATTAAAACAACCTTGCAAAGTATGCACAACTATGATAAACATTTATACAAAAATAAAATAATAATAATAATTACGCTAACATAGGAATGTATTGTAAGGTACTCACGCTTGCTGTCTGGCTTGGTTGGTTCTGTATCATCTGTAGTGGTTGGTTTAGGAGGTTTATTTGGTGTTAAGGGTATAATCGGTGTTGCAGTCGATCCCGATCCTTGATTCGGCCTAAATTGGGCCCTAAAAGAAGAGAGACAGTTACCCATCTGGTCAGCGTGTCGCAGACAGTGTGTGGTTCTACCAGGTCTGTCTACTGTTTCAGACAGGCAAGATGTTTAACCTCTGACGTAGGTAGCTGTGTGTGAGTATGTGTGTGTGTGTATGTGTGTGTGTGTGAAGATAAGGAAGGAAAAATATTAATATGTACGCCCGAAGCTAGCTTTACTCCTCTTGGATAAATAACTGAGCATGCGTAATATCTAGTTTCTGAATGGCTAACTGATAATTCAAAGAACTATTCAATTCAATTTCAGTTTTTTTCACATATCGTTAGGGTGAGTTCTTGTATAACTTTCCCGTTAATGATGTAGACTTAAACCAGCATCTTTTTGGGAATGTCAGGTGAACATGTACGGAAAAATTAGGACAAATACTACAGACTGAGAAGAGGGTAACTGACTTGTATGACAACTTTAACCGAGTTAAATTCGGTATTTATTGAATATAAATTATCTTCACGCTTTGTTTATTCTAATAAGGGTCAAAAAATAAATGATGTTGAACTGAAATCGTGATGGATATTTTAAAGCCACCGAAAGAAAGTGTTGAAATTTATGTAAAAACGAATATTTTCACTTAAATTATGTTCTATTTTTTTATGCTAAAAAGTTTATCTTTTCTTAATTTAAATATCGTATATATTTTTCGACTCGAAGACCTCCTGACTTTTATTAGAAGAGTAAACAGCAATCTTCATTCCTTTTTTTTTTTAAATTTAAACTTTAAAATTATATGAAGTAAACTTGAAAAAAAAAAGAATTAGTGAGCAATATAATGAATAGGTTGCTATTTTATATTTAATATCCTGTCCATCATTTCTGTTTATCCTGTCCACTGTCTGCTCTTTTTGGTTAATTAATTTTAATAAGGAAATCTGGTTTTTAGTCAGTCTGTTCGTCTTAGGAAGTTATTTAAATAAACATATTTTTCTTATAGGACTAAAATATATATAATATTTTTTAATGTTTTAATAATCCCATTAACCGCTATTGCTTCAATAATTTAAAAAAATAAAAATAAAAATTACGTATGCCGAAAGCTGCAGTAGTATAAAATAGTTTATGCCATATCAATATAAATAAATTCAGAAGCAGGATGTTATAATTCCTCCTAAACATCCTGTTAATGCGAGGAATTTCAACGTTGAATTTTAATAATCAAATAAAATCGAATTTATTGTTATTACTATTAATATTTTTTAGATCTTTAAGTACAGATATTCGGTTTGCTTATGTTTACATACCACCGATCTTGCCCTAGTTGCGCGAGTAATTTATACACAGTTTAAAAAGAAAAAAAAATTTAAAGAAACATTAAGAGAATTATTCGTACACAAATCGTAAATCTTGTAAAATCAATTCTTAAGTATGCTGAAAATAAATAAATTAAAATATAATTCCACGCGGGGTTAGAATTTTTCGATCGTGACGTCAATATTTTGCGTGAAGTTATAAGTAAAAACGCTACATAAAACGTGATGTAAGAAGCATTTTGCAATTAGGATTTTTTTAAACAATATTTTATGATAAAAGTAGGTTTTTAAGTATTAATTTATCGAATTTTGATATATTTTGTGTATAATATTTCAAAATTAATTAAAAATACGAGAAATCTTAGTAAGAAATTGGGTTTAACGTGATATTCCCCAGCTGTTCCCAGTCACGGTTGCTGTAAAGTGCAGATCTGTGGACAAACGTTATACAATAAACTCCCCACAGACTGCATTCCACACTCAATCAGTCCTTCCCTCCTTTAGAAGCACCGTATTCAGAATTAAAGTGACTTTCCCACGCAACTTCTGCATGATTCTTCACCGTACAAAGAAACCAGAAACGGTTTTGATTGATTGAATATTTAATTTCGGTAATATTTAGAAATTTCAACGTCATTCGAGTGCAGCTTAACGTCGTAGTTACATACTTACGAATATTATTATCAATTTTATAAAATATTTTATGTCTGTCCTGTAAAATTTACTAAACATACTAAACCTGTAAATATTATAATTGCATATTTATGTTTTTTATTATTATTAAGGCGCTAAATCGAGTCAAAATGCACTTTTTTCTTGAGTAATATTCAGTCTAATGATTCATCGAATGGATAAAATTGACGCATATCCACTCGATTAACCCATAATTATAGACTCATAGATTCACGGACTATAAATTATGAATCTATAGATTAGTAAGGAAGTTTTCAGCTTAGAAACAGGAAAAAATATGACTTAATATATTAATCATAACTTTGGTTTTACAGATTTTATCTCAGCACGTTACATGACTCTAGAAATGACGTCAATTTTACTAAGAATTCCTTTTATTGTTTCTTATTATATTTATATAGTATCGTTTAATAAACTTTAAATGCTTAAAAACAATAAATTGTTAAACTATATTCGAAATTTTTTTATTTATTACGTCAAGAAATAGTTTTAGAAATGATAGAATTTACGTTCATGGTTATAGTTACACCCATGCATTTTTCTTCGTTTATACTAAATTAAATCAGTAGGATACAATACAGGGAAGGATTTACACATAAATTAAACAAGCTAAAACTGAGGGCCTCAATCTACGAGTCTACAACTCAGGGCTTCAAGCTTTCGAATTTATTATTTTGTGGAAGGAAAGGGCTCTTATATATATTATGGCTTAAGTCTACAATAAGTCTAAATTCGTTCCTTACGCAATGATTTTACGTTATAATATTTATTATCTGTAACAGTATCGTATACTTAGTCTTATAACTTAAATAATTGAATAAAAAACTGTAGAAATTAATCATTTTTAGCAAGTTATTGTGGCAGTTTTTTCAAGAACACATTTTTTTAATGTTTATAATTAGTGTATATTTTTTTAGATTCGTGACTTGTCAATCCTTTCTTTGATAAAATTTCTATGTTCAAGGATAAACAAGTCATGTAAATGGAATGATAATAAATATCTTATCAAACTTTAATAAGTTATATAAATAAAGTCTGTATATAAATTCTAACTTTCTTAGGATTATTTAATTGATTTGGATTATTCTGTTAATGCCTTTTAAAATATTTTAAAATGCATTTACTTAATAATATTTTTAAAGTTTTTAAGTAAAACGGTTAGTTTTTATCTTATAAATTTAATTTTAACAATAAAAGAAAACAAAGCTATATACATAATAATATTTTTATTAATTATTAATTATGAATAATACACTTTAGTGAGTTTCCTTTTTCTTATTTCCTTACAAATTGTATAACAAAAACATAAGTTAAAATAAAAGAAAATGTAATTATTTAACTTATTTTTAATAATAATTAAGTTAATTTTAATTGTGTAATTTTATTATACATTTACGAAAGCATTTTTGAAATTAAAATCGACAAAATAAATGGAATTAAATGTGTTATTTCCCTATTTGAAAGGAAGTAGAGGAAATAAAATGCTTTAAAGGAAGTTTTGTATAGAATCGTTATATAATAATACGTCAATTGTCATCTGCCACACCTTTTAAGATATAACCTTTCTAAAGTTCTTTCTAAAGTTCATTGAAGGGAATCATATAAAAGCTATGGTTTTTTTAATTTTAAATAAAGGGATAATCTATCTGTATTTAACTGAAATCAATATTAGGGAGGCCCCGGGCCCTCTGGGTCTTTCCCTCGTCACGCTTCCCATATCTATTTACGTTACTCTATTATTTAAATTTAAATAATATAAATGTTAACAAATATTTGTATTACTTCGTAGTCTGACTGTTTATATTTGACGAGAAAATTGATATTTTTGGATTGAGAACGAAAGTGAAAATGAAACAACATTGAATGTTAACAGGAAGTAAAAGTGCAGAGTCTAATCAAGTGAGAAATTTTAAAGGTTTTTTTTAAATAAAAGAGTGAAAATAAATAGAAATTATTTTAAATTCCGAGTATATATAGTCATAAATTAGAGATCCGTTGAACATATGCAATCAGCATGATACATACGCCTACAATGGTGACAAGTGTTTTAAAGAATGTGAAAATAGGTTAAATGAAACCGTTATTAGATGATTTTAAAACGTAACCTGATAGCATTGGCAACAAAGTTTCAGTTTCATAAATTATCATTAGATATTAAACCTAACTCAAAAAGTAGAAAGCAATTATAATATATTATTATATTCAGTAGACTTATGTATTTAAAAAAAAAGGATTATAATAGCCAATAAATAAATGGTGTGTTATAAAATACAACGAGAATGTAAAGAAAAAAATCCTAATTACGAAATATTTTACATGTTTGTATTGATTTATATTATTAAATTTGAATATTTGGTCCATTAGTGAATGGTTAAAACCACTGAACACTGATCGCCTCATCAATGGGCTACCACGTGGAATTTTTTGCATTTTCTTGAAGTATCATTATAGGGGCCAGTCCTGCCGAGAGGCATCCTTTCTTGGTAGATTGCTCATGTGTTGCGTTGCCCAACAACAATTTTGAATATTTTATTGTTTGATAGAAAATTGTGTTCGAAATTAAGTTTCTTTTTTAATAATATTACACATAATACTTGTAAAATGATGATGTCGGATTCATCAGGTCAAAACTCGGAGGTTCGTGTAACAGTAATTGGCAACGCAACTGCACTAAATAAAAGTTGTGGGTTCGAGTGCCACTCCGAATCGATCTTTTCTTCCAGAATATAATTAATTATATTCTAATTATTAAATTTAATACAACATGGCGACTTTTTCATTTTTTTATTCTTTCCTTCCTGTGGGTATTTAAAAGGGCCTTTGAAATCATATCCATTACGGATTCGGCCAGATCCACAACGGAAGCGGCCGGTTGGTGAAGAACGGTGCAGATCATCCGAGGCAGGCCATTTTCCGAAAAATTACTGGGGTTTTTGGACAGCCCGGATCCCAGATCCCCAGAGCAGTAGGTTAACACCTTAACATCCTTTGCAGTCAGATGGCAACTTAATCGCTTATCTTTAGTGCAAATTATTTTATATACTTAATTATCCAAGTTTTGGCCCAATGAATACGGTGTTATAATTTGATTAATTTATAATTTATGGCTTAGTTTTACTATAAAATTAAATATTTTATATATTTTATAAACCGGATTTAACCCTTGATTAATTACACAAGAAATTATAATTCGTTTAATTTCGTTAACATTAAGCTCGATACTTAAAGAAATACGAAACTATCAAGAATTTTTCTTAACACTATAAATACAGATGACGCTGACAGTAGTCATAGATATGGTTTCTAATTGTATATGGAAGACTGTAAGAAAAGTTAGGGATAATGTATTAATTTTTCTTTTATATTATTGAAGGTAAGTCGATACCCTTTCTTTTCTTTTGTTTTTTAATTGTGGATATGTCTATCATTAAATATGTTATATATATATATATATATTATTCTTTATACAACCATTAATAATATTTATTCATTTTGAGTTACATCACTCACATCACAGATAATCTCATATGCATTTAAATTTTTCTATTTTATTCTACGTTTGGATTTATCAAATAGTAAGTGATTTTTCCTATTTCGATTGAATGAGCGTGGCTATTTTTTTGTTATAATTATTTGTTAAAGTTATATACAGTCGAATCCATAAGTATTCAAAGGTGACTAACTTAGAAATTAAGAACATTTGAATAATTAATAAATCATATTTGCTACCATAAATGTTTTTAAAAACCATATTTTGAAGTTTGAACAAATAAATTTTAATTTTTGTATATATGTTTATGTGTATTATGTCAATAGAAAAAGACCTAGAGACTACCGAAGCTTATTCTGTAGCCGTCAAGAGGCTATAAGGTTAGTCTACAAAACCCTGATTATCCGAAGTAATGTGAACTGATACAACCGAAAACTCGGATAATACGGACCGCCATGCTCATTTCGGAATAAAAATTACAAATATAAATGGATTCGGTCAGTCCCCGTTGTGGGCCTGGCCGAATTCATAAATGAACTTCTTAGATCGCCCTGTGGGGCTATCTTAGTGCCCACAGGGCGGAGTTTAAAAACACATAAATGAGAAGTCTCATTGAAGGTAACAGAAAGAAATCATTTTGGAATACATGTTATTTTAAACTTTTATCTCGGATAATATGGACTCGAATAATGGTTAGTCGGGGCCCGAATAATCGGGATTTTGCTATATCTAAATTAAAAATTTTAAATCTTGTTAACATCAAGATAATGTTTAAACATTTAAACGAGTTAACCAGGAAATATTAAATTAATCCGACATTAAGATTCTTAAGTTAAATACTGAATTTAATTTTTTTAGACCAAACTAAGAAATGATATCGTTATTTTTTCATATATAAATACAATTCAACCTTTTAAGTGGAGATTTAAGTTACTATATGCTTATTTTTCTGTATCAATTTATAAAACAAATTACTGTGTTAAAAATATCCAGCAGCGAGTTGTGTAACTTTCCGACATTTAAAATTGTTTGTGGCGCCATCTGTTACGATATTTTATTTTGAAAAAAATTTTTATATTATTAATTAGTATAAAATGGCAAAAGCTTAATTTTCAGAATAAAGTCGAGTTTTATATATATAAAAAAAAAATTGTAAATGCTAATAACGAATAAAATCGTGATTAAGTCTTACCCCACTGAAGTACGACGCATGACTCTCTCTATCTCTCAACCCAATCAACCCAACTACCAAACTTTAATGGCATCAATCCCCCTAATATACAAGCCTCCCTGCAAAATTTCAGAAATTTTTGACAAAAGACACAGGAGTTATTAAGCTTCAAAGTGGGTGAACAAATCGTGCTCCCTACACACATACAAACACAAACATATCCATACATACATTTAAAAAAACTCTAACTTTTTTGTATTTCTCGATGTTTCAAGGTCCCCTGAGTCCAAAACCTGTGTATATTCGTAATTATGTTTTAATATATATTAATTGAACGTTTGTTTAACCTTATTACGTAAGGTTAAATAAACTTAAATCGATTTCAAATAACATCACTATTGCTTTATAGGAATTAATTTGTACAAGGGAGAGTCAAACGAAAACCTTAATTTGTAAATAAATTCTAGTTTATTGATTATAAATGTCATACTAATCTGCAGCGTAGTCTTTATATCCTGCAATTCATACCAACCCTTGGTTACAAAGTCCGCGGATTCCTCTCAAATAGAATTATTTTAGTTGCTTGTAAACCCATGAAATACCTTCTGCATCTCTTCATCTGATGTGAAAATTATGAAACTCAGCACCTATTTAGTTGTTCAAACAAGTGATAATCACTTCAGGTAGAATTTGTAAAACACATCATGTGCAATTTTCCATGAATGTAACTGTCAAATGTGAAATATGTAGTAGCAAAGTTGATTGATGGTGATATATGTAGATTCGCATTGTCTTGTTACAGAAGAACATCATTATGTTCTATTCAGCTATTGCATCCACCATAAAAAGACATGTTTTCCTGTGCGATGCGTTCAACTTCAGCAATTGACTGTGGCGTTACAACTCAGTGAGCCTTTTCCAGTTCCTGATCATCACCCATAGAAGTCGTGTCACCATGAAACTTTCTTCTACGCCACTTGTGCACTAGCTGAAGAAATGTGCATGCACTCCTATACTGAGCCTTTATTTTGCGATAAAGTTTTGCTGTTTTCACCCTTCACTACTACGAAATCTGATAACTAAATGATGCTCGTCTTTGGGACGTGATTCAAGTGCCATCTTAGGACTGCTACTGTGACATCACAGTTGTAGCCAGGTGCGTATTGATTCCTAGTACTCACTTCCCAGATACCTTTCAACAATGTTAAAATTTGAAAAAAATTACATAAGTTTTAGAATTTTTACACACATTTTAAGGTTTTCATTTGATTGATCTGTGTGTGGTATGTCAACTACTCGATATAGTTTGTGCTAACATAAATAATATTAATTTCTTCATATATAATTATTTAATGAGTAACTAAGGAAAAGTAAGTTTATTATTTTTGTAACGAATCAAGATATGTCAAAATTTAATAATTATTTAATGAAATAATAGGGATAGATTCCAGATTCGGGGAGAATTTATTTCTAGAAAATATTTAATTTATGTAATCAAAAACGTGCCATTAAGATCGATCTAATTATTGCTTATTACAAGTGGACCTGATTTAACGTTTTCTCCAGTGAATTTTATCAAAATACACTTTTAGCCTTGCCAAATGTGTATTGGATTGGATAAGGCAAAGCAACACAACGGTAATCTCCAAAGAGGGGGATGATTTCTAATGGAAACTGGCCTCTGTTTACATGTTAAACAGGAAGAAAACTCAGAAAACTCCACATTGCCAGCCTGCTCGTTGAGTGCGAATCCACGACTAACCACTGACGAGCCCTTGCCGTATGTAATTCAATACTTTAAAAACGATACGACAACGAATCGTTTAAACTGTTAATGAATATTTTAAAATGCAATTTCAGTAAAAATAAGTGTACGAAATGTGTTTTCTATATGAGTCGCGACATCGCGACGCCTATATGAACTTTTCTGTCTTTTGTTCTCTTATTTTTAACTTACGTAGTCTAAAGTAGAGAGAGAGAGAGACCAATTCGATACGTCTTCACTTTCTAATTATGCTAAATTTGCGAAAATAAAATGAAAATATCCACCAGAAAATAAATCAATATATCATTTTAATGTTAATATATTCTTTGGCAATATAATTTATTATAAATAAATTTCATATCGAGAAAACTTTTCTTCCATATTGAAAGCAATTATGAAACTTAAACAAAAAGTTAATAAATATGCATTTTTATTAGATTAATTTTAATTCTAAATAAAATATTTAAAAGAATTTATCTATAAATAACCTTTAGCCCTCTTAGCCCCCCCCTATAAATAACCTTTAGCCCACTTTTTTCATAACCATCGTTGCTTCGTCTAGACCCACAATAAGGGCGACCAAGCGGTGAGGGATGGAGCCCGAGGGTTACCCGCCACGAATCGTTCGTGAAAAATTTTTGGGATTATTGGACCGCTCGGATTCGATTCCGGGTCCAATAGAGCGGTAGCTTAGGCCTTAAGCCTTTGAAGAAACCTATTTTCCATGCCACAAATAGGCAAGGTGTAAGGGAGCATAAAGTGTCCACCAGTTCCGTTCCCTGAACACTGATAGTTCTGTCGTGGGTTCGCGCCTTGCCAAGATGGGTTGGCCACGTGGAGTTTTCCGGGTATTCCCCCACGTCTTTAACGCTTAAATATAAGCCAATCACCCTTAAAAATCCTCCCTCTAGGCAGATCGCCCAGGTGTTGCGTTGCCGTAATTAACACAACAAGTAAACAACGGGAGTATAAGCACAAGGCCCAGGAAAAATAGGGCCTCGAAATGGTGGTATCAAAATGTGATTAGTATTATATTTTTATTTTAAAATTTTGTTTCGTGGGAGTCCATTCCGTAACGTTTTTTGGGTAAAGTTAAAAATTAATCGACCATTTCTATCGTATTTATTTATTTATTTATTTCCAAAAACGAGGCTGAAAAATAAAATCTTGCACAGAGAACATGAAAACACCGCTATTTTCTATTTTAAAAAATGATTAATCGCAGCTGTAAAATTTTTAAAATAAAGTAATAACGCTCTAATATTCTTTAAAATCTTTCAAAAATGTCTTAAAATAATATCAATATAAAGAAAAGTGATGAACATTTCTCACTTACAGAAGTTTGTAAAGAGTATTTTTATTATAGCATATTTTTAAAGAATAATTGACAACTTTCACTTTAGTTTTATAATTTATAATATATAAAAATTGAATGTGTTTACTTCCCATGGAAATAAGTTACAACAGTAAGTGTAATATTCCAGCTTCTGTAACAGCCTGCCATAAGAGATGCTTAGAAGTTACTCAAACTTCTGTAAGAGATAGTTAATTGTCAAAGTCCTTTTTAATTTGTTGTGAAACCGCGTTGTATTATTCTAGAAGTGTTGAACACGAGATCGTGTTAGTAACAATCACATGGCTTTTTCCACCTTTATTTAGTCGACTAAATAAAAGTGGAAAAAGCCATGTGATTGTTACTAACACGATCTCGTGTTCAACACTTCTAAAGTTCTTTTTATTGTTTTAGGACATATTTGGAGAAGTTAGAAATATTTTTCTAAGTTTTTAATTTAATTCATTAAATCATTCATTCTATTCAATCGATAACTAAACTTTATTATTAATTTTATTTTTACTTGAAAAATAAATCAGATTTGTTTCGCATTTCGTTTCTAATTGCATTTTATTCTTTATGTTTTTTGACTCAGTGGACCTTGAAATGTTGAGAAATGGAAAAGAAATTCGGATTTTTTTTCTGTATGTATGGATGTTAGTGTGTTGGGGGCACGATTTTGTTCATCCTATTTGAAGCTTAATAACTCCTGTGCTTTTTGTCGGAAATTTATGAAATTTTGCAGGGATGTTTGTGTATTAGGGGGTATTAACGCTGTTGAATTTTGGTGATTAAAGGTCGAGGGGTGAGGAGATAAAAGGGGAACGTGTGTCATATCTCGAGTAGAATCAGACTTAATGACGATTTTATTCGTTATTAGCATTTACAATTTTATTACAAAACTCATCCCTACCCTTAAAATTAAATTTTTTGCTATTTTATAATAATACAAAATATAAAATCTTTTGAAATAAAATATCAAAAAAAATGGTGCCACATGTAGTTTTTTAACTTTCGCCGGGAAAGTTAAACGACACGTTACTGGATTTTTTAAGATATTATTTTAATTTGATTATTAATAATCAATTTTTTCTTTACTATAACGTGATTTTGTGATTTTTCTACGTAATTGTAACTGATGTCTATTGTATAATATATATAATTAATCTATAGAAATCATTGTTATTAAACAATAATTTCTGTGCAACCATAACTAATTTTCTCTCATAAATTATTATTTTTTTTAAACCCTTAACTTTATTTTGAATCTTAACATTAAAGGATAAATTAAATAATTGTAATTTTGAAAATACTTTTTAATTAAAATAATTAAATTTCTTCATCTCACAAAAGTTATTTTTTATATTTTGAAATTATTCAGATCAATTTAAAGAATTATAGATTCAACATAATTCCTGCTTCCTGTGAAAAAGTATACACTCTCCCTATATAACATTAGGTTCTATAAATGAAAATATTGAATTTAAAAATGTATACGATATACTCGTAAACTTAATTGTTTATTGTATAATCAAAATTCATTGTTTGAAATAAAGTTATTTTATAACTCTAACCAGTATAAATATAATTATTTAAATAAATTATGAAAAACAAAAACTCTAGCAACGAGTTACGTAACTTTCCCGGCAATATTTAAAGCTGCGTGTGGCGTCATCTGTTATGAGATGTTGTTTTAAAACTTTGTATATTATGGTGACAATCGAGTGGGTTTCCGACTTATTCGGCACCCTTATAATAATTAATACAGAGAGTAGGGATAGGTTTTATAAAAAATTGTAACTAGTAAAATCGTCATTAAGTCTGACCCTACTGGAGATACACTCGACCCCCATTATCACCCCACCTCATCGATCTTTAACCACCAAAATTTCAGAAATTTTCGACAAATGACACAACAGTTATTAAGCTTTGAAGTGGGTGAGCAAAATCATATCCCCTCACACACACACAACCATATACTGTATATATATATATATACAGAAATACCTCTAAATTGCTTTTGCATTTCTGAACGTTTTAAGATCCTCTGAATCCAAAAATGTAAAAATTTTGGGGGTCATTTTTTGACCTATTGCCATACTTTATGTAAAAAAAAATATCAATACGAAAAAGGGACTTCAAAATCCATATTAATCTAATTAATAACCAAAAGATCATTACCATTTCTTTGCGCCTAATTCTCGATATACAGGTACTCGAATTCGGTTCCGCACGATTGCACGAATGTGACGAAATTTCGTTTTATACGAGTTTAAGTAATTAATACAGGATTTAAAATATCCTTTATTTATTTTAAAATTAAATATTCTCATTTAAAAAATAATGTTTGTAGGACGTTGCACCGATTTTTAACTTACACGTCGAAAGACATGATCTTCATTTTGTAATATGTCATAACATTGGAAGCTGTTAGTTTTTAACTTGATATTGATAAAGGAAAAAAGAAAAAAAAAATTAAAAACTTCCACGAAAGAGAGAAAATAACAAGCGCAAACCTAAAAATGCGTTATACATTGAACTTTGATATCAGGAAATATATAAATAATTAAATATAAATAAAAACAAGCTTGGATAACAGATATTTTTTGAGAGAAGTCCATCAACCTCTTCGGTAAACTAATTAGGGAAAAAACAGGGATTGAAGAAGAAGTAAGGGACGTGACGGAAGATTTTCAATTAAAAAAAAAAAAACATTAAGAAGAAAATTGTTCCTTTGTCATGTGACACAATGAAGCTTCATTTTCGTTAATTTTATAAATGTTAATAAAAAAATAACGGGAACCTTAAATCTTTTACAATTTCCAGATAAATGCTAGTCTTTATCTATACAATTTTGATTTAATATATAACTAATTTACCGTGTAAATCGAGTTAGATGCGTATACGTTTCTCCAGAATCTTTTATTATTGTTTTGTTATATTTATACTGTATTTCTCCTTATATTTTTTTAAAATATTGATAGATAGATAGATATCTTTATTTGGCATAGAAGGCTTTCGCCTGTTACAGGGGCGTTTTGTTTAAACGCATATTTATACACATATAATAGCATCTCAATTTCTCCTTATATTAATTATTGTAATACCATCGTTTTATTATTAATTTAAAATATATTTTTAAATTAATAATATTTTTCTTGGATTTGATAATCATTACTTCCACTTCGAATAAGCTCGATACGTGTAATAAAACAATGCATTTTTATTCCCGAAATATAACTTTTTAAAGATAGTTTTCAATACCAAATGTGAATAATAGCATCATAACGGATGATGAATATAGTATAAAATTTATTATTTATGAGATGGATTTATTAATTAATGTTTTTTCAATTGAGTATTTTATCTTCTATTGCAGATTGTGACAATTGCTTTTGTGTATATCCTGTTAATTTTCGACGGATTGTAATAATTTATAAACTGACGAATGAAGTATTTTTCATCTATATTATAAATTACTCAGCCATGTTTATTTAAACATTACTAAACTTTGCGTTTATTACATTTTCCTTTTATTATACTTTCATTGTTTATAAAGGAAAAACTTCAAAATTTTAGTAATATTTACAATTTTATTTTAAGCAAATTTTTACAGTTTATAATATTTTAATATATTTACAATAAATAATAATAATTTTTTTACAATAGATGTTATAAATATCTGAAAATTAATTAATGTATTTAACTTGGACATTTTTATAAATAAAATATATTCATTAATAGATGAAATACATAGCTTTTGAATTTTTAATTAGCAAATAAAATATTTTAAAAAAAATTTATGGTTTAAAGAGATTTATAATTAAAATTATCAATTGAAATAATATATTTAGGCTTATTACAAAAAAGGTGTGTTATAGTTATATATTGTAAATCTTCATAATAAATTGTATCCTAAGAATAACACCGAAATAAATGTAGAGGTGTTTGTTATGTTTTAAAAAAGTAAACGTTTATTTTATTTTTAACAGAAGTTAATATTTAAGGCATAAATTTTAAAAAATGTTTTACTAAAAACTAATTTTTTTCCCAATATATTTTCCTACTTAAATTAAATCAATATTTATAAATGATATTGACCTTGAAGAAAGTCCTTTCCTAGTAAAAACTTCCAGTTTATTTATTAGACAGAATTTTTTCCTGCGTGAAACAAAATCATGCATTAACTATTGATCTCTACAGACAACTCCATTTTACTTCCGCCGAAGTCCACAAAGATAAAACAATAAACAATAGCGTGTTTGACATTCCTGGGTTACATACATTCGAAATGAGTAGATAAATTGCTTGCATAAAAACTACGTAAGTTCTTTTTTCAATTGTAATTTTTCTGGTGTATACAATTTTGATGGAATGCTAAAGCAAACTAAAACATATTATTACAATACAAAAAGAATTATTTGAGGTAAATAAAGCTAAATATACATATTAGTTTGTTTACTTTTAAGTAAATGAAACCTTTGTGAAGCAATACCAACTAAACAATCTCAGAAAAATACATATAATATTAATACAAAGAAGCAGAATGAAAAGAAATGAAAATATATATTTTTTAAATAAAATTATTATTAAAATATTCAATTATTATTTACAGTAGACTTGCACGGACTATAAAAGTTAGACCCACAAAAGCAGTTCAAAATTCGATTAAAATATATTTCTTAAATGCTTATAATGAATATGAAATAATAAATAATAATACAATTCATCGCATTTGTACACATCTGTCGAGTGTGTTACTAAGCATAACTTAAATTTAATTCTTTCTATCGTCAGTGAATGTGAACCTAATTATGTTAAAGCAGTTACAATCATAATTCATATCTTTAAAATGTGCTGTTGCTTATGCCCGTTCGTTTCTAACATTTATATTCGATATATATTGACTTACAAGTTAGTGGCGAGAGACTGATGAAGTGATATAAATAGAAAACTATGGATAAACAGTACGAAATGTACAAAGTCCTATTAAATACACAGGGTGTTGCTGGATGATTTAACTTGGTGATTTTTAACTTAGTTTTTAGTATATAAAATTTCCGAAAATATCTATCGTTTAATATTAGATTTTTAACGTTTAAATTGGCTTTGTCATATAGATAAAATGCCCTTTTTATCCCATTAGCATGGGTGACCACAGAGGGGGAAATGCGGCACTTGCCCTCCCTGGGATCGAGTAAAAATTCAATTATAATCGTTAAAGTGATTGATATATGTAACTTTACATCCTCGACCATGGGACTTGTACAGTACTTGTGAAAAAGAAAACCTCAAAAATTTATTGAGATAATTATTTGTCACCAAGCTTATCCACCTGAAAAATTTTCTGCGGATGTCTATGATCATTTATATAATAATAAAAAAACGGTTTGTATAATAATAGTATTAATGCATTATCTCTCTCGCTACTTTCTAAGCAGATCGTAAAATGTCTTCTTACGAAATTGCCTTTTGTTTTTTTACTTAGTTCTACATTATTTCAAGCTTTTTATAGCACTTGTCAAATAAAAATTGCGTTAGTTTGTCGATAGGCTATTACGCTATAGCAATAAAGATTATACAATAGCAATAGAGTGCAAACTTGCTAATAAAATTATATATAAGATACAATAGTAACGGATGCGAGCAAACAGCGATCATGAACGGATTACTGGATTGCGGAATAAACTTTTTAAACATACGCTTTTATGATCTGTATGATAAATATTAAATAAGAGTAATGCTTTTTAAACTTTTAACTTCACCATGTTATAATTTTTAAAGAAACTAACTAAAATATAAGTATAACTTTCTAATTGCAAAACAAGTAAATTGACTAAACAAAAAGTAAATTAAAAATGGTAATATAGCAGCCATTATAATTAATTATTATATCCTAAACCATAAGTGATTCAAAAAATTTTCAAGTTACTTCTGCAAAATTCTGTATATTATTAGGCTTAAAATAAAATTATTCTATCAATAAGCTTATTTTAGCAATGTTTTATTGGAGCAATTCTTTACAAAGGAATACCTATTTTACTAATAACTATTTGCTGTCACACAAGTAATTAGTTTTTATTAGTTAGGTAAATGATAACAGTAATCAATTTTTAAAATCTTATTACACGTATGTATAATATAATAATATTTTTTATATTATTTTTTGCATTTTTTACTTCAAATTTCATAATTATTTTTTATGCCTACTTCATCTTCTCCATTCAAAAAATCTCCCAATAATTCATTATTTACATATTAATACTGTAACTCCATAACAAATAGCTAATAAATAATAATCATACTTAAAAAATAATCAAATGATGTTTTAGATAAAATGAAAAAAAAGTAAAAAATCAATGTTAAATTGTTTTCATTTCTATAAATGCAGAGTTTAAAATATTTAGTTTTTTAATATAAACCTTACATAGGTTATGTAAGGACAAAAATATAATTACTCTTACTTTCTGATAATTTTGCCCACTAAACGCAAACGTATTCCCTATTACTTAATATAGTTTATTATTATTATTAAAATAGAAAACTAAATAACCAAACGAATTAATTAAAACACTATATTTTCTATTAAAATACAAACCTATATTAAATATAATAGGAAATATGTTCGTTTATTTTGACTTACTGAAGTTTATTGTCCTTATTTATTTCTCTTGAAGGGTGTGCAAATAATTTAGTAAAAATATAAGGAAACCCAAAACATTAAATAATTCATTTTATTTAATAATTTAAAGTTCTTTCTTATTTAAATCGTTGCATAAAGATAACAGTAATTTAATTCCCTCTTTTCTATTGTAAAAATATTTGTTTTCCCAGGCATCTAACAGCAGGTTATAATACTTAGATTTTTCGAAATATTTTAAATATTTTGACGAACCTTTCGAAGGAAATATTCGTATAAAATTACCGCAACGTGATAATTCGTCTTCACTTTGTATTAAAATCTTAATATCATCAACGGATAATCTATTTAAAATTGTTGATTGTGTCCAATAACCAAGTTCGTGTCGAGTTTGCTTTACTTTTTCTTCTTGTTTCAAATTGCTGGTATAGATATTATTATCAAAGCAACAGAATTTAGTATTCGTGATATTACATTTTGCCAAAAGTTCTTGTTGTTGCTTTACTGAAATTTCTAGACTTGGAATGTGTAGGCCTACGGTATTAAGAACATCTTTAATTAAAGAACATTTAATAAATTTATCTAATTCGGAATTAGAGTGAAGACTCGGAGATATATTTACTTCTAACAGCCAAGGTTTTAAGTTACGATCTAATAAAATATCAAATCCAAAGAGTTCATAACAGGAATATCTATTTTTCGTGTATGATCTTACCAGAGTACCTATAGGATCTTCACAACTTATCATAGTTTTAACGACTACATCCTTGATGCAGGACCATACTTTGTCAGTATCGATATTGTATTGTTGTAAGTATTTCCACAAGGATTTTAAAGTCCATTTATGGCCATTGCAGAGTTTTATGTTGTTATTTACGGTATAAGAAGAATTTTTACAATTAATACTATAATTTGTAAGATGCATAAATTTTTCACCTAAATGCTTCTTCGAATTTGAATACTTAACTGAAGCAAAGCGCACTAGCCCGTTGTTATAAATATATATTTTTAAAGGATAAAAACTAGTAACGAGAACGTAAATTCTCAAATCAAATTTCGTGCCATTCACTAAATATGGCTGGCTTAAATATCTTTGTACTATTACAGGTATATTTTTGGGTATATCTTCCCATCTGTTTATGACGGTTACTCCAGTACCTCTGGCAGAAGCGGGTGGTTTGACAATCCAATTGATTTCTTCTTCTTTCCATATCTCAACAAGGTTTTTCATGTCTTGAGGCAGTATATATGTTTCTGGCATAAAACAAAATTCTTCATCTCGAAATTTTTTATTCATCTTCATGATATTTGACCATAAACGATCTTTTCTACCAATATAAAAACTTCCGGGAAAATGGTTAACTTTTTGATATTCCTTTAATGTTTTAAATTCATTGCATTTCATGTATTTCCCCCAAGTCGAAGTCCAGTTCGACATATGACCAGTAATATTAAAACCAGATCTATTTACTATTTGCAAAACTAATCTTGGAGAAATTGTAGACATTTTCCAGTTGAGTAATTTTTGGATCTCATCTGACAAAATTTCTACTTTTATTCTCTCCGTAAGACATGAAAAATTAATTGTTGGGGGTATATTTGGAAATAAACTTGCTCTTAGTGGACTCAATGCATTCACTTCTTTAATAAGATCAATTTCGTGAAGTTTTTCAGTTATAGCTGAGTCCGTTGAACAACCATTTTCGGATTCGCCGCTCACACACATGGATAAAATTTGCTGGTTCAATATGCCATTATCATCCAACACGTACTCCATATTTAATTTTTACAGTAATATATCTAAAGAAAGATAATAAGGCCAAACAGTTTAATTTTATAGATCAAAACACATGTCTCTTTGAATTCTAGTTAAGTTACTATTAATTTTAATACCTCCGTATAAGATTTTTAAAATGTTGTTATCATTAGCCTACATCAAATGAGGATACCTGGAAATAAAGAAACTGTATTTTATCATAATATAATTTTTTAATTACAGGCTAAGTTTAAAAATAAAAGTAATAATAATAAGAGCTATATAAAAGAATTTTTATTTTTTAACATTTATATAGCCTAATTATTCTATTTTATTAAGATTTTATCACAAAAGGAGACATCAGGGCAAATGGCATACTACTTCCTGTTGTTGTAGTCCATCATTTCATATAATATACCCATTGTAGGTTTGAATAGGCCCAGAATAGAGATGGCCGGGTGGCGAGAGAAAGACCCAAATATATTTCCCTTCCCTCACTACCTATGAAAAAGTCATGAAAATTCGATGCCGATTATTAGGATTTTGAAAAACTTTTAAAAAAATCAATTTATTATTCACTTATATAATTAAAAAATATAAACATCCAACAACAATATCTAATGTGTATCATTAAAACAGTAGCATTTACTCTTAAACGTTTTTATTACGTATGAATACAGTATAATGTGTACAAAACACATCAAGAATAATATAAATTATTACACATTCTACGCACATTCGGTAATGTTAAATTAAAAAGAAAAATATTTATATATTAAAACATTTACTAACTTTTATAATATAGGCATATAGAATAACATAATATATTAGTGTAAGAAGGAACTGAACGGGTAAAAAATAAATGTTATATACAAGATATTAATTTAATTAATTTTTTAATTTACCCCAAATTATTAAGAAACTTTTCTGTTTCAAAATACTATATTTTCAGGATTTGTCAGAATTTTTAATAAATAAACACTGGTAATAAATTTAAAGTTATGATACCAGATGGCGCCACAACTTTAAGTTTAACGCTGTAGTCTGCTGCCATCTTATGATAATTACAAAATTTAAAATGTATTTACTTGATCAAACTTAACAAGTCTATTTTATAGGTAAAATTTACTTAAAACTATATTTAAAAAAAAAGAAGTAAACAGTATATAAATAAAATACGAATTTAAATTTTAAAAAATTAATTTTTGTTAAACGGGTCTCTATAAAATATAGTACAGTGGTATCTCGTATAACGTACGCCTCGAATAACGGACGCTGCGAACAACGGACTTACTGTTTGGCCGTTACGTGACTCGAGCAACGGACTGGCTGCGAACAACAGACTTTCCGGCATAATTGGTGACTGCTTCATGGGTGCGTTCTTTAATAGCGGTGAGGACGCACTCCCGTAGTAGCGGTGAGCAGCGCACTCCCCGCTACTACGGGAGTGCGCTGCTGTTTGTAGGCATTTAGGAACGACAGTGAAAGAAAGAAAGATGGCGGCGCCCGCATTATCGATAGTATCGTGATGGAGGAATCTATAATTCTAAACTATGAGCTTTAAAAAGCAAAAGAAGGGTCCCAATTGTAAAATTTAACCATAAAATGGATTATTTGTTGAAAGAGCATTCAAAATAGCCTCGAAAAAAAATTCGTAAAGACACATCGACGCGTGCTCGCTCGTTAACTCGCGCTTTCAGTTTCTAAATTCTCATTCATAAAACCACATAATGGACCCGGAAACGAAACTATCTGAGCCATGGAGGACGCCATGTTGTTTTCCACCGTAAACTACTGCTACAAGCGGCCGTTTTTGCCGTTCGACGGCGCGCACTCCCACCGGAATTTAGGAACGCGTTCCGCAGGAATTTTTAAACGGATGTCGTTCGCGCAGAGTTACGCGGAGGAATAAAAGAACGCACCCCCTGTTCATTTTTATATGATACAGTACGGTTATTTTATGCTGCGGAACGAATTAGATGTTTTAACATGTATTTCTATGGGAAAATGCGTTTCGTATAACGGACGTTTCACTTAACGGACGTGCACATGGAACGGATTAAGTACGTTATACGAAGTACCCCTGTAATTTCGAGATGATTGTAAGAAATTTTCGTTTATCTCTTCATAAATTTATTAGAAATGTCTTCAGTTTTTGCTCTGAATTTCATCAATGATAAGTGGAGTATCATTTATTATCAAATTATACTATATAGTGCATATAATTAATGTCAATATAATATAACTGCCTAATTATATAATTAATTTAATGCGTATAACTGTCAATATAACTTTAACCTAGCTATGAATAATATAGATATGGAGAGTTCGAATCCTTCGAACTTCCACGTAAGACAAACGGTAGTTATTGGGCACTCAAGGGAATTTTTATTTTAAATATACTAGGGCGTAGCAGAAAGATTAAATTAGGAAATATTATACTTACTGATGAATTCGTTTTCCCTCCTTTTTTATTGCCTATAGATTACCATTACTACTATTACTATTACTATCGATTATTAGACTACTAGCAGATAAGCCCGGCGTTGTTCGGGCAAAAAGTAACGATAACAAAGATTAACCCAACTCGATTATATTATAAGATTAAGGTCAAATTTATGAGAAATTTCGTTTTCACTATTCTATTTATCGAATATCTAATAGCAAAAATGATTAAAATCATTATTGAATTTTAACTGAATAAATCTTTAGTATTTAAAAAAATTTATTATAATGGAGAATTAACTTACTTGATGATAACCTTACCTGAATGAATTAATTTTAAATTCTAAAATTTATAATGTTCCAAATAAGTTTTTTATTTCGAATTTTTCGAATTTGGAACGAATTCAAATATTCGTTCAAATTCGTTTATTTTGGATTTATTGTTTTTGACTTACCCGAAAAGTGGAAATGATTAAAATATTTATTAATTGCCAAAATGTGTACTATTTGCGCCACTATTTATTTTCCTTCCTTATTATTTACACTTTATACTGACTAAAACTAATTCTCTCCTCCTCTTTCCTATGGGGTGAAATTTCTAAAAATCCCTTCTTAACGTGAGTTCCCGTGGTACACCCTACAAAAACGCAGTCAAAAATAAAAAAATCGCATCTAAAATAGCACAGTAGAAGCTGAGTTTTTTAAGATAAGCCTTAATCCTCTCCCTCTCCCCCGCGGGAGAAATTTCGAAAAATCCCTTCTTAGTGTACACTGTACAGTACATTCTCGTGACGTACCCTAACTGTGTACCAAATTTCAACTTTCAATTCCTAACCGTTTGGGCTCTGCGCTTATTATTATTATCAACCCATCTGGATTATATTATAAGATAGGGTTCCGTTTACCGTAAAGTCTAATAATCGATTCATAACATATAATTAAGTCTCGAGTTCAAATCCTAAGATTTAAACTTGTAGCTTAGTTATTAGTTAGTGTCATATTTATCTTTTATTTTTTTCTTGATGAACTATTGAACACTGGTAGTCGTGGGTTAATGCCTGACCAATGGGCTGGCCACGTAGAGTTTTCCATAGAATGTCCCTTGGCAAATCGCCCAAATCATATCTTGCATTACCTCATCTCATCATACCAAACCTTTTCTTGATAGAAAACTGTTACAAATGCAGGAATTAGTGTTGAAATTAATGCATTTTCACTAACTCAGTTAAATATAGATTCATGTTTTAGGTTTTTAGAAAGAATATATTTTCTATTTTCAATGAAGATAGAAAAACGTGGAGAATGAATCTCTTACTATCTATAGTATAGATTCAGACGCAACGTAAAGATGTTGATTAGTTTTGGCATAGATATTCGCTTTTAGACAAAATATAGTAGACAAAATGAGCTAAAAATAAACCATTCAGACGAAACACAGTGTAAATACAACTTGGATTACCGCCACATCACTAATATTTTATATCCAGATACATCACTTTGCTAATAATTTTTCATTTTAATTCTGAAATAACTGTTGTGCATGTATAATTATATAATAAAAATAATATGGTAATTTAAACGTATGTTTGTGAAATGCATACTTGTGCATAGACGGAGCATTATAATTGATTGTTAATAGAAGTAAATAGAAGCTGATTTTTAGATTTAAAAACAACAAAATTCCTTTGCTAGTATATTGTCCTTCTGTCGTTAAATCAATAATGTAACAGGAGGTTTTATAAAACAACTATTATTCATAATTATAATCAACCAATTAATTTTAAAAAGTAATATTTTAAAATCCTGATGTTTAAATATTTTATTTTAAAACTTAATTTTATTATTTATTATTTTAAAATGTAATTTACTTCCAAATATTGTTTAATGTTTGAACTCTATATTATGAAGATATTCATATAAGAATTTCACATTGGAAAATATACAGCAGATATTTTAAACTTTACTTTTATATCTAATTTACGTAGCATGAAGATAAATTTAAAACTTCCTTTAAAGTCTTCTACTTCAGAAGCGTGGGAAGATTATTCTTGCTGAAATAAACTTCCTGACCTATTCATCAACGCAAAGGATTTTAGGTAATTTCAGGTTATTTTCACACGTTAAAATGCCTTATGCTCAGGTTTTACAGTTCCAATTTCTCCCTTTTATATTTCAATTTAATGTATTTTTTTAAATTCAAATTTAACTATCAAAGTGCACACAAAATTATTCTCATAAGATTGCATAAAGACACATATAATTTATAAATAAAAATATAAATAGATAATAAAATGGAGTAAATATATTTCTAACAATTTCAATCTGAGAATTTTGTATGACATTTATGTATTTCATTGCCATGACCAGTTTTAGAACCATTTTCAATTTTTACTTCCCACGACAAGCAGAAGTACTAAATTTATCTTAAAATTTTATTTTTTATTAAAAAAAGGGGGAGGGAATTTGGCAATACTTCCAATCTCGATATATTCTAAATTATAACACTTGTAAATTAAACAGTAATTAATCAATTTTTCAAGATTTTATCTCGGATAATTTCTTGAAAATATCAGCTTTAAGCTCGTTCATCATTGTTAAAATAGTGTCGATTTTCATGTAACAGTTGACAATTTTGGCTCTTCGCCATACTTAACATTGGTTTGTTTAAGAAAAATTCACTTCCTTATCCTTGTTAATTGGATATTTTATTATTTTAAACTATGTTATATTAATGTAAGAAGAGAAATTTGCAGACTATTAATTAATATATTAGAAGTTTACAGAATGTATACATAATTACTTTTCCTGTAACACACGAAGGTAAGAAACCGAAACTTAAAAATATATATAGCAATTTGACAGTATATAAGCATAGAAAAGTAGTTAAATTTAGCAATGATTTACGAAATTAATAGACATTTTTTGGCACGTTTTACTTACCTTAATTCTTATTATTATCTGAAACAAGTAAGTTTTCTTAAGTTAGGAAAGCCGTGAAAACACACTAACCCACATTTGTAGGATGTGAAGATAAAAATATTCTTGTCCTCCAAAGCGACATCTGCGTTTAGAAAATTTTTGAAAAAGAAAAAAGACATAGTCAACATAGTCGAAAAACTGTCATACTTCCACGCAAACATCGATATAAAATCCTTTATTTTGTAATAAAATTACTACATTAATATTTTATAACTGGAATAAAGTTTATTTTTTTTTAATTTTCAAATCATATATTGAAGTTTTAATTATCTAAAAACTTTCATCATACTAGAACTAAATTTATAGATATTTAAATATTTATATTTTATAATGAGAAGGCAAATCACAAACATAAAGACACTAATGAGAACAATGACAGTAATGATAGTTGCAGGTAAAGGAACTGGTTTATCTATAATTATTTAAAAATTGAATTATTAGTAAATATAATAAAAAATATTTTTTTAGCTAAATAAAAAATATTTAATTATTTTTGAATTTTAAAGATAAACTTACCGCATATTGGTCCTGGACACAAAATATCACACGCACATGAGTTAACGTTTAAAATGAATCCATAGGAACAAATTTTTCCATTACAACATGTATTTGTTAGGTTTTTTTCATCTATAGCTTCTATTTTAAAATAAATAATTTAAATTAATATTTTCTAAATTTGATAATAATTTTAATTAAGAGTTTTTGTACTTATTTCATTTTTTAAAGTTTAAAAAATTTGATTCAATTCAACGAATTTATAATGCTAATTATACTAATTTATACAGTTAATTACGGAACCAAGTACTTATTTTTAGATAGTAAAATTTCTACTTAAATAATTTTAAAATTAAAATATATTTTATGAATTGATGCAGGTTACTGGTCATCATCATCTTTCAAACTATAAAATCTAAACAATTCTTAATTATGGATAACAAAGATTTGCATTTTAACAGATGGATAATTTTACTTTATAATGTTAATTATATTTAATTTAAAAGTTTTAAAAGTTTATTTAACTATATATTAATAAAAGAATGCTATACTTACTACATAATTTGCATGTTTTTCTACATGGATTATAATCTTTCTTATAAAGTGAGCACGTATAATCATGGCAGTTTTTATTTTTATCAGCACACGGAACTGTTATTCATTTCAAAATATTAATAAAATACATGCTTAAATTGATATATAATTCAAAAAGTTAATTTAAAAAATATAAAATAAAAGCTTACTCGAACAATCCAGCTCATCCCAACCATCTTTACATTCGCATTTGCAACTTTCTTTTTTAAATATTCCACAATTATGACATTTTAGATTACAAACTTAAAAGTAAATAAAACTTAAAAAATGAATTATTATTATATATATTACAATTTATTATTAATAATAACACTAAATAGAAATTTCATTTGTATTTAAGAAAGCAAGAGAAAGAGTAAATAGACATTAAGTTTTTAGAAAGTTTATATTGATGACTATAATAATACAGGGTCTTCCAGAATGAATACTACCATTTTTAATTACTTTAATTATGATAATTATTATCTGAGAAGGATGCGTTATACACCAATCGATAGAATAACTGTCTAATTTTTTTCTTTTATCTGCATTCAAATATCTTGTTATCTATTACCTTTAGGAAGCACCTTAAAAATGGTGACACCGCAATAGAGAGGGCATTTTGTGTTCTGCAGTTCGCCAAGTCAGAATCATTTATCATTGTGCAACATGAGTAATCAGCAGGAGCTGTAGAATTGTGGCTGCTGTGGAAAGAGTGACAATAGATATGCTGTAGCGAGTGTAGGAAGAATTTGAGTATCGGTTGGATATGTTCCATCTGACACGAGGTGCACCCATTAAAAAACTGTAATGGGCGAATATAATACTTGGACAGTTTTCCAATGTTTTAATGTAGGCCTACATGACAGTGTTCTTAGATAATAATTTAAAATGGTAGCATTCTGTTTTTGGAAGACTCTGTAAATTATCATTACTTAGAATGTACAATGCGGTCCTATTTATTAGAGTAATGCGTTTTTAGAAACTTTGCATAATTTAACACTAATCTTCTCAGAAAAATAAATATGAAGTAGAACGATGCTAATGCATATGTAAGTGGAAATCTATATAAATTTACAGTTACTATATAGTATTTTTTAAACGTGATAATCTAATTAATATCTTCAATTTTATTTTGTTATAATATCATAATCATAATTACAGTATAATTGTAAGCCGACGATTGTGAATGAACAGAAGATGCTGTCCCTATTCACACTAAACTTCTAACCCAAAGTTGTTGATTCGAGAACATAATTTTCACTAATAGCATTAACACTACTACTTAATAAACGTTTGATGACATTATGAGACCCTATTATGGGATATAAAAGAGATTTTAAATTATAATAATGAACATTATATAAATAGTTATTAGCAAAATCGAAATTTATGTTGCATCTAAACAGCGTAGTACATACGATACTGACAGAGAATAGTGAGAATTTCTGTTTACCAACTAAGGAGATGAAACCACGAATAAGACTATAAATACACTTGGTCTGCCGAATTTTTTGAATTTTTTTAAGATTCGCATTCTTTTAAATTTTATATAAAGTACATAATTATGTATATAGGTTTAGCTTACCGCATTCATCCAAATTATGTTTTTTACATTGTTCACGTGTCACTGAAAAATGTATAACGTGAACCTATTAATTTATATTTACAAGTGAATTATACTTACTAAGAATAATTGTAACAATACTCACCACACAATCCTTCTGAGCATAATCCTACATCACTGCTATGTGAACATTTCGAACAAGGTGCTCCTATTTTGTATGGATGTCGTCCAAGAACATTTCCTCTAAAAATGTAAGAAAAGGAAATATTAACTAGCTTATAATTAAACTTTATTTAATTTTAAGAATAAAAAACAACCAAGAATATTAAGAAAACGTGACATTTATTATCTAAATTAATTCAATATTTTTAATTTAAACTCTAGTTTAAATCCTAATTTTATAGAAGGTTGTCTTAAATATCTTATTCATCAAGTGCTGGCTTCTTATATTCCATTTAACAACAACTAAAATTTTCTTTTTTTTTAGTCGAACTGTAAACCAGTCACAAACCCGTAGCTTAAACAGTGATTCTTACATGAAATTAATAAAGAATCATTGTTCTAAGTTCGAGATTTGTAACTATTTCTGCAAACAAAAGAAAGGTTCTAACCTTTCTTTTGTTGTCAAATTGAATATTTAAATACGCTGTAATAACGAAACTTGTGAATTTTATAATGAAATATTGGTCAAATGAACCATTTCATATGCATTAATGCGCACTGAAGCCAGACAAATGCAAGGCAATTGCTCTTCGTCATGAATTTACCATTAAGAATATCGAGAAAATAAATATTCGTTTATTTTCTTACATATTGCAATTTTTACTTAATAAAAATATTTACACGTTCTTGAAGTAAAAAATATTGATTAGTAATATTTCATGTATCGGTAGTTTCATAAGGAAGGGAAAATTTTATCATGCTTTGAAATGAATAATTATTAATATTGAAAGCTAATTTACTATTTAAAATTTTCGAAGAGTTCGAGATTTTATATTTTATAGTAAAAATCGGTTAATTTATATTTATTTTCTATTCGAATATTTTATTAAAATGATTCATTACAAATGTATCAGACTACTTTAAAAAGGATCACACTAGAAGAAGCAAAGCTCTCTTCTAGTGTGATCTTTTTATGACTCTTTCTTACTCAAATAGATAAATATGTAAAAGATTTTTATCTGTTATAACATATGCTTATTATACGTATTTTGGTAATACTTAATAAGAATAATTGTGTAGACTAGGAATTTCCAATAAATCTGCAAGTCTTATTTGTTTCATTACAATTTGATTTCTTTGCTAGCTTCTAAATAAAATTGTTTTTCTTAAATAGAATTTACATATTCAAAGAAGATTTATAAGGAAGATGTATTAAGTTATATGAAGTCATAAATATTAGAAAAAATATTTCTATAAACTTTAGTAGTTTAGTAGTTAATATAAAGGTGACTTCAGTATGAAGTCACCTTTATATTAACTTTCGCCTATATTCTGTCTATACATTTAAGTATTCTTTTATCTACTTACATCAAGGAAGAACAACGATATTACATATTTAACGTTTTATATGCACTTTATAAATATTTATTTATTTCAGAAACTTTTTATAAAATATGAAATATATTTTTCGTAATGTAATTATATACACACAGACTATAACACATTGCAAAGCTTGTTAAACGATTACAAAAGGTGCGGAAAAGAGAAAATATAGAAGTGTATCAATAGTTTTTCATATATTTAAATGGAAAATATAAATATTGATTTAATAATTCTCAAATTTAGTCTTCAGTAAACAATAAAACGGTTGTTTTCACAAAGAAAACGATCAAATTTAAATTCAAACGTTTCCCCCTAAATATAGACCCAAATTGATAGATTTAAAATGGTGTTTGGTAGATTCAATTTAATATTTTAATATAAGATATCGATATATAATAAATTGTGTAACCAACAAATACACCAGTTCTGTGGAAAGTTTTAATTTTGTTCGTTACAAGCATGAATGTATTATAATGGAATTGGGCCATTATGCATCAGGAATGGGGTATGATGGTCCGAATGGGGTTATACGAGAAATAAATACAGTAAGCGTCAAAATCCTCGCAAAGTTCGTACTTACTATAGAAAAATAGCAAAAACTATTCGATATGCGAATGTAAAAGAAAAAGGAAATAAATCAGTTGTAAAATTATTGCAATATTCACATAATGGCAAAAAATTAAAATAATTTTTGCTTCTTAATTAAATATAAATTCTGCTCGTTGCATTGGGAGGGTTTTGACGCATAATTTGTTAATTTGTTATAATATCAACGTTAAACAATGTAATTTCGTGCATATTAGCGCAAATAAGCTGCTGCTTGATATGTGTCGTCATGAAGAAGCTCTCAGTGAGAAGAAACTCCGTATTGTGGACCTGTTGAGAAAAACAGTTCTTCAGCAGTTGAAGCTGGTGTTGGGCGTTCGAGTGTGTCCAGAATAAAAAAATAGTGAGCTACCATATCACGAAAATTTAAGATCTGACAGAAAGAAAACGTTTGATAACGAGTGGACGTTGCAATACATCATCACAAGTAGAGAGGAAATTAAAACAGGAATGGAAATGAATACTTCAACTATCCGCAGATACCAGAAACGTAATAATTTGAAAGCAAGAGTTAGGTCCAAGAAGCCTAAACTTACCAAATTACATAAACAGAAACGTCTTAATTTTGTCAAACGCTATAAAGACTGGACCTGAGAAGATTGGAAGAGGATTGTATGGTCAGATGAATCCAAAATGAATAGAGTTGGTTCAGATAGGCGAAAAAAACATCGATGAAGTTCATAACTGAGCGAGAAATACAAACAACATTGAAATTTGGTGATGGTAGTCTTGTGGTCTGGGCCTGTATTACGTATTTTGGGACAGAAATGCTATGATCTATACCTAATAGAATGGATAGCGGTATTTACACTGATATACTTTGAAATTATTTGTTACAATCTGTTAATTATTACACATTGATAGGAGCTCTTTCATTTATCGACAAGATAATGATCCAAAACATGCATCCGGGAGGGCAATGTCATGTCTTCGGGATCAAAATTAGTCTGCTTGAGTGGCCGCCTCAATCGTCAGATCTCAACTCGATTGAATACATCTGGTCCCTTCTTAAACGTCGCTTGTCTGACTATGCTGCTCCGTCTGAAAGTATTCACTAATTATAGGATGAGTGGAACAAAATAACATTGCATGATTGCAGGAATATTATTAATTCTATGCTTGGTAGCATTAAGAAGGTTTTAAAGGCCTGGAGTGGCTATATTGACTATTGAAGTGTACTTTTTTCACAAATATGATATAGATTTTTGTCTGAATCAAAATCCTCCCAATGGATATGGTTCTTTGTAGGTTACTATTATTAATAAAATAATTACGTTGTTGAGATAATTATATTATAATTATATATGTAAACATATAAATATGCAAATAAATATAAAATTTTTTGTACTAAATGTGCTTTGCAACATTTTCCAGTTCTTTAAAATAGTCTCTTGCGTTCTCTGGCAGTATTTTGACGCTTACTGTATAAATTTACTTTATATACAAATATATAACATTACTCTAAAAACTGAAAAATTACTGATTTTAAAGAGCCAACTCTTGCTAAGAAGCCAATTAAAGCTCTTTTAAAGCTCTTAGTGACAATTTTTTTATAATTATAGCTTTATATTCAGCATTTAGCTTAAAGTGCATTCCATTTTAAACTGTAACGCTAATCTGTCTTGGTTGGATCATAGAAAATATTACATTTAAAAAATTGAAAACTAGGGCTTAAAAAGTATTCAAAAATACATTTTTATGATTTTAAAAATAATTTTTTGTTTATAAAACTATTACAGTTATTATCTATTTAATTTATTTATTACGTTAAATAAAATTTTCAATATTAATTAAAGGCAACTAATATTTACGTAGGATGATAATTGCACGCAACATAATATCTGTACCGATGCTGACAGCCAATCTTTAATCCACATCCAAAAATTCTAGAATTTGCCCAAACCAGCTGTAAAGAATGTGGGCATAGTAAAATATTAAACAATTTTCAGTTGCACAATACAAATATACTTATAGTTTATTTTATACTCACTTGAAGGTAATGTCCACATTGTTTCCCAGATTGACAATAATTACTATAATAATCATAATATTGATATTCTTTAAACCAGAGATTCATGTGAACCAATGGCGAACGACTATAACCCTTATATAAGTTCTGTCCCATACCTCCTTCAAATTTTGGATCTTTAAGGTTTCCATGGTCCCAAATACATTTGTCAGCCCAATCTTGAGCGATTCTTGCTAAATCGTCATTCCATTCCTAAAAATAAATGAAAATAAAACTATTCTAAATTTAATTATTTTGATCCTAATGATAATTAATATGTTAACGGGGTGAGAAAAAAAATGTACGAAAATAAAGCCAACCACTCAAAAGAGTTAGTTATGGAGCATTATTTAGCGGAAGGCCATAGCAAATCAACTCTATATAACATTTTGAAGAAATATAAAATCTCTGGAACATGGAAAAGAAGGCCTGGAACTGGAAGAAAACCGGTTGTTACGAATGCTAAAAATCGAAAAGTATTACGAAAAATGTTTGGCAATAAAGATGCAGTTAGCCAGGTGGAGAAAACTAAAAGATTCGATTGTCATCGAACATACTTAGGCAAGACACTTAAGAAGATGGGCGTGAAGAAAAGGAAGAAAAAAGAGGGGCCCCAGAGTACACTGCTAAAAAAATTGCTGAAATTCAAACGCAATACAGATGGATCGTAAGAAATTTTGGAAACAAAACGACAAGAAGTACTTTTCTCTTTCCTGCATGCAAATGCCACAAAATGAAATTTATTATGAAAGCAACGAAAATCAAGACCTCCCGAAGTGAAGTACAAATTTAAGAAGAAATTTGAAGCGAAAGTCATGATGTATATTGTCATTTCACTAGCAGGTATTTCAAAGCCGATTTTAAGAATTGATCCCTTACAATTGATGCCAACATGTACCAAAACGAATGTGTAAAGAAAATTCTAATTCATTTTCTTAACAAGTATCATCAAAATGACGATTACATCTTTTAGCCTGACAAAGCTTCATCTCACTAGGCAAATTCAACCATTGAGTTTCTCAAAGCCAAAAACATTCCTTTTGTATCCAAAGAACATACATCCAAAGAACATAGAGCGTCGTTAATCGGAACGTCGGTAATCGAAATGGCCGGAAATCGGAACGATTTTCAGTCGGACTGTGTCGTGCTGAATCGAACGTTTTTGATACTAGATTTACTTCTAAAGTATAATTTTCATGTTTTTTATATTCTTCGATATATTTATTTTGTTTGTACAAAATGCAGAAATAATTTTTAACGATACGATAGCCTCGATTATTATTATAAAAATTTTCGTTAGGCTTAAAATCGACGAAAATTCAACACGAAGCGACACGCAACGGAGAAAAATTCAACACGAAGCGACACGCAACGGAGAAAAATTCAACACGAAGCGACACGCAACGGAGAAAAATTCAACACGAAGCGACACGCAACGGAGAAAAATTCAACACGAAGCGACACGCAACGGAGAAAAATTCAACACGAAGCGACACGCAACGGAGAAAAATTTGAACATCGGACAGGTTAATATATTTTTTCGTACAAAGTCGGAAATCGGAACAACCCCAGTCCCTAATTGACTCCAATTTTCGACGCTCTACTGTAATTCGTAAAATCTGCGACAATGACGATCAATTGAAGATTTCTTTGGATATTTGGCCTAAATAGCATTCGAGAAGACTGACGAGCAAAGTAACCCACACAACTGACCCGAATAATCAGACTTTCACTTTAAAAAATTCAGCAACCAGTTGCTTAACTTTCCTGGCGACATTTGGTGGCGCCATCTGTTATCATATTTTATTAAAACGACTTTTTATATTTTAAACTGTTATAAAATGGCAAAAAGCTTAATTTTGAAAGTAGCAATGGGTTTTATAAAAATTGTAAATGCTAATAATAAGTAAAATCGTTATGAAGTCTGACTCTACCGGAAATATATGACCGTGGAATTAATAGACACGATCATATGGCTATATGATCGTGTTCATTAATTCTACACTATTGTAAATAATGTATTTCTTTTAAAATGATATATAATATTTAATAGTTACTTCAAGTTTTTGATAAAATATTACGCTTTAAAAACAATCCAGATTTTTTGTCTCGCCCCGTTATAAGCATAGTAAAAAATAATTGCAGATAAACAAATTTTACCATGAACTGTATATCAGCAGCTGGAGGAGTTAAATTTTGTCTATATTTATTATGAAGAATAATAAATTGTTTTTTCTCGTAGTCGGTAAATCTATATTCTTCCGGAAATCGAATACGTGATATAGGTTTCCGTTCGCTATTCCATGTATTATTTCGGAAATTTAATCCCAAGGCAATAGTTAACACATATACAAGTCCAAAAATATTGAGTAGAAAAATCATATCTCTCCGCTTCGATTCTGTAAACAACTCCTGTATTAGAAACAATATTATAAACGGAAAATGGTTTCTTAAAAACTAATAGAAAATTAATGAATAATTTAATTATTATAATTGTTTTTCCGCTTTCAAAAATACAATGTACCGTACGAATGACTCAGTAAACGCTTTCAATGCAAAAATGAAACAGTAATACCTAATTAAAATCTTTAACTAGTTAATTGAGATGCTGATGGATTCATGATTAAAGGAAATCCGTAATTAGATTGAGTTCTCAGATTTTTCTGTTCTTTCAGACAAAAATCCTATTGTTCTGTAGGACCACCAGCAGCCGAGTGGATAAAACAGCTGGACGTTAATCGTGGGTTTGCGTTTCGACAATGGTTTGCCATGTGGAGTTTTCCGGGTTTCCTTTGCGTTGCTAACATCTAAATAGAGGCCAGTTTCCCTCAGAAAGTCCTAAAAACCTGGAAATCTCCACATTGCCAGCACATAGGAAACATTTTGAATACCCCACGTTGTGTTTTTGAAAGCCAAATTAAAGATTCGGAACACGATTTCAAAGCAACCATAGTTTTTTAATTCATTGGAAGGTATGAATGAGCTAAACATTAGAATAGAAATCTTAATTATCAATCTTATTTCTCTCTCTCAACGTTTAGTCGAGTACGACTCCGGTTATTCTATGGATCATTTTTCTCCACTTAGTCTTAATTTTATTTCGTGCAGCTTCTTTTAATTACGCCATTTTCTTGCCATTATCCTTTTTTGTGGCATTCAGCCAATGCGCTCTCGGTCTACGCTTCTGCCACTTACCACATCCAGCATGATATCCTTTTCCAGAGACACGAGTCTCATAACATGCCAAAATTAAGACAACCTTTACCTAATTATCCTGCTTTCCGAGAAGAATCTTGGCTTCAATTTAGCGATTAAGTTGAATTTGGTATAAAAAATTTATTTTGAAACTAAATTCAATAATTTTACATAATTAATAATCAGCTAGTAAAGTCATTCTAACATGTAACATGTTTATTCGATGCCATCAAAATCAATAAATTTTTGATTTTGAAAATATTTTTGAAGGATTCGATCGCAAATATATAATCTGAAATTAAATGCGGTTATTTAAATACACATTTAATCAATTCTTCTATTTATTAAGATAATAATCAGTAAGCCTTGTTTAACACATGATTAATTTGGCTTTCGGCCATGACAGTGTTGTGTTTAACCAGCCCTTCAGTTTTGAATGTTACTCGAACGGTTTCGTAGTGTAGTATTTTTAGTATTTGAAAGAAAAACAAATTGCATCTTCGTAAAGGTAAAAAAAAGATTGTGTTACTGCGATTAACACACATCGTAAAAGCTCAAAATCTGTTGAAGGCACTAACTGGTAAATGTATTTACATTGTAAAGAACAATTTTATAGTCAATTGCATCGTTGACATATTAAAGCAATGTTTAGATATAATTTAAGAGAAAAATTTATTAAAATTTTTGAAAGAACTAATGAAAATTTTATAGAAAAATCAATTTACACATTGTTAAAAATGTATGTTTATTTATTTGTACACAATATTTTAATATGTGCTTTTTTAACGTATTATATTTTTCTTATTAAAATTAGCATAAAATTAAGTAAAAGTGTAATAAACAATAATATATGAATAAAATTACGACTATATTCTATTTCTGCACAGAACTAATTTTAGGTTACAGGAACTTTGCTGATTTATTATTCGTTTGAATGTATTTTTTCATTCTCTGCTTCCTTGTTTACATTTCTATTTTCGTATGATTAACTAAAGAATGCTGTTCGAATTAGATCATGTGCTCAGTATCTACAGTTCATACTCAAAATCTATTAGAAATAATCACTTTAATTTAGTTTTTCACTTTAAAGAAAATTATATATATATATATATTATTCGTATGTTTGAAGTCAACAGTTTAAATTGCTCGTTACTATTTATAATTCAGAATAGCTATTTTTATATCGAAAGTTCAGACTTCCAATCGAAGTTAAACTGCATTTACTGTTTAGAATTTTGTATTTTGTTCTGGAATATTTTACTGGTATGGTCTTTTATAAATGTATCCGATTCAAAATTAAATAAATTTATGAAGAATCAAACCAGAAACAAAGCGTTACGGCTTTCTTTTTATGTTTTCTTATCACTCTGTCTCATTGAATCAAGTAAATCTTTTTTTTAAAGTTATTAATAACTTTGACAAGAGATGTCCTTTCCACGCATTTCGATAGAAAATAAATTTCTCCCTTACTGCTTTCAATAAGTCATTATTTTGAAGTTAAATATCTTTATTGTAAATTTAAACTGCAGAAATGGATTTATGCTAAAAATATTCCAAATTTCCTAAATTCTATTAAATTAATTTGGAATTATTTTTTATCAAATGATTTATGATTTTTCGGGTTTAGTTTTGGACATCGATGTTAGAAACAGTAAGAAGTAATAACGACTCCATACTGAATGACGTCAAACTTTTTCAAGGAGCCAAAAAATTCTTTACATCAAAACTCGGAAAGTTTTATTCCATCACCAACGAATTAAATTTGTATGTCTTTCACGTTCTAAAGAATATTCAATGTATAACAGAAAATTTTCTACTGTTATAAGTGCATATTGAAATGTAGACATTCGACAGCACAGGTTTTTGACCTCCTGTGCAGTGGAATAGCAACATGTCGAATAGAATTCTGGGGGGTTTTTGGTTGTCTTTCCGGGATATATAGGGCCCGTCCCTCATCATCCGGTCGCCACCATTGTGGGCCGTCAAATTTATCTTTATTTTAATATAAATAAATTTCAAAATAATGTTCACAACACACACTTTTATGAGAACGTAAAATTACATTATAAATATTTAATATAAAATAGTCTTAAACAAATTTTATATCTTAAAAAAAGTGGCAAAATATTTAATAATATAAAAATACATTTGATTATGTTTAAATATAAATATTAAGGAAATAAACTTACAAAATATAAGCCAAAAATCTTACATAATTTATATTTATCGATACATTTAAGAAAACTTTTTCGAACTTTCGAAATTTAACTTTTAGAATGTTTTTAAAGTTAAAATTATAACGTATACTTTTAAATACTTTAATTAATGCTTATTTTTATAATTTTAACCATTTTAAATTATTATTTGTATTTTTAAATTTGAATTTCAAAAAAAATTTTTTAAATTTTGAAATATAAGAAATCGAAAAAATCGTGTAATTTTTAACACTTTCTAAAGTCTGTCCTGTTGTATAATAAGGCACTTTTCAATCGTTACAAATTAAGAAATTTTTTTACAGCTTCTTATTAAATTGATTGTAAATATTATTTTAATAATACTTTGTGTTGTAAAATTATAGACAAAAGTCAAAATATTAAGTATGCGGAAAAAATTACAAAAACGTTTTGCTACAGAATTCTTAAAATATTTTATATCTTCTTATACATGATTATATTATAGAAGAAGCGTTTTAATCATCTCTTGGGCTAACAGTAGAAGCATTTTTAACCATTCTTTCTACATAGTAACATACTCCATTTACCATTTGGCATCTATAGCCAGTGCCATAGCTGCAAATTCTCCCTTTGTCCACGCATCTCCCTCTTACTCTCAATTGGTTATTACTTGGATCGCGAATCGTCTCAAACGTGGTTTGGCAATACGCAACCAAAGTCAAGCCGCTTTGCTGGATTTCGGGCTGAATTGGATGCGAAAATCCATCCATCCGACTACAGACTACAGGACCCGACAAGGATCTCTGCAAATAGTCTAACTGATTCAAATTCATTTTCAATGTCGAAGTATACGCCGTACAAAATGAGCCATCCTCAGAAGCAACCTTCATTCTCATACGAACAGCAAGATTGTCATTTTCTATTACTTCACCAAAAGCCTTATTAAAAACATCGACGATTCTATCAAAAATAAAAATTAATTCAAATATTTTAATTTATATTTAATTCAAAATACAGTAAATCTACTTACTTGTCTTTAGGGGAATTAAATAGGATATGCGAAGAATAAACCAATGAAAGGAAAACTAAAAATGCTAGAGAACTCATCTCTTTGCCTTCGAGTTTTGTCAAGTGAACTTGTTCTTGACAAGATTTGCATCTTTATATATTGTATAATCTGCCTCAAAAATTCTAATGGAAACTCGTCGATATTGAAAAATATACTTGAGAATTTTAGGACAATGCAAAATTTTTTCGATTATTACGATAATTTTTAAAAGAAATTATACTAGTGTAAATTTTTAATAATAAAAACCTACTCATATTTAATCAGACACGTGTTTTATTATCTCTAATATTTAATCAGGAAATACACTGGTAAAAACTATGAAATTTGTATACAATCTTTAATTCAGTCATCTTATCTCATATCAGATATTTGATTATTGAATATATTAATAATTATTTAATCGGTTAAGTGATTTGCCTGTCTTCCAGACTTATCAAACCGATCTTGTAAGCTAATGACAGCCTTATTTCATAGCATAAGTTTTTATTTTCGATATGCATTTCGGGTCCTTTTTTACTTGTACCTCTCTTCAGTCTTACATTATTTTTTCTACAGTGAAAATTATCATAATTACCATCGTATCTACAAACTAAATCAATAATACAACTTACAGCGCTGTTAAAATCACTAATATTATTGAGATTTAAAAAGTACTGTAACGCTAGATCAAACTTAAAATCGTATGTGGAATCATCTATTATGAGATTTTATTAAAATATAAGTTTTGTATTATTAATTGCTATAAAATGACAAAATGCATAATTTTGAGGGTACAGATATGTTTTGTAAAATAAAATATTCATTAAGTCCGATCCACTGGAGATATAACACATGACTACCTCTATCTCTCCACTTTCTGGACCTTTAACCATCAAAATTTAATAGCATCAGTGCCCCTAATATACAAGTTATCATGCCAAATTTCATTTCTGAATCGTTATCTCGTTCTGAGATATTAAATGAAATAGATGCTAACACATCTACACACAAACACACACTAACGCTCACAAGACATGTCCATGGAATTTTTTCCTTGTTTATTTTTTGAGTTTTTTTGAATTCAGATCTCAAAACGTAGAGATTTGGAAATGTGCGAAGGGTCAAATTTGACACAATTCTAGTACTTTCCCGTGTTTTACGTAATCGGGAAAGTAACACATGGGACACCCCACTCTTTTACTTTTTGGTGCATATACCAAGAATACTGTGAATGCTGAGGAAAATTTATTTTTTCTTTAAACTTTTAGTGCCCTTATATGAATAAAAATCCTTTCTATAAATTTTTTGTGGTTTTTTTTATTTCATTCATTTCATTAACAATGATGTCTCCATTAAATTAAATGTAGTAAATAGTATCAATTTGCAAGAAATTGGCTTGTATACTGGCATTAAAGATATGTAAGAATTAGGTTTGTTATGTAATAAATACACTTTTACACTTGTGAAATTTTAAAATATATTAACAAACCGTATAATAAATGTAATTATATTTATCTATCAAAATAATGTAATAAATACTTGGTTACAAACAAGTAAACATATTCAGCTCTTCAGATATAAAAAATAACATTATTAAAATAGTATACTTACATTAAATCTGCTTGCATTAATATACAGTATTATATATTGTAAGAATTGGGTTTATTATACATCTTTAATATCATTATACAGGTCAATTCTTTGCAAATTGATACTTTTATTACAATTAATTTAATGGAGATTAATACATTTTTATTTAATTAGTTACGTTGTTAATGAAATTAATTAAATAAAAAGGCAATATCGCTGTTCACTGATTTGATTTTCAAACTTATTTCAATATTATATTTAATAAATTAAATATCTGATATGAGATAAGATGACTGAATTAAAGATTGTATACAAATTTCATAGTTTTTACCAGTGTATTTCCTGATTAAATATTAGAGATAATAAAACACGTGTCTGATTAAATATGAGTAGGTTTTTATTATTAAAAATTTACACTAGTATAATTTCTTTTAAAAATTATCGTAATAATCGAAAAAATTTTGCATTGTCCTAAAATTCTCAAGTATATTTTTCAATATCGACGAGTTTCCATTAGAATTTTTGAGGCAGATTATACAATATATAAAGATGCAAATCTTGTCAAGAACAAGTTCACTTGACAAAACTCGAAGGCAAAGAGATGAGTTCTCTAGCATTTTTAGTTTTCCTTTCATTGGTTTATTCTTCGCATATCCTATTTAATTCCCCTAAAGACAAGTAAGTAGATTTACTGTATTTTGAATTAAATATAAATTAAAATATTTGAATTAATTTTTATTTTTGATAGAATCGTCGATGTTTTTAATAAGGCTTTTGGTGAAGTAATAGAAAATGACAATCTTGCTGTTCGTATGAGAATGAAGGTTGCTTCTGAGGATGGCTCATTTTGTACGGCGTATACTTCGACATTGAAAATGAATTTGAATCAGTTAGACTATTTGCAGAGATCCTTGTCGGGTCCTGTAGTCTGTAGTCGGATGGATGGATTTTCGCATCCAATTCAGCCCGAAATCCAGCAAAGCGGCTTGACTTTGGTTGCGTATTGCCAAACCACGTTTGAGACGATTCGCGATCCAAGTAATAACCAATTGAGAGTAAGAGGGAGATGCGTGGACAAAGGGAGAATTTGCAGCTATGGCACTGGCTATAGATGCCAAATGGTAAATGGAGTATGTTACTATGTAGAAAGAATGGTTAAAAATGCTTCTACTGTTAGCCCAAGAGATGATTAAAACGCTTCTTCTATAATATAATCATGTATAAGAAGATATAAATACATTTATGAAAAGTTTTTAAAATTAGCATTTTTTGTATGTTTTTAATTTTAATTTTAGATATTAATCAATAAAATTCAAATAAATTTTAAAAAATTTTGTTTTATTTAATTCGATTAATTTTTTGAAATATTTTATCGAAAATCGGAATGGCAACTTAAATTTAAAAAGAACTGTTTATTTTAAAACGCTCTGTCGTTTCTAGTTCGGGAAAGAAGCTATTTTGAGGTGATTACAGATAAGCTGGAATAAACGTTGAGAGAGTTTTACAATGTAGACATTACACAGTATTTCCTCACTTATGGTCGTTCCCAGGATGAAAATGGGGGCAATGTACAGTACATATGCAAAGGAAAATACTTTTATGTTCATTACGTGGCAGAAAGTAAAAACATAGGCCTATACAGAGCATTATATTGTATTAGAAAAATATAAGATATGCTTAAACGGTTCTAATCTGTTTGAAACTTCCGACATTTTTGCATGAAATTTAAGATTATAAAAACTTCATACGACATGTTGTTTGAATTTTCGAATGATTTAGCTAGTGGCGGAGCGGTACACATTCGATACCCAGCTCATTGGGTCCATTTTTAATCTGGGAAATACTATTGAAATCTTTGATAGAAACATAATTCATTCTGTCGTTGACATCTCGATACCGTTGCTCGTAGTATGAAATCAGAGAAACGAAAATGTAGTATTCCAAGATTACTGTTTTTTTTTTTTTTTTTTTTTTCTTCAGTAGTAATTTCTTCAAAATTTGAAAAAATGATGTAGACAGTAATATAAATAGTTTCTTCATGTAACTGTGGGCACTAAGAGGGACTATTTAGTAAGTCCATCATGGCTTCTGTCAGGCTCACAATGGAGCTCCCCGACATATCCGAATGAACTACCTTATGAAAAATTCCTGGGTGTTTCTTATCCCAACCGATCCCGGATCCCCAGAGCGGTAGGCGCTCACCCTAACCATCAGAATATCCGACTGTCCAATTATTATTATTATTGTATTTCCTTCAGAATAAATAACTGTTTTGGTTATAATACTTTCATCCATTTTTAGCAAAAACAAAAAGAAAACAACCTATCATCAAATATATTAAATCCTAAAATATAAATTAATAATAATTGTTCGTATCAATAAATAAATTTTTTAAAACGTTGAAAAGCTTTCTTTCAGGAAAAATAAATAACATTTTTTTAAAATAATTTTGAATCTTAGCTTCTTGCGCCATCTGGCGATATTTTTTGATAATTATTGTATTTTTTGTTACTGTTTAACTTACGTGTAATTGATTCTATTATTTAAAAACGAATAATATTAATAATAATGAAAATATAGTATAATATATATTAAAGCAATTTTATAAGACTCCAATTATTAGAAAATTTGCAGGTTTTTTGACAACATTGGACGCGTTTTGTTCGGTAAAATGGCTAATCAAATCGACATGCCCATTCCATTTGAAATATATTCTGTGATGGTTCGCTTATCCAACTGTATTTATTGGTAGAAAATGTTTACAAATAATATAGATTTTGCCCAGCCTTCTGCAATTTTAAATAAAGAAATAAATTATTATCGTATTTAAAGTCTATGTAAAATTTTTGAATAATTTATATTAAAATAATTAAAGATTTTTACAGTTATTTAATTCATAGTTAAGATTCTATAAGGGTTATTATTAGTTTTTCACGATAAAATTCTTCAATTATTTGATGTTATTGCGACATAAATGTTAATTATTTATTATCTTGTGAGACATAATTGCATTTTCGATAGAATTTTGAAAAATAATTTTTCAATAAATCAATTCAGATAGATCAATTTTTTATTTAAAAACACTAAAAATAAACGGTGTTAGTTTATAAGTTTTTTTCTATTTTTGCATATTTACATCTTTTTTCCAACTCGCCAGTTTCTTATAGAAAACGTAAAATATTAAATTCTACACTAATAAGCTATATACGTAATTATTTTTAATGTTTAAATATTTTAAAATTAATTACTACAACTACATTATTGAAATAAAATATCTATTACAATTAAAATTACTGAAGAACTAAATAATAAAATTACGTATATTTTACGTAATTGTGCAGATAAGCGGTATTATCTGCGATTAAATTAAACCTATTATATTATTTATTTATTTAAAAATATATTATTTTGTAAATGTAGAGGTATTTTTTCATAAATGACAAATTACCTTTTAGAATTTTAATTATTATAAAGTAATTATTTTAACTATTTCTACGCCTTTTATAACAATGGCAATTAATTGTTTTCGCAGAAAAAAATTAAAAATTAATATTAACAACTACAATTCATTCCTGAAATTCATATTTATTATTAAACATGCAGCATATACTCGTTTTGTTATGTCATAATAGCTCTCACCATACGAAAGTATAAAAGTACACTTACTTTAAAGTACTGCATTTTAACTTTATTTTATAATTTTAACGTTGAATATGGATAATTATAATACAGTTACAGTTAATAAATAAATTATTAACTACAATAAAATTAAATTTTAATTATATTACTAATACAAAAATATCAAATTCAAATGCATTGACATCATTAAAATTTTATGTATTTAAAAATCTTTAATAGAATTTATTGTTTGCAAACTTGTTTTAATCTTTTAGAATTCTTATCACTTATTTTTTTTAAAAAAAATATATATAAATTTTTGCATAAATTTATTATAAAAAGGATATCCTCAGGAAGTTGATTCAGAACTGCTGCGACCAACGGAGCTTAGTCATGACCTTGTCACTTGGTTGGTTGGAAATACTTTATATATTGTCCTACACATTAATTATATCCGCGAAAAATATCACTTGGATTAATTTCGAACGGAGAAGCAGATCACATGACCAATATGTATCCAGACTCACTGGAGTGGAGAAAAAATTATACGTTGATCTTCACAACATGTATAGAAGGAAAGTGTCTATTGCAGCATCTAACATGAAATACATGGTAAGCTTTTTTTATTATTATATTTTTTACAGTTGTTATTAATTGTTTCGTATTATTTAAATTAGCTGATTAGCCGAATAAAAATTATTTTAAAGTATTTTATTATAACAAATAATAAAATAATGACTAAATGTGCATGTAAATGATTCATAAATTATAAGAATGTTTATCTTTCTTCTCGAGTGTCATGTCGTGAGAATGTTGAAAAATAAGCACGTGAACAGTTATCGTTACTTATTCCAATGCATTTTCTCCATTTTCTCTTTTTAAATAGTGAATTTAAGCATATAAAAATGATTCATATTTTCGTTTATTGAAATGATTTATCAATCAGGATTTATTTGCGTCACTTTAATTACGATCTAAATGATTTTGAAATAATGTAAGTATGCACTTATGCAATAAAATATTATGAAATTTTATATTTAGTATAAAAGTATAAATTCAAACAAGATGAAACATTTTTTTTTTGTAGTGAAAAAAAGGATATTTAATTTATAGGTAGATAATCAACCATATTAAGTCAGATATGACTTGTAAGATATAATAATATTATAATCTTTTAGTGAAAATCGTACAGTTAAATCTGAATAGCTTTTAATAATAGATCCTAAAACAAATTTTTTAAGAAAAAAACTGGGATGTAGCCTAAGCGGATTTACATATTCATTTTTAAAAAATTTGCCGAGTAATTCTACTTGGTTAGTTAGAAAACAATAAGGAAATAAATTATTCAATTTGAGAAAATTTTTATGATTCTTCGTGTTGGAATTTGTGTAGAATATTGAAATATCAAAGCAAACAGTTGAAACCACAGTCAACAGAAAGAATAATTACAAAAGTCATCACTAAACAACTTTGGCTGCTAAGGCCGCGACTCCACTAGCCGTAAAAGGGCCGTAAAACCCCTCGCCGTAAAAACTTTTAATCACGTGACCATGATATTTTACGACCTGTCGGGCGTAAAATATCATGGTCACGTGTTTAAAAGTTTTTACGGCGAGGGGTTTTACGGCCCTTTTACGGCTAGTGGAGTCGCGGCCTAAGACATTTATTTGCTTACGCACTAACGTTTTCAGCCTGACAAAAATGTTTCAAAATAGAATACAAATAGAATTTAAGCAAATAAACATGTCTTTGCAGCCAAAGTCATGATTTTAGTAACTATCAAAACAAAATTTAAACTTTCAGCTTAATTGTTTACACATTTCAATAAGCAAATAAATTCTGTAAAACTTCTTTACTTTAAGGAATATTAACATGTAAAATCTAAAAAAAAATTTATTAAAAAAATTATTTATATATATAAAGTCTAATTTTCTTTATTTTAAATTTTACTATAGTTTACTTATATAAAAATAAATGAAACACAGTTCGAAAACAATATGTTTAAATGTTTGAATGCTCTGCTCACCATCATCAATTATAGAATTTTTTAAACATTATTGATGGTAGTTTATGAAACTCGGTTATAAAATAATATAAAAAACATTTGATTGATTGATCAATTGATGTGAGACATCATCATATCAAGTCTGTATGATATACTGATATGCCAGAAAGATAGAAACAACAGTGTAATAGCTTACTGCCTCACATTTCTGTTTGATAATTTCATTAACAGGTGTTAGAAGAGTTCACAAGACTTATGGAGATATAGCAATTTACGCTGCATCAATTGAAAACCGTGATTCATCAAAATTAGCTGGAGAAGGGTCTTTCTTTAGAATGGCTGTTTCAACATAATCCCAGTACTGTTCGTTGTACAGTACACTCACACGGAAGTATGAAACAGATAAAATCTGAATTCGTCTGACCTATAACAATCTTCAGTTGTCCAGTAGAAATGTTCTTTATCCGAAGATGTTAATAGGACACGAGTAGGTCAACAAATGCCAAATCTCAAAATGGTTATAGATCTTTGCACAGTGAGTTGACTGCAAATTGCACAGGTCACGAATGTACAGGCATTATTAAAACTTGCTGTGATCTGAGGTAATGTGCTGATAACAATCTGTGAAGCCCACGAAGATCTCAAACATCAACTTAGGGTTTTCATCTACAGATATGTATGCAACAATTTACCCGGATATCGTGTAGTGGCTGTAAAATATTGACACAGTTGTAAAGGAAAACCAAAATGCAGCAGATACTTCAGAGATAGATATAAAACAGATGAGCTATTCTATTATTTGTTCATGATTAAAGTTACTCAAATCATTTTCCTATTATCAAATTAGCATAAATAAATAGTTCAAATAGTTGCAGTGGTAGATGATGCTACTGCTTTTGAAAGATGTTCCTATTTTTCTGGTAGTCTTTTATTTTTATTTTTATTTTAAACTCTCCGCCCTGTGGGCACTAAGAGGACCTCTTTTAGTAGGCCCATTATGGGTTCGGCCAGGCCCACAATGGGGCGACCGGGTGGTGAGGGACGGGGCCCGACATATCCGAACGGACCATCCCCCGAAAAATTTCTGGGGATTATTCGACCCGTTCGGATTCGATCCCGGGTCCTCCAGAGCGGTAGGCTGCCATCAGGCCTGTCTTTTCTGGTAGTCTATCAGTGGTCAAGTGAATAAAAACACTGAACACTGGTAGTTGGTTGTGGGTTCGCGCCTCGCAAACGGGCCTGTCAGGTGAAGTTTTCCAGGTTTCTTTCATGTGCCTAACACCTAAATAAGGGCCAGTTTTCCATAGAAAGTCCTTTCAGGAGGTATCCCTCTTCGGCAGATCGCCGACGTTTCTCGTTGCCGTAAACAAATCAAATCTATTTTTTGGCGTGTCAGACGTGTATATTGAATTAAAACATTTTATAAAATATTGAATTATTAAAACCTTATTCGTATATTTAACATGTTATAATATATATTATTAATAGGAGTGGAATGAAGATTTAGCAGCAATCGCACAAGATTGGGCAAATCAATGTATATGGGATCATGGAAATTTAGAACACTCCAAGTTCGGCCGAATGGGACAGAACTTATACAAAGGTTATTCACGTGATCCACATCAGGCCATGAAACTTTGGTTTGACGAATACGTTTTCTATAATTTTCACGATACTTCTTGTAAACCAAATGAGCAATGCGGGCATTATACTCAGGTACAGATAATTATTTAAATATACAGCTTTTTAAAATCAATATTATGTGTATATATATTTAATATATGTTTTTTAAAGGTGGTTTGGGCAAATTCTCGGTTGGTTGGATGTGCATTAAAGATGAATTGTTGGTCTAACTACAAATTTTATATTGCATGCAATTACTATCCTCCGTAAGTAGTATCTATTCTTTATTATATAAAATATTTTACACAAGACTTCTTTATGTTTCCTATTCTGATTAAATTATTTCAAAATCAGATTTTTGTATTATTGCCCTCTACTCTATAGGCTTTAAGAAGGCCTTTTTTCATATCCATTGAGTTCGAATAGGCCCATAATAAAAGTGACCCATTAGTGACCGAGTGGCTAAAACACTGAACACTAGTTGGTCGCAGGTCACCTCATCAACAGGCTGACTGCGAGTTTTCCGCATTTTTCTTCACTAAATAGGGACAAATTTCCCATAAGAACGCTTCCCGGGAGGCGGTCCTCTTTGGCAGATCGCCCATTTGTTGCGTTGCCCTATTCCATCAACAAAACCCCAATGGGTGCGACTGAGTCGGGTGACGGATCCCGACATATCCGGAACGAATTGGCCCGTGAAAATTTCTTAAGTTATTTTGACCGCTGAGATTCAATTCGGGTCCTCGAAAGCATCAAGCTGACGCATTAGCTACCTCGGTCATTTGGCCGTCATTATGTTTTATTAGTACGAATGATGTGAAATAAATGCTTGGATACATTTCTTGGTATTTAAGAGCATTTCGAAGAAATATTTATTAAATTATAATACGATATTAAAATGAAATGCCGAAAGTAATAAAAGACTTAAGCTCCACTCCATATTCATTACTTTTACTCATAGAAACGATCTGAAATTTTGTGGTGTTCGTCTACCTACAATGAAATCAGATTTAAAATCCAATTTGGATTCTCATAATTTTTCATATAATTCAGATCTATGCATCATTCCCAAACTCTTATTTATTTTGATGGACAATATTATTGGTCAAATAAATTCACAATGGATAAAATTGTGTCAATGGTATGGCCTGTAATAGTTGCATAACCGAATATCTGTATAATGGACGCTGTTCTATGGTAGCAAAAAATTAAATCAAATTTTTCTACGTAAAACTGTAACAATTCAGAAAATAATCATCTGGATTCTGTTCTTTGTAAACATCTTTTAATATTACTAATAGATTTTAAGTATGAATTGTTGTATCAAAATATCATTTTTATATTAATGTATCGGACTATTACATTTACTTTATAGTGGAAACTTTAAAGGACAACAGCCATACAGAATAGGAAAGCCATGCAGCGAGTGTACAGAAAGTGATGGAGGATTATGTTCTAATAAATTATGCGGTAAGTATGCAGTCATTATGGAGTTAAGTTTACCACTGAGCTAGTCCTACAAAATAATACATTTTACAATGGTCAATGAGATATATCTGTATACAGTGACCACCTGTCTATTGTGACCATTGACCACTTTGGTCATGCCCCAAATTAAGAAATCATCTTGGGTAAAGTGACCATTAAGAAAAGCATTAAAAAAATATTTTAAAGAATGTAATTCAATTTGTAGCGATCACATTATAAATACAGTCAAACCTGTTTTTATGCGCTCTTTTTATGTGCGATTTTTATTTGTAGCGATTTTTTTAATGCGAATTTTTAATTTGTGCGGTATAGTTGGCGACTAGTCTCGTGCGATTCGTCATGTCTTAGGTTGACTTATTATAGCTAAATAAACTTATTATAGCATAAATGCACTTATTATAGTAATATTATTGCATGAATATGCGAAAAATAAAATAATTTACTTTTTAAGTCAACAAAACACCACCTGGACAAAAATATGTAAAACAGACGATAGACCAGACGATGCAGTCAAGTGCTGACATCTGTTGTCAATAAATTCTATTTCGTACGGTTTTGAGTTATTTTCTATGTGAGACTTTTTTTATGCGGTCCCTGTTGACCGCATTAAAAAAATATTTTTTAATTGTGTTGCGAAAACTATTATTTACAGCCATTCGTGAAGTTTCGTGAGATTTTTTTATGCGTTTTTTTTAATGCGGTCCCTATCCCCCGCATAAAAACAGGTTTGACTGTATTTTCAACCATTATACTTTGTAGATAAGGGGTTTAAACTAAATTTCATATAATCTTTTGAAATTTTATTTTAGAAGCTTGAATAAAAGAAATGGTAGCTTTAAAAAATTTAAAATAATCTGTATCATAAATTGAAAACACCACTAGCAACACGCCAGCACTGTGCAATTTTTAGCAGCAGCGTTGGAGGCAAATTTTAAAAATTTCCTGTTATGATAGAGGTCATGTCAGGTCACCATCGAGGTTTCCCTTTCAGAATGTTTCATATTTTGGCTTTGTCTAGTAAAATGAGCTAGCTTTGTGTGTTCTTTGCCAATTGTTAAGTTTCTTTGTGTGAATTTTTAATTCGAATTGTGAGATTTATTTTCTTTTTTCAATAACCCGCTCACTGATCCCCAAGTAATTTCAGATTGGCAAAGAAAGAATACAAAGAACTAAATCTTCAGTAGAAATTTCTTCACTTTTTAGAAAGTCACTGTAAGAGGTGAACAGCTGAGGAATTGAGTTAGTAAGACAACCGTAAATAACATCAAACAGAGGAAGCGTGAGTGTCTGGATAGGTTTCAAATTGAGTCTGAAGATATGAGCAGAAAGAAGACAGTGACTGGATTTGATGACATTAATTTCTTAACTCTGAGGTTGCTTACTAAAATGACGATATTAAACGAAAAGAAGAAAAAGACGAATTGATTGATTGTGATCGTGATGTGACCACTGAATCTGTTTATTCGGAAGATGTTTTTGGAAGTGTCCTAAAAGTCCTGAAAGAAAGTAGTGAAGATAAAGAAGAGAGTCCTTGCCTTCATCCCACAAGATGTTTATGATGTGCTGAAGAAAATAGCCTCTTGCTATGCGACTACTAGCTGTCCTGGGGTTCTTATGCCAATATTAAGCAAAAAAAATTGTAGCTGAAGAAATTTTTAAAAAACAAAATTCTGAAGCAATCCGAGATTGATGAATGTCTCACAAAATATTGAATTTGTTGCATTGTTTTTTCTTCTGTGAGTTTTTGTTTAGAATACTGTATAGAATTCAATTGTTTTGTTTCCGTTATATTTCATATAATGAAATCTTTTGCCTTTAATACAATATATAAACGCATTTGCTTCCTCAATTAGATTAAAATCTTAATATAATTAAATTTTACGTATTATATATTATATATACTCTGTTCAATTTAAGTTTGAATTGAATGCGAAATAGCTTTCTAGTGGGAAAAGATTTTTATATAAACGTATCATCAAGATATTTTATGAAATTCAAGTTTCTTAAATACATCTTATGAAATCATTAAGGTACTATATATTACTTCATTACATAGAAAGAATATTTAAATCTATACATTTTAAGTAAAATATTTGTTCATTTATTGAAACGTAATACAGCAAATTGGCTTCTATTTAATTGCCAAATAAAAATTACTTTGAAATTTTATAAGTTATAATGTTTATAAACTTTCTAAAATTTTCTATCCATTGTGCATGGCGTAAGGTGAGATTTGTTATTCGATATTTTAAATGCAATTAACGAAATGTATAATTAATAAATTATTGTAAATTAATAGAAAAACTAATTTACTTTTTGTTAAAAAAAATTTTTAGTGACAAGAAACCAATGTAAACAATACGATTTAAATTGTGGTAAGTCAGATTTGATGACTCAGTAAATTATATTTTCCTCGAAATCCTTTGAATACTTTAAAATATTTTTATATAGACTATAGTTAATCCGGGTTTATTTTTAATTAAGCATTTATCATATTTACAGTTTATCTTAGTAGTAAATGCTTTAGCATATTCTTTGTCAATATATAATTTTTAATTTATATTATTTTTAGAGTGCAATCTGAACTGTTATAATTGCGGGATATTGAATGAGGAAAAATGCAAATGTGAATGCAAAAGAGGATGGGATGGAATTGATTGTTCAAGTAAGCAAAATTTGTTCAAGATTTTCGTAAATTTGTATTCATATTAAAAAATAAAGTCTTGCTTGTTTCTTTTCACTACTTTTGGCCAACTCCGCTGCCAGTCAGCCTTTATATTAAAACAGTGATTTAATTTAATAGATAATTTTATATAATTTGGATATTTTATGAATATTTTTAATGTTTCTCCGTGTGTTAAAGAACTTTTTTTTATTATTAAAAATAGTTCCTTGTGCTGACGAAAGTCAAAACTGCAGACCTTGGGTATGCGATAGTCTTAATTTTAATAAGAATCAATACAATCCATGCAGAAAAACCTGTGGATCATGTGGTAGGATACGTTTAGTTACATTGAATTTTATAGAATATCTTAAAGTAGTTGCACATAAGCATTCATTTTTAATTTATAACTTAATATAAAAATTTTCTACTTACGTCATAACAGAAGTTGTTAATAAATCCAACTTGTTGGACACGTGTTGTGATGGACAAATGTGTCCAAAAGGATACGTTTTAAATCAATATCGTCCTTGTTCGTGTGATATTTTATGTCCAGGACCGATGTGCAGTAAGTTCATCTTTTACTAATGATTTATTTAATTCATTATTTTCTTTTTTTCTTTCTTTTTATGGAATTATTTCTCAGAGTTATAATATGTAATATCATTTTAGAATAAATAATAATTATTTTTATTTTAAATTTACAGATACAGCTACAACAAATCCATCCAAAGAAAATTTAATTGTAATTCTCACAGTAATCTTTATTCTCATGATCAGACATTTAATGTAAGAAACTCTGTTATTTAAATTATATAATTATTTATATAAATGTTAACTATGCTGTTAATTGTAATTAAAGAGAGAATTTTAATTTGAATGGATGTTTTCTAATAATTGCTAAATCAGTAAGTAATTATTTAATAGATTCTCTTCTTATAAATATTTTTATTCTTATATTATTGGAAAGATGTGGCCATTACTAGGCACAGTTCGTGTCCTGTCAGAATACGAACTAAGAATTAAAGTCGAAGTGCTAGCAAGTCAATAATATTGTTTTGGGGGACCATCTACGACGACCACTTGCCACTTGAAAGTAACGTTGCCACTGGCATAAAATAAATATATTTAAAAAATTGCGCGCTCTCGTGCTAGTGTGCTAGTGACCTTGGACATTAAAAAAAACGCATAAAAAAAATCTCACGAAACTTCACGAATGGCTGTAAATAATAGTTTTCGCAACACAATTAAAAAATATTTTTTTTTTAATGCGGTCAACAGGGACCGCATAAAAGAAGTCTCACATAGAAAATAACTCAAAACCGTACGAAATAGAATTTATTGACAACAGATGTCAGCACTTGACTGCATCGTCTGGTCTATCGTCTGTTTTACATATTTTTGTCCAGTTGGTGTTTTGTTGACTTAAAAAGTAAATTATTTCATTTTTCGCATATTCATGCAATAATATTACTATAATAAGTGCATTTATGCTATAATAAGTTTATTTAGCTATAATAAGTCAACGTAAGACATGACGAATCGCACGAGACTAGTCGCCAACTATACCGCACAAATTAAAAATTCGCATTAAAAAAATCGCACAAATAAAAATCGCACATAAAAAGAGCGCATAAAAACAGGTTTGACTGTATTTAAAAAATTGCGCGCTCTCGTGCTAGTGTGCTAGTGACCTTGGACATTGTCACTTTGATCCCACTGTCTCTCGAAAACGGAGTCATACACCCCTACTTTTTATTACATTTTTGGATTCCAATTACAATTAATGTAAAATGGCAAAGTTTTATCAAAATCGGCCGGTCAAATTTTGAGGAAGAACTCAATTTTATAGCCCACATAGAAGAGGCTTCGTTAATGCTCCGCATCAATAAATTATTTAAAAATTATCCATTTAATCTGTTATAAAGTCACATATTTTCAATAAATCTAAATGGAGAGAATTGCTCCTAGTGTCAAGCCAAGAATATATACTGTATACTAGGTAATATGTTATATTGCAATTGATTCAACTTCCATGTTGGAGCATCATTTGGAGCGTTGATAGAAAATCAACAAGTAATCTCTGTGAGTATTACTCTTTAATTCACATAGAATTGTCCGAGAATAACATTGTAAAAAACAGTGAGTGACTATTACGAAGTGCCTTTTTAATGTAGATTGTCACTGAGAGTTTGGATTTTTTTTTTCATAAATGAAAAAATTCAAAGTACAATCTTGAATTAAAAAGATAATTGCAATTGGTAAGCTGTTATTATAGTAGACTATTTAAAACTTCTCATGAATTATTTAACAGTTAAGCTAATTTTGTCTATTTTCTTATATAAAATTACTGTACGGATCATTAATCATTTGGAATATATATAAAAATTAAACACAATTACCGGAGGATGAAGTAATAAAATTTGAAAAGTCATAATCGCATAGTGTAAACGGGACGTACATTTTTATTTAAATACTGTTTTTATTTAATGCTTTTGGACAATTATCTTGTCTCGTAATTATTCGGCAATTAAAGAATTGATTGTAACTGCATGCCCTTTTTCCCTAAGGAGAAGTTCATTAATGCTAATTAATGCAATATGACGACAAAAATTATATCTCTTCAGAGATTGCAACATGTCGTGCTAAGAAAATAGACCTTCTTTTTTTGCCTGGAGAGCGAATCCTCTTAATTACAAGGTTAAAAGGAACTTAATAGACACGGAATAACACTAACGATGACAGCTTATTTTTTAGACTATACGATGTGCTTTATTATTATAATATGATAAAAACATGTTTTTAATTATAAACATGATGCATCCTCTTATCTGCTTAGTGTTTAACGAACTTCAAAGGCTTCGTTTAAACAAAAATGATATTACAGACAACTTTTACTAAATATTTATTTATTTATTTAAAAATAGTTCAATTTAAACAAAAATCTGAGGTTCAAATATGAATTTACCTAAGTTCTTTTGTTTTCTTATTCATGCTTCATTGTTTTATTTTTTGGCATTATTATTATTATTATATAAACTTGTTTTTCAAATTCAAAGCAGTGTACATTATCTATATACAAAAACTTTTAAATTTATTTAAAAGTATTTTTCTTATAATCCTTTATATTAATATATTCATAGATGGGTGCCCAGACGACACCGATTTTTCCTGTTTTTAATATTTGATTGTAGAATCAATCTTTGAATAGAGCAATTTTATTATCACGCCAATATAATATCACCAATTTATAGATCAATAAATAAATACATTTTAAAAAATAACCAAGGTTTAATCGGTTGTAGACCCTATTTTCACTGATACTGAAATATGTCCCCGGTTGGATTGTAATTGTTATGGTCAGTCTATCATAGAATCTTTGAATAAAAGATTGGAAAATTGAGGCACTTTATCTACATTGAACACGTTGATTGCAATTACTGAGTTTATTTACAATAAAAATGGTTTTTATCACAATTCTAAAAGAATTCAATAAGAATATATGTGATTAAAGTAATTCTAGAAATGAAATATATTTTTGAAGCGTTGTTCTTCTTTTCATCTGTAAATTGAAAAATATATTATCAATAAAATTCTCTTTTTACAATATAAAATTAAATTCATAAATATTTAAAATTTAATTCTTTTTAAAATGATAAATTAATAAATAATAAGTAATAATTAATTATATAAATCAAAGCTAAATGATTAATTTTCACTCCATACATTTTTTGTTCATTTAATTTTAAAATGTTTAAATTACTTCTTACAGTCCATCAATTTAAAAAAAAAAATATATATATATATATATAAATTAAAATTTCTAAATTAATTTGTTCAAATATAAAAGCTTTCTAGTTAAAAAAGAATAATCTCAATGATTACATTCATTATCAAATATGTAAATACTCTATCCTAATCAATGGGTTACAATTTTAACTGCTTGGAAGATCATTACCAAGGATTAATGTCTGGTTTTTCCACTATAGAAAAGAAGTTTTTACTAAAATTGATTCAGAAACTATAACAAATATATAAATTTACCACATTTTGGTCCTGGACATAAAATATTACAAGAACACGACTTATTTAAAACAGATCCATATGGACACATTTTTCCATCACAACATACATTTGATGACTTTACTTTATTCACCGAGTCTGTAATAATAATCAGATTAGTCATCAATATGCTTGAATATTGTTACTTTAATACATTCGATTTTTAGGTAGAAAATAAAAAATAAAAAGAAATAATTTATTAATGATAATATTTACTGCAAAAACCGCACGTCTTTCTACATGGATTTTTCTTTCCTTTCAACAAAGGACACATGTAATATCCACAATTCTCATCATAGTCCTGACATGGAACTATTTAATATTTTTAAAAAATTACTTTAGATTATTTACACATTTATTTTTAAATTTTATTCGAATTTATAAAACTGAAAAACTGTACTTGAACAATCAAGTCCGTCCCAACCATCTTTACACTGACACTTGCACTTGCGTTTATTCGGTGTGCCGCAGTTATGACAGGCCAAGTTACAATCTTCAAAAATAATTAAATCAATTAAAACAGTAAGAAACAAAAACGTATTTAAAATTGAATTTAAAAATATAACTATAATTCTAAAAAATTTTTAAAGTTAAAATACAGAAAACGAAAGTATCCTGTAGGACGTAAATTCTCTATGTTTCATTTTAATTAAAAAATGAGTTTAAAGTATTGTCCTCTCGTGTCTTCTTGACACAGAATTTTTTAGGTGTGCCCATAATGAATTCAGTCAAGCTCACAATGGGTTGACTCAGTGATGAGGGATAGAACAAGACAGATCCATGAAATTTTTGAACATAGACTTGAATCCGGATCTTTCATAATCTGCAGTGGCAAATCTCTTTACTGTTTTGGCCATCGCTTCGTTCTAAGAGTATTTTATATTCAATAGAAAGTATAATTATATCTAGACAATATCTAGACATAATTAATTATGTCTAGATATTATGCAATTCGGAAAATTATTCGGTAGAAAATGTAACTTAGTAGCGCGGTATGATTGTCAGAAATGTATAAATTATTATATAAAATACTCGAAGTTTTACTTACCACATTGCAAAGCGTATTGAACGCATTGAGCACTTTTAACTGGAAAAAAAACGAAGTGTACGTTTATTTTTTGCCGATAATTATTTACATTTTTAAGCATAAAATAAAATTTCTATAAGTGATATTCAAAAAGTTTTGGTAAAACAATACAGACGAGGATTTTTAAAGTATTAAATTATTTTAAAATTTATTAATATAAGCTATTATTCATTCACGGTTATAAATAATTATCTATAAACTTATTTTAATTATTTAATATCGAAATTGTTTTTGTTTGATGGCTACAAATAGTGTGAAATTGTTGTAATATAGGATAAACATAAATCTCATTTATTGACGCATGTGATATACAGTAACAAGAGATTCCCATCTTGAATGCCTAATCTCCAGTTATGTGAATAGCAATACGTATTGCTATTCACATAGACTCGACTTTATTCACATAACTCGAGTCTAGTAGGACCTTCGAGGAGTCAATCGAGCTATCTGAGAGTTGATAAATTACCAAGGATCGTTTTTTTTTCAATTAAAAATGTAATAAAATTAATAGTAGTATAGTGTAACAATAATAATTGTTATAAAGCTTTAAATTTTAGCAAAATAAAGCACGAAATTTTCAATTTTAATTGAGGCAGAGCGTTAGCGAAACCTCTTCTATGTGGATTACAGAGTTGCGTTCGTTCTCAAAATTGAGATTTTGATAAAACTTTGCCATTTTGCATTAATTGCGATGAGGAATTTAAAAACGTGGGGTCCATGACTTCGTTTTCGAGATAGTGAGGTCAAAGTTACAATGTCTATGCTCCTGACGCGATTGGATACGCGATTGGTAAATGGCGCCAAAACGAACAAAATACAACAACAAAGCAATCGATGCCGAGTGAATGTAAGAATCTCCTGTCTGTCTCCTGTCCGTACCCGGCAAATGCAAGGATCACCTCTCTGTGACCAACGAGTTTAAGGATTGTCTTCTCCTGTGGCTAGCAAGAATTTTCTTCTGATCGCACAAACACACACACAGTGTCTCTCTCTCACTTACACACACACATCTATAATACACACACACGCCCTTACATACATATAAACCAGTGGCGTGCCGTGACATTTGATGACAGGGAAGCTGTGTTTCTGTAAGAAGCCGACTTCCAGGGGCAATCAGTTAATTGCGCGTCAGTGGTCTAGGGCAGTGGTTCTTAACCTTTTTATACTCGCCGCCCACCAAATATTTCATAATTTTTTGTGACCCCCATTTTTTAATAATAATTTATATTTGATAATTTGATAATTTATCTATAATAAATTGATTTTTTTATTATTGCTTTATTTTTATATAATAAATGTAAATCATAACTTTATTATTTCATTATCTATTTAAATAACATTCAAACTTCACAATTAAACATGAAAACTCATTAATTTTTAACAGAAAATAAAATAAGAAACATGTCGATAAATCGATCCAATGTCGATGCTAAAACTAAACTAAAACTAAAACGCCCACTTGTGGTAAGGATTTTGCATAACTTTTGCAAAAGTATTTAAATTTTCAAAGCCTACTATTTTTCCTAATTATTTTTAAAATTCCAAGCATTAATAGTTTCTTAAAATTGCTTTGGAATAAAAGAAGTAAATACTGCGGTGTAAGTAGCATATTTACATTTATTTCTTCTGTACTAACAAAGTTGTATGTAAGAAGAAATACAAAATAAATAAATAAAGTTTCCTATTTAGTTTTTATCTTTCTTATTTCACTTTTCAATACGATATTCGGATTATACATCAATTTTCTTTTTATTATATTCTGAAGGAAATTTTGCATAATTTGGCGGCCCCCGGCAAACTTCTTATGGACCCCCAGGGGCCGCGGCCCCCCTGTTAAGAATCACTGGTCTAGGGTCCATTCGTATTCATTTGTTCGATAAGCCAGTAAAAACTGTAGACTTCTCTAAATGTATTTTTAATATCACAATTACATTCTGAATCGCTAGCCACGATATAAGGGCTAAAATTAAAAATAAATTATAAAAACTTACTCGGTAAAATAAAATGTGCGGTGGATATACATACCTGGTACAATGTATTGTTCGATTGTATTAATATACGTTTAAAGAAAATTATAATTAAAATATAGCTTTGTAAAGAAACGTACATAAAAATAACATAAAATATTCTTTACTTTTTAAATCTTAAAACAATCCACTTAGTCAAATATCTTGATACGAGTAGCTAATGGATGGAACTAGTGACGGTCCAGGTAGGTGTGTAGTGAGTGTGTGCGTGCCAAATCCCGAGGGTGCCGATACCGGTCAATGTCAAATGCCTCTTTTGTCGCATCACTAGTATATCTCAAAGGACGCCACAGGGCTGTTGTATATTTTAAACGTTTCTCACCGTAGCTGTAAAAATCTAACTATGTTAAACTTAATAGTCATTCGTTTTCTAACTAATTCGTTTTAATACCAGGTGTACACGGAAATCAGTTTCCCACTGTACTGAGCCAGTGATTGGTTCTGTTAAGCTTTTGTTGAAGTAAAATTCTGGCTCTTTCAACAGGGTTTTATTTATGTCCCCATTTTCTAATCTCTTAATTATTTAGTCACTTCTTAAGTAGAAATAAGTCGAAACCAGTTACTTTGTACCTGAATATCTGTAGTCTTGGGAAAATAGTGGAAAGACAAATTTTTATGACAACGGATATATAAATCGTAAATTTAAGGAAAATAAATTCTAGAGCTTTTTTGTACCTTGTGCGTTTCATTCATTAAATTTAGTTGTAAATGATGATGCCAAAGTAACAGTTAATTTTTAACACTGTACTAGAATTGTACACGTTTTTTCTGCATCCCCTTACAGATGGGACATACTAAATCGTAATATCACCGGTTTAACATCGAAATCCGTAAGTAATATAAGATGGGAGAGCGGAATAAACGCAGAATAAATATATCAAATATTTTAATGGAGTTTTTTTAAAACTCCTGTCAACTATACAGAACTATCATAAAAACGTGCCAGTAAACTCCTATCGGTTGGGTTGTTATAAATCTAGTCTAGGGTGGGCAACCCTTTTTATAACATGGGCCAGAATAAATTTTACGTTTTTTTCCGCGCCGTAGTAGTTAATTGACGCCTTCTTGTGACTCGTAATTTTTTTAGTCTGCAAATATGAAATAAATAAATAAAAAGTTAATTACTACATTTATTTTTTTTATCGTTTTCGAAAATTACAAAGAATTGGAAAAATAACTAATTAATAGTTATTTTTCCAATTTAATAATTTATTAAAGATCTCGCGGGCCGGATAGAAACTTTTTGCCAGCCATAGCTGGCCCGCGGGTTGCCCGCCGTTGATCTAGTCTGCTTATGATTCACATAATCGGGCGAGGGTGGCCGAATATCTAGCAGGCGGCTAACAGCCCACAACCGCTCTGGGATATAAAGTCGCGTACTCTTTACGCGTGTGTCGCTTCTACCAGCTAAACCGTGACGTTGGTGCTCTGTAAAGCGCATGCGCCAATGCCTATAATCTGGCTGCTTGGAAGTTGACAGGCAGGCGGCTAACAGCTCAGAACCGGTCCGGGTTATAAAGTTGGACTCCGTACGCGTGTGTCGCTTCTACCAGCTAAACCGGGTGAGGTTGGTGCTCTGTAAACCGCATGTGCTAATGCCTATATAATCTGGCTGATTAGAAACTGACCCGGTTTCGACATTCCTTCCGCCACCGAATTATTCGAATATACAATAGCAATCTTATCGTTTTTTTCACATGTAGTATAGAAATTTGTAAAAGATACATAATGCAGTTATAATAAAATATTCATTTTAATTAATTCAAAGTACGTTAAAATATGAAAATTTATATTTTATAAAATACAAGGGAAGGTCATTGGAAGGTGGAATCGGCGCTTCCATCGCTTCCAATGACGGCACGCCACTGATACAAACACATGTTAGAGCTCGAGTTAGACGGAGCGAAAGATAATTTATACAGGATGAGTTTTTTATCTTGAGACAATGAAATATCTTATAATTTCGGAAAAGGATTTAGACAAAAGTTGCAGGGTTTTGAAGGAGCAATCAATTGGTGACCTTGGAAGTGACCTTGACTTGACCTTCAATGTCATTTGAAGGTCAAGTCTGTTTTTTTCAATGGGAATACATATTTTTCACCCTGGCAATGGAAAGAGCGGGAAATTTCACAATCGGATATACCCTTTGACCTTAAGATCTAGGTCAAAGGTCAAGATTATTTTAAGATTAAAATTAAAAGCTTTTTCTAATAGGAAACCATATTTTTATTACTGGAATAAACAGGGAGGTAAAATTTGCATTTTTTCACGACCTTATTACTTTGACCTTTAAAAGCATTTACTACTTTTTATCACTACCCAGGAGTAACGACCTGGACGTAGTAGTTTCCTGCTCCCTTTGAGGTGCTTGTTTTCAGTGAGATATTTTTTCTTCTCACCGTTGCTTGAGATATTGGTTTTGGGGAAAAATTTTATAACAAATTTTCAAAATAATGCCCTTCCACTTTTATGCATTTGTTGAGCCACACTTGAAATGATCGCGCACTTGAGATGACCTTTAAAGGTCAAATTCGGGATACTCAAGGTCATGGCTGATTGTAAAATTTTCCGCTCTTTCCATTGCCAGGGTCAAAAATATGTATTCCCATTGAAAAAAACAGACTTGACCTTCAAAATGACCTTGAAGGTCGAGGTCAAGGTCACCAATTGATTGCCCCTTCAAAACCCTACAACTTTTGTCTGAATCTTTTTCCGAAATAATGAGATCCAATTAAGATATTTCATTGTCTCAAGATAAAAAAAAACACCCTGTATGTACAGGTACCGTACTACAGTAATATTTCGTATTTTCTATATTACAGATGCCTTCACACGACTTAATAGAGGTCAACAATCTTACATCAGGGGGAATTCATTTATCACAAAGAACTGTAATTGATGGTGATGGGGATACCCTAAGTTTGATTAATTATCAATATAATTAGTAGGAAAAGGAAATAAACGAAACTTTTTAATTACAAAAATGCAGTGTACAATTCTATCGCAATAAGACAAAGTCGCGCTGTTTATGTTTAATAATACATTGTTATTTTTATTAATTCTTATTTAATTTTTATATTACATCTTAACTTATAGTTTATTCTCATTTTTCAATAGTGTAGAAAGAAAATTCGAAATTTTGGACAAGGGTCGACAAGTAAATACATTGAGAACTTTTGACATAATTGAAGACATGAGTATTTGAATAAAGATGTTATATTACAATCATTCAAAACCTAATTGTCCTGCACGGATGAAAGTGTAATGCGTCTATCTCTCGATACCACCATTGAAGAGCTCAGAAATTTAACTACACATTATTTCGTGGATATATTTACACCGAAATAATTACATAATAAAACATCAATTCACTCAGAACTTCGATTTTGTAACAATGCCTTCATCCATTCATAGGGTTACAGATGTCCTGGTTTTCCAGGATTGCCCCGTATTTTTTCCAACTGACAACCAGCGACAAGAGGACTTTATTCTAAAAACCATTTCTGTGATTAAGTATTTTTTTCTTTTTCCACATTTTAAATGTATTTTTGTCGCTGGCAGAATAAAATATATATCTTTTGCAAGTATTGAAATTGGAACTCCAAGTATCTATCCATTCATGTCTTCAATTAATAAAACGTTGATTCCATAAATAGATCTACTTAAAAATGGATACAGAATTACATCAATTCTATTTGTAGATTGGGGTTTTTCTATTATTCCTTTAAACTAAAAAGTGCTGTTTTCAGAATAAATTTGCTCATACATACCACAGAGATTTTTGGAACATAATCCTCCATCACTTTTAAAACATTTAGAACAAGATGCACCTTCTTCGTACGGTCGATGTCCAATTGTATTACCCCTACATTCTCAATATATAGAGAAAAATAAATACATGTTTTTCTGATTTAGATGTTATACTACGTATATATTTTAACATTTATATTAATTTCATTAAATCGCCATTCATAGTTTGAAAATGTGGTATAAAAATTACCATGGAGAAAAGAATAAATACTCACGCGGGATAGTAATTGCATACAACATAATATTTTATTTCTTCATATTTCCAACAACCTATTTTCAATGCACATCCGACAAAACGTGTTTCGGCCCAAATGATCTAAAATATAATTAAGATTATATAAATGAAATTTTAAAATCTTAAATAAGACTAAAACTTCTTAAAAAGTTTATTTTATAATATTGATACCTGAGTATAACTTTGGCATTGGTTAGGTCTTCTGCAAAAATCTCGTTTAAAGTTATAAAGTTCGAAATTTTCGGTCCAATATTCCATGGAATCTTGCGGATTACGAGTAGAACCCTGATATAAATTCTGTCCCATTTTTTCTTTAAGGCTAGGATCTGCGAGATTCCCTTTAGTCCAAATGCATTTATCTGCCCAATCTTGTGCGATTCTTTCTAAATTATTGTCCCATTCCTAAAAATTAAATATAATTTTTGTTTTGATTCAATAACGTTTTACTTACCCGACTGCTATGTCTATAACATGGAAGAGTATTGGAATCGTGTCAAATTTGACTCTTTGGGTGTTTTACAAATCTCCACGTTTCGAGACCCGAATTCAAAAAACCAAAAAAAGAGAGAAAAAATCCGTGTGTTTCTTTTAATATCTCAGGATGAGATAATGATTAAAAAACGAATATGGCAAAGTATTCTTAGAACTTACAATGAATTGCATATTGGCAGCTGAAGGTGTTACATTTCTTCTGTACTTGTTATGAAGGTCAATAAATAAATATTTTTCCTGTTGGGTAAAACGAATAAGTTCGTTTTGCTGTCGAACTTGTGACATTTCTCTGAATTCACTGTTCATCGAAGAGTTATTTTGAGCGGATAGAAACGAAATAATACGTAGAACATGTAAAATATGAGGCTGCAATTTCATTGCGTTTACTTCAATCTGTAAGGCCCGTCACTAAAATGCTGAAAAGTGTAATAAATATATTTAATAGTTATTTGGAAAATTATAAAATAGTTTTTATTCAAGATTTTTAAAGTATAAAAAGTTTTTCCCAGTAAGATTGTGTGTATTTCAATCAATGTAAGCAGAAAAACAATAGCTGTCAATGATGATGTCGGACACAAGAACATTTTTAAATTAATGAATTAAGGAGTTTTAGAATATTATTACTTGTGAGAATTTGGTAGAATTTTTTTCCTCCTTCTAATTCTTTATTTACATTTTTAACTCATCAAATGTTATTCTTCTCGGTAATTTATGATAAAGTCCAGGTCAGAAACTCAGAAATTTTCACAGATGATCAAAACCGGATATGTCGGACTTCGTCCTTGGTCATTCTTTTATCAAGAAGTAATTGTTTTCTGCTAAAATGACGGCATTCTACTATAGAAATTTAAGGGCCAATTTCAGAAACCACGCTAGCCTAAACCATTGCTCAGTTTATTTGTTTGGTTAAATTATGACAACGCAACACCGAGTGAGCTGACTAGGGGAATGCCTTCCGGGAGGACTTTTTAAGGATAACTGGCCCCTATTCGGGTGTTACAGACGTGAAGAAAACCCGAAAAACTCCACGTGGTCAGCCCATCCGGGCGAGGCACGAACCCACGACCCAACTTCCAGTGTTCACAGAACGGAACCGCTTAGCCACTGGTGGGCCTGTAAACCATTGCTCAGAAACTAATCCTTACCTTCTAACAAACGATTGATTATCGTTCACTATTGTTCATTTCAAAAGTTCTGAATAGAAACAGAGCTAAATCACAGCATAAGTATAAACTTGTTTATATAATGACTAAAAAGCTTTAAATTTTCTACTAACAATGGCATAGTGGAACTTCATCAATTGACTCTTATGGCTACACGCATTATTCAGTCTCTATGTCTATCGCCTATCAGAATAATTGTAATCCAGCTATCAAAATAAGTTAAAACCTGTGTAAATCGGAATTGCACAGTTCCGAATTGGCAGGTTTCCGTTTTGAACAGGTTTCTTTTTTTATAAGATAGAAAATTGTTCCGTTCCAAAGAATTTTTCCTTTCTCGGGTTTCCATTTGGGACAGTTTTTACTCTATTGAATGTCATTTTAAACGTGGACTTTTTAATTTAACTTATCTAATATTGTAACTTATTAGATATATAAACGTATATATTTTATTGCTATGTTAACGTTCGTATATTCATTATTTCCATTAAAAAATATTTTATAATTATTCGATTTTAGAAAATTACATAAGACGTTCGTAATATTTTGAATTAAGAAAAATCTATATCTTATTATGGATGAGATTATGTTAATACTAAAATGACGAATAAGAATCTCTCCTTTTAAATTTGCTTATAAATATTAAGAATTGATCTAAATTAAAATTATAACACTAATATTGCAGAATATACACACCCATTAAGATATTCGTTTATATTATATACGATATAAAAAATAATGATATAAATAATTTTCTAAAAATTAATTAATTAACGCTTATCTGAATATATAACTAGTTTTGAAAATTTAATATATATATATATATATATGTAAAATATAATCTTACATATTTATGATTTGTTTCTTTGCTGTTGTCTGTATTTTAAATTTAAAAGTTCTAATTAGAATTTTTTTTAATTTTAAGATAATTCTTTTTTAAACCTTGAAAAATTAATTAAAAATTAGATATATTTCATTAGATGTATTTTAAAATGTCTAATTTTGTTTCATTTTTTAAATTAAATAAATTGAAATTGTTTTATACTGGAGATTTCTTCTCTGACGCCTTCCGTGTCCCAACCCGAAATTTCAAGCTGTACGTTTTTGTAATTTAAAGAATTCTTTGTAAATAATATTACTTTATATATTATCATATTTATGCTCGTTTGATCTATACAATAAAAATTTTAATTAAAAGTATAATCAATAATAATAGACCTACCAACGACCGAAGTAGATAAAACCACTAAACACCGGTGGTTGGTCGTGGGTTCGCGCCTCACCGACCATTTCATTTTTAACTCTTTTCACTCAGTGGACACTACGATTGCCTATTATCATATCCATCGTGGATTCGGCCAGACCTACAATGGACCTGTCAGAATCCACGCGAGTTGTATTGGAATTAGCCTCGACAAATCCGGAATGGATCGCCCATGGAAAATTCCTGGAGAGTGCCTGGATTCGATCCCGAGTCCCTCAGAGTGATATGCCCTAGCCTTAACTATCTTGGCCACCCAGCCGTCACAAATTAATAATAATAAAAATGCCACGTTTAGTGGAATTAACACTCAACGTGGAATGATAGTAGAACGCCTCATCTGCAAGCGTTCTGTACAAGATATCAAAGTCACATCACTCTTGACATTCTGAAATCATCAGTTGATAACGTCATATAAAAATGGAAGAGAGGTTGGGCAGAATCCTCCACGAAACATCTCAGAAAACTTCCAACTTAACAGAAAGAGTTTTGTGTAAAACTATGCTCACAAATCGTACATCGCCATTGTCTCAGGTCACTCAAACTCTGTATGAGAGTTCTAGAACAGACTGTCTACACAAATATCGTACAAAGAACTCTCCATGCTTTGAGTTACAACGGTCGTGTAGTTGTTCCTAAATCACTTTTTGAAATGCCATTGAGTCACGATTTAATCTCTGTTTGGAACTCTACAATAAGGGATTTATTCGTCACTGAGAATTTAGCAATAAGTTTGATTAAACAATGTTAACTGAAACTTCTCGTTTCGTATCGATTGTTTCGACTACGTTGAATTTCTTCCAATCTGACACATCAAAAGAATAGTTAGGAAATTACATGAATTATCAATTATTTCAAACTCATGTTGCAAGTAATCAATGCGATCGTTGCAGTATTTTGTTCAAAATGAATACATCCGTTGAGAATGATTGTAGTCCACGGTTGACTTGAACAAGTATTTATCTGATGTTTGTACAAACTTGTATATGTGTTAGGCTGTTTACCAGTTCATGAATGAGATCGGGAGATAAGATATTGGATCAGTGTGTCGAGTTGCAGATGCTACAAGAAAGAATTTAATCTTGCAACATGTTAACGTCTTCCTGACAGAACACATTTTGATGTGAAGATTGATAGATTGATCCACGACCAGTCTAACAAATGTTCATTTTGTTTTCCTCTTTGTAAACATGTTTGGGATAATTTAGAGAGCTTTGTTCCTAACTTCTTCAAAATCTACTAAGACTCAAAGTGATTTTTGAGGGACAATATTGCACTGTGTATATTTTTTAAACACTATTGTCAAAAGATCTATCGAAAACAAAGCATCAGTTGACGTACGTAATTTACTTGTTTTAGTGTTATTTTTACATGAATTATTCTTATAATTAATATTTTTCCATTGTATTCTTTTAAGCATTGTTTAACTTTTTAAAAATATTTATTTCGAAGATAAGTTGTTTTGACTTGTGAGTAAATGAGTCAGTTTTCTATATTGATAACAGATGGCGATACTATGTATTTAAATTTAAAAATTTAACTAAAAATAAAATGCAGCTGTAATATTTTAAATTAAAAAAATTAACTTATTTAATTAAAATATTTTTGTCAAATTAAATCTACCCTTTTAATATAACTCTTATATATAAATACCTAACTTTTTAAATTGTATGTTAATGATTAATATGATTATTATATGTCCTCCTTTTCCTGGACGCATCCTTTTGTACAGGAGAGATATATTTAAAAAGATAGAACATAAATTATTAAAAAATGAAATAACGAAATTATTTTACATGTTTAAATATAAACATAGCTTGACAAACGTATTTAATGCTTGGTTTTCATACATTTTCTGATGATAAAGATGTTTTGTGTAATTATGCTCAACTTTGTCTGCTTATATTCTAGTTAATTCCAAAAATTACTATATAAATATTAATAACAACCATTTGCAATTATTAAACTGAAATTTATATCTTATCTTGACTTTATTGCAATTTTCTAATGGTGAATAAAGGTAAAATTTATTTATTTATTTATATTTTTAGTGACGAAATTAAAATTTCAGTAGACAAATGCTTACTTTTTATGAATAATGGATATTCTGGTCTAGTATTATTCAGTGATTATGTTCATGAGTAACATTGTATACATATATATATATATACAGTATATTAATTTAAAATTTAAATTTTTGTTAAATACAAGAAGTGAATTATAATTTGAGGGACATTATTAAAGATTACGCGTTTTTAGTTGCTAAATTTTATAATACTATTTATTTTTTATATTATTATGTATATCATATCCCATACAGGGTGACTCATAAAACAAGAAACCATTGTAAACACTGAATTGTCATTGTAAAAATACACAAATTACAAGGCTTGATATGCTCGCAGGTTGCTGATTTTCTTGCAAAACTCGTAGTTAAATGACTTTTAGTTCATCCTGTATTATATAATGAATGTATAATAATAATTTTTAATCTCACTTATTATATAAAATAATGTGAAATGTAATTTGTCCATCATTAAAACTTCTGTACTTAAAATGTTCTGTAGGAAATTAGTCGAATAAAGAAATAAATATCAGAAAAATTCCACTCATATATTGAAATTCAAATAAATTTTAAATTAGTTTAGCAATTTTTCATTTCATGTCATGTAAAATGACTTTTTTAAAAATCAATTTATAAATTTTCTTCGCGCATTATAAATTTTGCACATGTTTAATTTGAATAATTTAACCAATTGCACGCAATTTAAATTATACATTTAAATACAATGATTTTACAATAACACGAATTTTAAAAATTTTTAATTAAATTATTAAATTTATTTATTTAATTGCAAATATTGTCAAATAAAAAAAATAAAGAAAACTTAATATAAGGTAGAATAGTTTCATATTTTTGATAACAGATGGCGACTGTGAATCAGAAAAATTTCCGCCAAACAGGATCACTACTTAAAAAATAAATAAATAAATAAATAAAATAAATCGAAACGACAAATATGGACAATGATTTATTCTCAAGACAGATCAAAGAATTACACATTTATACAGAAAATAACTTAGAATTTAATTAATGTCGTGTATTGTCTGTGTAACGAACAACGGTTAAAAAGCAGTAGTAGTTTTTTTTTTTCGTTCTTTTTTTGTTTCGTTATAAATTTCTATTAATTTCCCAACTTTAATTTGACAGCGAAGCAGGATTTACGCCCATCTGCTGTAACCGTTAATCTTCCATTGTCTTTGGGCGGTGTTCATAACAGATTTGGGCGTTAACATTTGTCGACACGCCCACTTTTGTGTAACGCGTGACGTCACAATAGGCTCGATCTAATAAAGCGTACGAGAGAATTATACTTTAAATTTTTATCTATTTTAGTAAATAAACACAGCAACAGATGGCGGTTTATTTACTATTTTTATTTTTATTTTTTTAATATTTTGTTTTGATAAATTACGCTTTGTAAAATTTTAGTCACATAAAATTTTATCAACGATTTTTATAAGGTAAGGAGGAAAAGTAATAGACACATTTTTCAATACAACAAAAACCGGGAATCTTGATTCTGTTGATAAGAGATTCTTAGAAGTATTTTTTAAGATAAGGTTAAACTCCAGTCGTGTTCTCCAGATTAGAATTTATTCAGATATATCAGCTGAAAGTTTATTTCTTTTTTAGATTTTTAAGTAGATAAATTTAAATTTTCCAATACAGATAATGTAAGAAAACATGTCAGAAATTTATCAGATTTACGTAAATTTTCTCGTAAAAACATTTTTTTTTATAAGCTCCTAGTTAAAAACAAAGATTGGCAATTAACGTTTTATAGCTTTATTCTAAATTAACAAGTTACTTTGTTATATATATATATATATAACAAAGTAACTTGTTGTAACAAAGTAAAAAAAAAAAAAAAAAAATATATATATATATATATATATATATATATATATATATATATATTTTTTTTGTGAAATTCGATTGTGTAGAATATTTTATCACTCGATATAGCGTTAATTTTTAATAGAAAAGCCGAAACTCGTTTCATCAATCGGATGATTCGTCTAATGTCGAAATAAATGAGTCGGGTGATAGATACAAAATTGATTCCTTGATAATTCGTAAGTAGAAAGCAAACAGAAAATTACGAAAACTTTGCACTTCATTACTCGTAATTTATACCAAGATATTGAGAATTTGTTAGAAATTGAAGAAGTTCTCAATATTATCTATAAAAATATAAAGGATTCCTTCAAATTTTTGCACAAATTCTTTACATCTTCGCATAAATTATAATTGATTAACATTAAAAATTGTTCACGTATTTATTCCTTCTGCTCTATTATTTTACAAGAAACATTATTTTTATAGAATAAATTCATGTTTTTTGAATATATGACACATTATTAACGAAAATTTTTCGATTTAATAATTAATTAAACTAAATATTCCGATTGATGAGTAGAAAGTTCATTATAAATCATATTTTCTTTTATTTTTTTCGTATAACTTATTCGTTTTTTCACCTAAATTATCATCATTGACAAAATTTATGAAAATTACAGAATAATAAAGATGAATAGCTTTGTCTAAGTTACTCTATAAAAGGAGAAAAAGTGACTATGTTAATTTAATAATCTCTACTTAGAAAATGTTTAGAATATTAAATCGGGTAAATTGAGTTTCCATCTTAACGGATAATTGATTTTATTATAAAATTTTTCTGTTATTTTCTCCATGAATATTTAACGAAATCTTGTTAATACAAGAACATCGTAAATTCATATTAATATGGAAACTAAATGGCATTTTGTTAACCCCAAACAAAATAAGTAAAATATATTCAAAAATTATAATATTAAAGATAATTAAAATGGTAATTAATCACCTTTTAGGTATAAAAAATAAATTAAAATTTACTTGAGAAATGCGAAATGAAAGGGGATGCATGTCGTAAATACAGTAATTTAAATCTGTGAATATAAACAAAATAAATCGTAATTCTTCCTTTATTATTATTATTATTATTATTATTATTATTTAAAGTAATCTAAATGTTACTTTAATATTTCAACTGTTTCATAGATAAAATTTGTAGTAATAACTTTCAAATCGGAAAACAATACTAAATTTTAAACGAAAATTCTTATTGTATACAATAATTTTTAATGTTATTATATTAAAATTGTTTAGTTGTTTCGTCATTTTATTGCTTTTTTGTCATTTATCATTTTGTCTTTTTTTTGTCTTTTTTTTAATAACCAATTGTTCTAACGAATTTTATTTTTATTTTTATCAGATATTTCATCGCATTCTTCTAGAAAATGATGAAGTATTTATTGAAAAATACTTTCTAATAAAGGTTTCATCATTGGATAAATTATTCAGAAAATTTCAAGGTTTTGTATCTTATATTTTCTCCCGTACGTAATGATTATTTAGACTTATGCTTGTAATTAATTTTCGGTAATACACAGCATTTTATAGATAAATATTTAGACTAAAATAAAAAGATTTTTAGGTATATGTCTAGCCAAATCATATAACTATTATTTATACTTAAAATTATATATTTTTTCAGAGATTTTTCTCGATTTATATCATTAGATTTGAAAAAAAAAAAGAAAAACGTATTCGACATTATTGGTTCTGTATGAATGGGAATTAGCATGAATAGAATTTGTAGAAATTTAAATATCTTCTTGCACAGTGGCGCGTTATCCTATGGGCAAAAAGGACAATTGTATGGGCTCCCTACTAACAGGGGGCCCAAACCAACCTTTTATAAAAATAAATTTCCCCAAAGAAAAATGTCTATAGTCAACACTACGCTGTACAGTACATATACATGGGGCCCTAATTCAAATTTGCCTGGTCCCCATAAAGCTATAAGGCGTCGCTGTTCTTGCAATATTTATTTTTAAGTTTTAATTGTTTTTGCCAAGAAACCTCTTTATATTTTATGTATTTATTTCTGTTTCTTGACAGAAAAGAATCAAAGCTACATTAGAATGGAAGCAAGAAGATATTTTAGGCTCTGTGATTTCTATTCATGCGAATCGCCATTTATATAAATTGAATGTCCTCCAGCTCTAGCATTGTAAATTTAGAAAAATTTGCGAAGAAATATCATTTTAAATGTTAATTATAGTTATATAAATGTTGATACGAAAAAATGTAATTATTTGATTTTTTTATTCGTAGTGGAAAGATTTCATAATAATTATATTAAGTTATGACACGAATATCCAGCAATTGCACTAGGGATGTCAAGTATTCCCAGGTATATTACTTGAATACAAAGTAATAAGAGATTAATGGCATTGCATTGCCATAAGTTGTGGGTATTGTGCAACGTGGTATGAATGTGACTATGGTTATTTTAGAAGCAGTTTTAATGTCCACCTGGCTGATGTTTCATTCATTCAATACATAAAATGGCGTTAAATCTACCAAGACTGACTACTGAAGATAAACGACTTTGGAACTTCATGAACAATTATTAGGTAATCTATCAACCGAACCTACGTTGGATGTTGCTCGCTGACAAAATGGAGGATTGAAACTATCGCATTTACTCTCCTTCTTACCCCGTAACAACTCTTACGAACTTTTTATTAATAACATTTCATAGATTCTGGTTTAATTTTTTTCTTCGTTATTCCGTAATATTTGTGACATAATTTTTAATATATTTACATTGTTTTAACGGCTATTCTAATAAATAAATTTTAGTGTGGTAAAGCATGAATAATGCTTTCTAAAGGCATATTTTAATTCTAAAACATTTATTTAAAAGCTCTACTTTTAAATTTCCATTCTTTATTAAGTTTTTTCGTTGTTAGTTACATATTTATTGAATAAATGAATTTATTATAAGAATAAAAACACCGAAATTATAGTATTTAAAGTTACTTCTTCACTACTTAAGCTCATATTTCCGACATAAATATCTTATTAGCATAAGTTATGCGGCATTTTAAATTTAGACTCACCTGAAAATTATAAATATGAACAATCTTCTTTATCGAGATCAAGATCTAAAAATAATTTAAGTGGAGTTTACTTTTTTACTTGTCTTCTTTACGAATGAAGAAAGACATTTAATCTATTGTAAGCCTATTTAAATGATAATTTCTAACAAAATCAGATTCTTTAAAAATATAAAAGAAAAAAATAATGAAAATAAACAGAACTTTTTTCTTCAGCTAATGAATGTTATTTATCTCTCTTCCTGTCAAATTTCCTGTAAGTTTATATATCATTAGCATTTAAATACGTTCATGAGGTAGAAAGTTTGGGTAAAAACTTTTCAGACATCAATTACTTTCTATTGATTTTTATAGGTTTAAATACGATTTAAATTATCGATTAACGTGCCCAAACCACGACAAATTTAATAGGCTATAAACGTACCAGCAGATATACTTTGTAAGGTCCTATAATTTGATATTGTGTAGTCTTGTATATCAAATTACTGTCTTTTTAAAAATCGATTTGGTGTAACGTGTAATAACGATTTAGCATTGGCAATTGCCGTATCGTAAAGAGAAACATCCTCAACTCTCATCTAGCCATAAAATTTATAGTTTTGAGAATACACCTGCTCAGATTTTTCCCGTTTCTTTCAAAATTTATTCACTGATTGCTCCAATCTTTCTCTTAGTGTCGCCCGTCCCCCAAGATTTACAGAGTGGTAATACTTCAACTATTGCTGAAACTGTCGCTCGGGGCTGATACCTTGGAAGACAGGTGTCGAAACACATATCAACAAATTGAGGGGTGAGTAGTTGTCAGTAAATCTGCTTGCAATTTGACGTGTAATTAACCGACAAAAGCTAGCTGTCTATACTACTTTAGTTAATTTTTAAAAGAATTGAATAAAGAAAGTACCATTACTCTCGCTAATTAATGATTAATAATGCAGATGATAAAAATAACATCCTCAAAAACGACAGAGAAAAAGAATATTAATCTCGTTAATGTTCAGTAGAATTTATCTTTTTTTTATATTCTTGTATGTCAATACTTTAAACTCTTTTTTATTTAAAACTAAATTGTAATTTATATTTCATTTATCGTTCCGATGTATGTCACGCTATGAATGGTCTACATGCCATGTAAGCATCGGAATATATTATTAAAAATAAACACGTTTGATGAGAAGAGAATTTATTTTTTTACTTATTTTCCGTGCACGTGTAATAACGCAAAAAAATACTCTTTAATTATTCGTGTAAAAGTGCACGGCATTTTATTCTACCAGCAAATAAATCTGCCCCTTCCTATGTAGATAGATCCATGCAAATTTGTGTACGATTTGAATTAAAATCTAGACTATAACAAAAATTTTCGAGCTTCTAGATTATAGATACATTGAATCAAACGAATATTTTTCGTCATTTTTTTTTATTTAATTGAAATTATAATAATAATTTTAAAAATTTAAAAATTGTCTCTACTAGTGCGTGAACTCGCTTGATAAATTATTTTTGGACGAAACTCGTAGCTTGATTATCAAAATATGATTCGAAGTCATTTATAAAAAGTGTAACATTTAAAAAAAATTAATGACACTCATCAATCAATTAAAAAAATAATTTTTACTTTGCATTTTGATGCGTGTTATCTAAAATTCCTTGATGAATTAATGCTTCCAGTTTTCTCATCTTAGTAAGAAGGCTCTTCAAACCTTAAGTATTTTTTTCAGCTCTTGTGAATTTACACGGAGGTGGAAAGCTATATAATTTGCTACTTTAAATAAAACATCCATCCCACAAGACTCCATAAAAGATTTATAATCTACTTCATTAATTCTCCATCTTTCAAATTATAACGAAGTATAGAAGTAGATATAAAAATTTTAACAAGTCGGAGAGTGGTGCGTATATTTATTTGGCTTGTCAAATTTTTTTTTCTTATGGGACACATACAAACCGTACGATAGAAATATCATAAGAGGAAACAGGAACAATCATGATATTAAACATTATCTGCCAAGCACGTTCGCATCAAAGCAACCGTCACTGCCAATGTCGGTGAATTATTAAACAATTATTCATTTTCTTAATGGATATTAGAACCAGTAGCCAAATGTGGGTGTGGTTGGCAGCACTCCACCCCAACGGGGGAACAACACTCCGAAATATATAATCGTTACAAGACATCAACAACTTCGATTATATTAAAAAAAAGAAGGTAAAATTTGTTTCGTAACACAAGCTCAAAAAATAATAACAATACGTTTGTTTTTACACAATACTTCATTAACGAAAGTATTGTTCTGAAGTGCTCGTTTGGAACATACAAATACGATTTTGTAAGAAAATAATAATAATAATAATAATAATTAAAAATATAACATCAAAAATCTATTTCGAATTAATACTTTGTAAAAATAGTCTATACATTTTTACAAAGACAGAAACATTAAATCCACGTTCTTCACTTTTGCATTAATTATTACAACTAAAAGAAAAAAAGGGGAGAACTCTTAACAGAAAATGATGATGATAGAGTATTGAAATCAACCACGCCTTTAGAATTAAACGACTTTTATTAGAAACTGAGAACAAATAGTTACTTTATAAATGAAAAACATAAAATTTTAAGAGGTAATTTAATAACGGTTACGCGGAAGCGATTTCGTACTAGAAATTAAATTTTATATGAAACAGAGAAGAATTAATTAGCCACACCTCGTGGCCATTAAAGCCAGAACAAACTAGATAAATAAAGTAGTGCTGTAGGAGCTTCCGAAACAGATGTTGTGTCGCATCACAGGTGATTGAATGGTTAAGGAGCCATCAATACAACCATCAATACAGAGTATCATTTTTGCTGTCAATGTTGTACTTCCTGGGAGACTCGACCATCTGCTGACTTATCTTCTAAACCGTAGTCGCATTTGACATCCAACTCTCCATATAAATCCTTCAACATGTCAAGCACCAATTCTTGAATCGTTTCGACTTGCTCGCTCGGGCAGTAATCGTCTTGACTAGATCTGCAATTAAATTTTTTATTATTTCCATTTTCTATTATTTAGATAATCTTCTATGTTAGATGTTCAATTATATGAAGAATAGAAGACTAAAGTTTTATTATCAAATTACACATTAATAAAAATGATACGAAGGATGCCTTTGTTTCGTTCCCACGTGTTTAGCGATCGTTATTTCGATAATTAATCCTCTATGGCGATATGAACAAACGTCACGTGAATCGTGACCTCATAGAATAACTTATAAGATTTAGGACCCTATATTATTTCGAATGTCCATTTAGTGGATTACACTATCTCTTCGGTGAGGCAGTTGATATCAGGTATGAAGCTCGTCCTTAACTCTCTATTAGTTTAGCGTTTATCGCCTTCTTATATTTTTATACTTAATTACGTACTGATATTTGATAAATGTTCTTATTATTTAAGTAATTGTCTCGATGTCGCTACGCATAAATGACAAACAGCAAAAAAAAAGCCAAAAACAAAAAAGTCACAAGTTATCCCTGAGAAAATCAATTGTTCAGAAGCATCGAGTAATTACAGTTAATTCTTATCATGAATTTGTGTTTAAAAATTCTAATGCTTGTTTATAGTAATATTTCATAAATTCATTCTAATAATTTGTAAGTATTGTTTTCCTCGCTTTCTACAGTGAATTCAGTCCGTTGATTTAAATTTTTACAAAACTTTTTTAAAATGTTTCGGCTTTGGCTAAATTCTAAATTAGTATTAACTTTGAGTATTTTAATAATTTAAATTTATAAATATTTATATGTTTTTAAAAGTAACCTCATTAAACTTGTATAGAATTAATAGTAACATTAAGCAGAGCATCGAAATATCATCAAACAATGAGAAAATATTTATAGGCTGACGTAGTATCTTTTATTCTTTAACACAGCCTAATCTATAATATATATATGATTAGGTTATACTTTTTATATGTATAACTGAATTTTTAAATTATAATTATCGTCTATTTTAAACTTTTGTACTTAAATTATGGAAATATTTTAATTTTTTCTCTCTGGAAATGCAAAAGAAATGAAAATATTTAAGTCATTCAATATGATCAATTACAATATTTGTAAAAATTTTTCATTTCTGTGATTAATCTTTCGTTGAAATTAATCTGTATTTCATAATATATTCTAATCTGAATATTTTCTTATAAAGAAATTAATTTTCACCCGAAGTAATAGTTTTTTCATACATTTTTGTTGCAGAACTGCAAATTACGTTAGGGGGGAAAACGCTGAAAGAATAAAAAAATGATTCATTAAGTAATATTTAAAACATGGAAACGAATTGTGATAACCTTACCAATGAATTATGATCAATTAGTATAAAATGCTTTTTATCGGGCATATGAATTTGAAAGTAACTGCAAAACACGCACTGTGACTAACGTCTAAAGATGGAGATGACAACTTGATAGAGCACTTTCTCCAACTAATATCGATCGTAAGGTTGTTGAATCCGGTGAGTCAATTAACAATGAGAAGAAATTATAACCCCTAACAGTATCGAATTCCGTAATAATTTAAAGTAGCTTTAAACAATGAGTATAACAGAATTACTCGGGCTTCCTCTGCCAGAATGATTAATTAGAAACTTGAAAAACGTTACTAATAAATAATGCATTCTTCTTCAGTTTTTAGAAATTAATTTATATATAAACAATAAAAATACTTGAAACTGTTAAAACTAGAAAGTTTTAACACTTCCAAGTGTTTCCAAGTTGACTTTATTTTATTTGTATAAGATTTTTTGGACTTGAAAGTGAGCCTCCATCGAAAACTTTTACCTTTACGCTAAACGTTTAAAAATTCAATAAAATAATAAACTTTTTTCTATTATAATTTTAAATTACCTCCTCACATTTCTTAATCTCAAAAAGAAAGGGGGTTAAAAAAATCTCGTGCTATCGAAGTTTGTAATTTTATACCGAATCGTTTCGAGTGTTTGTGGAAAGTCTGGTAACACATGGCAGGCTCTATCTTTATGAATGCATCTCTGCTACATATTTTCTGTGCGTGTTTATTGTTGTTATATGTCTCGTGTGTAATTGTATCAAACCAAAAACTGTTGCGTGTCCCTTTTCTCGACAGTAGTGATCGCGACATTAGTGCCTTACGCTACACTATTGGTTCGGCAGATTGGCCAATATTGTCTCTTGCTAGTTGTCTATTGTTTACTTTACTATTGGATTTATTTAGTTTTCAGGAATTTTTTTTCTTCTTTTACTGGAAATTTGACGCAAAGCGTGTGATTATCGTCGTGAGTATTCATCAAAATTTTTAATATTTAATATACGAAGCTAAACTAGCATATAATTTTATTCAGAAATTTAGTACTTTTTAAAAAGTTTTCTAATTTATGAAAATTACTTTAACGTCGATCATAATGTTTAACATAAAGTAAAATAGGAATTAAATTATTTATATATATTTGCCACTAGCTTAATAAAATTTACAATTGTACAAAACTTTTGGAACAATTGCCTATTGACACAAACAGTATGTTTGAAAGAATACAGTATGTAATATAACGTGAAACTAAATTCCAATGACCTCGTTAAGAAGAAGAAGAAGAAGAGTGTCATTCATCACTCCTGCATTTTAATAGCAGATAAAACAGCTATTTGACATTACCCTCACGCATTTCTTTGCTCACCGAAGCAATTTCCTATCCTGTAAGGCATGGTTGGTTAATTCTCTGTTCAACTGACTTCATCTTTAATCTACCCAACAATAATCAAGTTTAATAAAATAATTTGAAGATTTCTTAGACTGGAATTTTCTTTTAAATTCAAATTTCCCCCTCGATACAACGGAAAATTTTAGCTTAGTCGGGGGGAAAAGTCATAAGTTGAATTAACCTATATTATTATTCATTGGGCCTACTAGAATAATTGGATTTTATAACACAATCATTAACCTATAAACTTAATAGCGTGTTAATCAATATAATCGATTATAAATATACATTACAAATTCGGATAGTCTCTTACAGGAGATTTAGCTAATTAGATTAACTTAAACCATTTACTTTGGTTTAGTCAATGCGTAGAAACTATAAAGAAATAATTTTTATATAAATATTATGGACAAAAAGCTCAATAAAATCACAATACGATTTTTAAGACTTCATCAAACTTTATCTTATAAAACTTTCATAAAACAATTTATGATTTTGGTACTTTTCATTAAATCTTAACGTTAATTACATACTGTATATAACTAATTCTGTTCGACTATAATTAATCAATTAATGAAATTGATTTAACGATCAATAATTAAATTTAGCTCAATCTGATCGAGAAAAGATAACCTACTTTACAGAAAATTAGAGCAAGCGAGCTATCAACGTAAGCTTCTAAAAATCAGTTATTTTGCTACTTAAATACAAAGAAACAATACTAAATATTAAGTTTGTGTTGTAAAAAAAACCAAATATTTTTCATGGCAAGTTGACTAGGCAGTAGCAGTAGCATTTGTAAAGAGAGAAATAATAGAAAAGAAGCATTTTCATATTTTAGTATTCTGACGAGTCGGTTCTTTTTAATTAATATCAACTGGCTGGCCACATTACCGGGTTCTTGAGTGTTACCTATAATCTAAAAAACTAGATAAAGTAGATTCCCTGTTAAACATTGGCCCATTATTCCATAAAGCTATCATCCGGAGATAAAGATAAGGATGAAGAATCACTTAGGTCCACGACTTAAACCTTAGTAAGCATCATTCATAAGTCTTTTGAATTATTCTGACATAAATTTAATCCCGAAATGAAAGTCATATTTTCAATTTCCACTCGCATTTCTTTATTTAAATAAATATTTTGAAAGGGGGAAAATATATATTAAGCAATAAAACGAATGTAAACTTATCTTATCCGAAACACATTATAGAAGAATAGGTCAGGAATAGAAATAGCCTTTTCTATATAAATGAAATCGTGTTTAAGCATCGTATTTTATTATTGAATGTGCAAGCTGACAACTTTAATTGATTTTCTAATCATAGAACTTATTTTTTTGATATAAAAAAGTAGTATAAAACTAAATGCTAGACGTTAAGACCTGAAACCAATATCAGGTTAATCTTTAAGCATTGTTGTAAAGAAAACAAACATAAACGAGACTTAAATTATATCTATCAATAGAAATCTGCCGTAAAATTATAGTTTTATAGGCTTGCAACTCTTAAATAAAAGTATTAGTGTGTTAATTATATATTTCTGTTAATTTTCTCATAATTAAAATCACTTCCAGAATAGTATGGCCATACTATTAAAATCACTGCTTATTGATATAAATAATTTCAATCTGGCAATCGTTGGAAGCTTGGTCAATCCGTTATCTAGAAATCACTGAATTAGAACGAAGATTTAGATAGCAGACTCATTTCCTGTTACTAGATAGAAGAAATGAGAAAATAGGATGTTAATATAATTATAATTTAACTATATATGTAATTATTTAAGTATTAATTCCACGTTTCATCTTTAAAATACTGGATGTTAATATTACACCTTATCAGATTATAATGCTGTTGCAATGGAGAATCTTAGTAATTAAACTGAATGCAAATGAGATTTTCGGTTATAAGCAAGACGGAATTTTAATATTAAATTCGAATTTAATTTCGTGCGAATTGTTTCTTTTATATATATATATATTAATTATCAATTTGTATGTAAAATATGTAGCAGGAAACAAATATCGCGCGCATAAAACAAATGAATCTATTAATGATTTAAGCTGTAAATTAATGATTAAAATTTGAGTGTGTTGAATCTACAAACATTCATTATTCAATTTAAACAAATTATCTTTTAAAATATTTTTATCAACAATAAAAATCTAGATAATATAGAAACCACGCCCAAAGCTAAAGTCTCAGAGGCATTATACAACTTTCTATTTTAAAGCAATATATTAATACGTACCACAGTCGACTCCATCCGACTAAATTCAGCACTCATCTGCAAAATGACGCAGTTACCATTGACTATCTATTAACATAACTAATTACATTAGCGCAAGATGGCGGCACTTTGACGCAACATCATTGGTGTCGTCATTTTAAACGCCATCTAGGTGTCAGGCCATTTAAATGAAAACAAGGTTAAATGCCACCCGAGTTATATTATCTACGTCTTCATACAATTTTTTTTCTGTTTTTTTTTTAATTTATGAGTGGCAGATTCGCTTACAGTACATGAAAAATAGCCTTATAAATCAAACAATTTGTACACTATCATAAATCAAAACAATTATGTCATAGCTGATACCATTTCGATGCAATAATGTCAATCATATGTGACAAAAACATTCAACTAATGTAGAGATGTTAATTCGAAAAGGATTTGTATAAAGTAATCCTCATTCTTAAAAAAATCCTTAAATATTATAGGATCTTAAATCATCTTAAGCATTAAGGATAGATTACAAATTAAGGAAAAAAATTTCTTATCTCATCTTTAATATTTTTTTTTTTTGTTCTGGATTCCTTAAATTATTCGGTCTGTCAAGTTAATATAAAGGCAATTGTCTATCCTAAAAGAGCTTTTTTTTAAATAAATATTCTACCTAATTAACATACCTGAAGTAAAATATAAATTAGACATAAACTTGTCACTATATGTAAGATAAAAGTGAAATTTTTTGCCATATTAATAAGGAATTGCCACCTCAGAAAACGTGATAGCCCGAAGCTTAGTTGTAATTTATTCACAACAACAGACTTTCTAGCATAATAAAGCATAAAATTTTTTTAGTTTTTCTGCATTTATATTTACTGTAAGTCGCAACTTAGAATATAAATTTTGTCTGTAAAAAATATGGTTATTTATCAAAATTATTTTTAGGATATATAAGAAATTTCTATTAGAAAATACGAATAAAAATAAACTAGTAAATCATTTTTTTTGTTTTTCCATTTTAACAAATAGGAATATTTTCACTGTTAAATATCATAAAAATATTACGTTTAATATCAAGTTTTATGAGTCTGATAACTCAATATAACATTAATAAAATAGCCTGAAAGCAATTTTACTTAATATTAATGATCTCATTGTCAATTTTGTTTCGGAAAGTAAAAAATTACAGGTGTTAAATTACCTGTAATCAAAAAAGTTATGATAAACCTTTTCAAACCCTAATATTCGGTAGCTTTATACAGCATTATCTTTCTCAACAGCATATTTATCAAAATCTTGCTCCAGGCACTCGATCTATATTAAACAATATTTAAGTGAGACGGAATAATAACTTGGTCGAATCATTATTTAACTAAATTATGCACATCTTTTAGTCAAACAGCATCTTTTTACGGCAGACCCAAGCATTAAAACATGTTTTCTTTTGTTAAGTTTATGTATATACTCTATACTCACATGTACTTCTTTAATATAATGTTAATTCTCGGGTATTTAGTTTGGGCTTAAAATGGCATTTGAGTAAAATAGACTTATTTTCATTAAAATAAATTTAATTAATATAAATTTTTAATTATAATTATAATTAAAGTCTTCTACAGAAATATTTTAAAATAAGTTAGACAAAGTTAAACTACAGAATTAAATCGAAGATCTCGATTTATCACTTATTTTTTTAAGTCAATAGAACTAAGCATATATCTAATATATTACTAATCAATTCTAAAATTTATTTTTAAAATATTTGGAACTGTTTTAAAGTTTCTAATTTATTATAATTTTGTGGGACTAAATTAATAGTTAGCCTATGGCATAAAAAAAATAATAATAAGTTTTACGTTTAGATACAGCTTATCTAAAATTTGCCATTTTGTGCCTAGTAGCTTATCTAAACAATATGTAATTACTAAATTTTAATTTATTATCGAACCCACTTAATTTTCCAGTTGGAGAACAAAGCCATTTTATACTAATGAACTTAGGGGTAGTGCTTGACCTATCGATAGTAAGATCACTTTTTAGTCTGTATTAGACAGCAGGTGACAGATCTAGGAAGAGCAATCCAATGGATATTAATCACACCTGTCCATCTATCCCATAATTTGGTCTACTGATGACAAATGACTATTTCTCTCAGACCTTGACAATCTCATGCTGTGAATGCCCCTCGTTCACAAACCCTGGCGGAGTTGCTGAATAGGTTCTCATAAAAAAATATTCAATCTAATAAACAGAAACATAAGCTGCTCTCATAAATACATATATATACAGTATATATTATATTTAATTTACTCTTTATTTTGTTATAGACAATATCAATTTAAAAGGATTTTTGATTTGATAATAATAGGCTGGTCTATTCTAGTTTTCAGTTAATCTTCTTTAAAAAATATAAATTTCTTGTTTATCAAAATAAATATTTAATTTTAATGCTTTGTTTTAAATTTAAAATTTTTTTATTGTTAGTAACCTATGCAAAAGATATGATCTTCTAAATTCTACAATGCAATTTTGAGTCATAGAATTCCCAAATACAAAGGATAATTAATTTATTTAAGAAAATAATGATGAAGGAAGCTACAAAAGTGTTTCTTGAGTCAACTTACAATCAGAATTTTTTAATAGGAGAGGGAAATAAATATCTGTTCTTTGACTTTAGAGTTATATTTCAACAAGAGATGCCTGTATACCAGACTACCATATACAATATAGCTTCCTAGCGATTTACGACAGGCAACTACCACCTGTCACAACATACTGCAAAGTAGAAAGATGAAGTGCAGTTTAAATTCAAATCCTGACTTTATAATGAAGTTAAGATTTGAATCCTAATAGATTTATCAGCTAAAGGAAAAGAAATAAAACAGTCTTATTACACATTCACAGACGTAGACCCATTAAGTTTAGAAAGAAACGTTAGGCCTACGTTAAATATTAGAAAAACATTAAAAAAAGAAAAAAACAAGATTAAAATTTTTGTTAGTGAGGAAAAGTTAAGATTCATTCCGAATTTTTGATAATAATTAGGCCTATAAATAATGAGATTCAATCATATAATAACCAATCCGCAACTTACAAGACCAATTCCCAAATTGAAGTCCCGAATAGATTAAATCGTTTATTGTTTTATTATTATCTCCAAGATTTATGATGGGGAATACATATGAATATTCTATACACGATGCAAAGACCGCCTAACATGTTGAATTGACTACTGGCTTTCACGAGTATCATTAAAGTAGCCACGAACATGAAATTATCTTGTGAATTTGAATCATGTTTAGCATTAAAAATCTCGTATATTATCCGATATACAATTATTATCTTATAGTCTATACAATTAATCTTATTTGTCAATACGGGAGTAAAACTGTATATTTTAAAAAGCTAATTGCAATACATTTATTACAATTATGTTTTCAAAGTAATTATCAGAATTAATTCATTGTTTTTAGGTTAATCTTAAAATATGAAAGAAATTTGCTTAATAAAATAGTCTGGAAATAAAACAGGGAATATATCATACCTAGATATTGTTATTATGGCGGGTTTCGGTAATTGATACAAAATGTTGCCGGTTTTCCGCACCAGATGGCGAATGTCGTCAATGCTTGTGACGTAATGTGGGAGTGGCGATACATCACATGTACAGCCGGCATCATGGAGAAGATTGTAATCTATATTTATTTTTTCCTTTCTTATATCTTCGAGTAATTCCTTTAATTCTTCGGTTCTGTAAATCAAAATACTCAATCAGTCTAGTTTTTACGTAGGGATAATATAACGAAGGCTTTCACATTACTTATAAAGTTGAAAACTAAAATTAAATATATAAAATGTCGTTTTTCAATCAAAATTGATACAGAACTATCGTATTTTTCTAATTTATTTTATTCCGAATTTGTTTGTTAAAAGCTTTAAAAGATTTTAAAGAATTCCTCTGATTTTATAACATTTTAATAAACAAAAAAATTAACTTTATATGTTTTCTATAACAATACGATACTATATCACACTTGTTTTCTTTTAATTATTTAAAATTCGTTATAAAAACTGATCTTTAAATATATACTGATACGAAAATATTGTTTAATCATATTATTTTCCGTTATAAAATGTTATTTTGATGTATAAAATTCAAATTTAGTCAACAGTTCGTAATTGCAGACACAATTACTTCAATTATAAAATGATTTATCGCTATAAAAATTCATTCAGTAGAGTAGTTACATAGTTAGGAATAAATTTGGCAGGGGCTAACGAATAAACTTAAGTTATAATAGTCATATAAGTTCATATTTTTTGGTTGGAATCCCCTTAATTAATCCTCTTGGCTACCCCCAATAGAAAGGAGTACAATTCCTCCATAACGATTATATTAAAAGATTTGAAAATATATCAAATTATATTTGAAATTTTTCGAAAAAATATCCACTAGATTCAGGTAATCAAACTTATACTTTTATTGAATTAATATTAATACTTTAAGTCTTTTTAATAATTCAAAGTATCGTGATAATGCTGACATTTTGGGCGATTTTATTACAGAAAAATAAAACCATAACTCAATTTTTATTGAGCTTATTTAATTAGGAGAGAAACCAATTTTATTTGTAGCGTTATGCGTGATAATGGTCAATTATATAAATTAAAATTAAAATATTCATAACGGATATCGAAATAGATGTATATGTATATTCGCATAATAAGCATTTTGAAAATACAATAAATAATATAAAAACTACAGAATATCGTAAACGATAGCTGCTAACTTTATCATTCACTAAAATAATTTTACGTAATAAACTTTATATCACATTCCCAATGATAACAAAGGTTATTAACAAGGATTAACGATCCAAAATTAAAACATTTTAGTCCTATCGCCCTAGTCACGTAGGATGAAAAGACTATCACGTTTTACTTAAGGACTAAGCACTTTTAAGGACTACGAACGGAGACTTCAAGCATTTTACTGAAAATTTTTATCCTAAAACTTATAGTTTCATATATTTTGACATGTTTTTTTGAGAAACTGAATTCTCAGTTTCTCAAAAAATATAAATTATAACTCTTAAAAATAGGCCTTATATAATATGATATTGATTTTTAAGTAAATAATTACCTTTAGATAGGTTTATAAAATATAAATGCATATATTAAAACTAAACTTTTTAAATAAAGTTTAAAACTTAAATGTAACTTCAAGCAATAGAGCATAGTTTATCACTTTTTGATATAGAAAATATATCCAAAATACATAAAGAAAGCATTACAAAGTTAAAATATAGTAATAAATTAAATGTAAAATTAAACTAGTGCCTACATTTAATAACTGAGAATGAATTTATATAGCTTTATCAATATTGATTGTACTGAAAGTTGAAGTTTTTAATTAAAAGTCAGTTTTTTTTTTTTTTTTTTTTGGTGTGTGTAAAAGACAAAAAGAAATCTCACCCTAAGGGCTATTTATGAATCAGAATCACAGCTACATTTCGAAATAAATATAGCAAATGTAACGAATAAAGAATAATTTAATGCCTTTCTGGGCATTAAATTTCCTGTTTTTTTGTTTACAGAGATCAGTTGAACACAACTTTACCATGGGCTTAAATGCAGGTGATTCCTTTGGAAAGATTAATGGTGTGTCTATAAACAGCTTAAGATGTCAGAAAGAACAGTTTGTCATTCGACTACAAATGAACTCAGAAAATTAATTGGCTAATTTTCATGCGGTATAATCAATATATCATTCACAGAAATACTATTTCATGAAAGTGAAGAATATACGAAAATATTATTCAATGGTAAATATATATGTATAAAAATCACGAAATGAAATCAAATAGCCTTAAATAAATAGATATTTTCATATTCGAGTATATTTGTTGTAAATTTATAAGCTCCATTAATTAAAAAACGAATTTAATCAATGATAATTGAGCTTAAAAGTCATTAGTAAATTAAAAACTATAAAAAAAATTTATGTCATAATTAGATAATCCTATTGATCTAATGTTAAATAATTATCAGAACAGCAAGAATAATACTCAAAAGATGATTATAAATAAGATAAAAATTATTGAATAAAACTTTCTTTTTTTCATCGCTAATATTATTTTCATATCTCTTCCCTATCCTTTGATGATAACTTTATTAGCAATTAAAGATATAATTATTATTCGATGCAGTAAAATTTTAATATCGGCTACACTCGAGTTTAATTACAAATAACACTCCGTTATATTATTATAAGTAATGATAATGATAAGATCTTTACACTCAAATTAATTTAAAAGTATTAATCTTATTGGAGGTGAGAATAATAATAGTCTGAATCAGGAAACAACAGAAATTTTTTAGAGTTTTTTTTTATAAATCTTAAGAGGAGACGGTTTTTTTAAGACGATGGTCCTGAGACGGATTTTTTGCCCTCCTTCCTTTTTATTCGAAGGAATGTAGTTGAGGAGCTGGTGTGGGAAAGATGCAGTTGGATGTATTCTAGTCAGCAACATCCTGTGCCGAGGCGACTTCCCACTGACGTCGACACAATGAACGAACGGAAAGGGTTGTTAGACAATGAAGGTATCAAAGGGTTGGCAGGAGGATTGAACTACCAAAAAAAACTGTCTGGTTTCCACCAGTTAGGTCTGACGTACATGCAAATAAGACCGTGGGGTGCATGAAGTTCACAAAGAAACAGGCAGGAAAGGGTTGCTTCAGAAACATGGCTGTGGTGAATTCTTAGTCTAGAGATTCCCACGGTGCGATTGTTTGCTATTTAACTGTTTATTACAGTATATTATATATAAACACTAAATTATAACTGAGACGTCATTTAAATTTATGTATAACGTAATAATAATGTTTTTGACGTATGCAGAATAATAATAATAATAATATATATAAACGTTAATTAAACTATAAAAACTTTAAAAATTGTCTTATAAAACTTATTTTTATTTATTTTTAAAAATTAATTATAGTTCAGTGAATTCTTAAACAACTCGCCAAAACTAATGACGAAAAAGTTTGGTATTTGACGTTTCCTGTTTATAAGAGGAAAGAGGTAATAAATTCAATTTTTTTTTTTTTTTTCCTTTTTTTACAACCGTACATTGGTCTTTGTGTAACGCTTTAAGTCTCGAAGCGTAGGCCTTCTGCCCGAAGTGACACCTGACCCTTATTTGTTTGACAGATTCAAAATGATGGATGAGTGACAGAAAATAATTACAATAATTGTTATTTTGCTTCCTATGTGATAAATATTATGAATTTAAATCGTTAGATAGAGTTTGGTACCTGAATATTTTTTTCTATGGTAGGTCTTTGTAGTTTTTTATATAAGGCTACTCAAAAGAATAATATCCTTCTTTTCATTATTCTTAATTAAAAAAATATATATATACATTTATATGCAAATTTTTAAATAATTTTCTTAATTGTTAAGCATTTTCATTTTAAAATCGTACATAACAATACTAAGGAATTTTATATTACAGATATTTATACTGGGAATTAAAATTGAATTTTATATTATTTATCTTTAGATATATATTTACAGCACAGTATAATGTTAATTTAATTTAAAGTCAATTTTATCGAAAAATAATCTAATCAAATTATATCATTTCTCATCCATCACCAATAATCCACAATAGGAAAGACAGGTTATTCGAGATAAATGTATCGGCACTCGATAATCAAAAGAAAATAAAACATTAATTTAAAACATTTTAACTGTGGGTTTTAAAGACAAAACCCCCGATAAATGTTTTAAATGGCAGAAAACAAAATCACGCTTAATAAAAAAAAAAGTCAAAAAGGTAAATATTGACAGCTGACGTAGCAATGATTACCCTGCCCCTTGGGGTTTGGGAACTTAATCATTGGTCTGAGAAACATCGGTAATAACTATTACCAGGGAGTCGTACGTAGCCTGGGGTTCCCCATGGGGATCATTAGGGGAGACTACAGGTGAATTGAATGTGCTCTTCACCTGCTTTGCCCACCAACACATATCATGGAGGTCTGTCATAGTGATTAGATGCGTTTCCTGTCATAGATGGTCTTCTTATAATTCAGTAGTCCTCAGGTTAGATCCCAGAAAAGAAATATCCGGTGATTTTCTAGATGTGATCACTTAAAAATGATCACCGGGAAAGGGAGTGAAATGAAATTACATCATAATGGTTACCAATAAAAATACTTGTTTCGCTCAAAAAACCACACCAACGAAACTAGTTTTATCCGTAACGGAAATATTTTCAAGATGCTTAAGTATTTTCTTATTGATATATAAAATAAAATAATAATCAAAAAAGAAAACTTGTATGACAATTAAGCTTAATTGAAATCATTTTAAAAAAATCAATTATATATTTTTAAAGTTATTAATTCTGTAACTCAAATATTTAAAAACAAAATTTCATTTTTGCATTAAATTTAATAATTAAATAAATTATTTAATAAACATTAAACTTATTTTATAATATTTGTTAAAGTTGCACAATTATATACAATAATTATTTATTTATTTATTTATCGAGTTAACCACGTTGTAAAGTATTAATTTTCACTTCAAAGACTTTTATCATTTTTAATAAACATCTGTACGAACAAATTAATTTATAATAATAAATATAACAAATTTTATACTTCAAAAGGTCGAATTAAATAAGAAGAAAATTAAATTAGATGAAGTATAGAAAATTACAAAAATGTTTTTTAACTAGTCAGCATTGAATTTAATGCAAAAAATTACATAAAAGTTTGGAAATATTTAAAATTAAAACTCCATCAATTTTAATTGCAAAGTTTAGGATTGAATTAATAGTAAATATATTGAAATATTTTCTATAAAATATTTATACCAAATTACAGTACATAATCTTTATAAACGGCAAACAGAAGTCAAAATGTCAAAGATGATATTAAAATTCTTGCAGCAATGAATCTCATTGATTCAGCCCGGAGCGATGGATGATAATGGCTTCCTGTCAAAAATGGTTTCTTATCAGATACAGTAATCGTCATCCTATAAAGATTAAAAAAGTACAAATATACATCCCGATTTATATTATTTACACTGTTCATTTTGACAGACGGACAATCGGTAATTTTTTAAATAATTTGTTATTGCTAGGATATCATGAAAATATAATTGGATAGGAGCACAATAAAATGTAATAGGAGGTAGTTTAACTTTTTTTTTAACAAAGAATATAAGTGAATAAATAGAGGACCGCTGTTAATACGAGTTCTCTTTGACGTCAGAAAGGATTTTTCATAAATCAAATTAATTTTTTCGCACTTTTATTGCAGAATATATCCGTTATAAGTGTTATATCTAACGAGGAGAAGTTGAAATTTGCTTACGAGTATGAAAATTTAAAGAATTTCAATTATAATATTCATGAAACTTAGTTTGTTAACGGACTTTTTTGTTAATATGGAAACAAGTTTTTTCCCTCTTCAAAAAAGTTACGTTTGTTAAAATCAGGCTCTTTTCTAGGACAAAAACTGTTTTTTATGACAGGAAGGGCGGAGAAAGGAAGCTTTAACAGAGATATGCTAACTGTTCTATCTACACGACCTGAATGAATAAATATCTTATCCAATTAATGTTGTTAACACTATAGACAGATAGAACTTAATTGGACAATATAGCTAATGAACAAACAATAGACATATAAAAAGAAAGATTAATTCCTCGTTAGCTATTTTATGCATCTGTTAGGAGTGGTTCTTATCCAATTTCCAAATTATCTATATAACAATGAATGTCATACCTAGCCAGTTAGTGTAGCTAACCGTTAACTGCCTACTTACTATGCTAATTAGTTTCTTCCAGATTTAATTCGAAAACAATGAATAACTATAAAGCTTAAAACAATCTTGAACTGATAATAGATTATAAAAGTAAATAATATAATTATAATAAATGCTTAAAGAAAGAAAATTTTTTAAAAATCTGCATTAGAATAGACTTAGCAATGGAATTAGGATATGTGTTAACACTTCTAAATAAACACTTGTGCATAAGATATAATGTACTTTCATTCTGATAAAATACTAAAAGAAATGAAACTAATTAAATTATAATATATTTTTTTATTTTATAAAATTTCTAAAAAGAAATGGAAGAAAAAATTAGGTTATCTCGCGATATTATATAACCTAAAGATCAAAATGAAAAAAATAGGATATCTTCTCAATCTATAGTATATTTACAATGCTCCAGTATCCTATCTTCATCTTGTCCAACAGAACGAGTTATCTACAAGTTTCTTTGATTTGTTGAAGAAGTAAAGACAGGTTCAACCGTTCAAATAAGTTTAAAATCAAAGAAATAGAATAGGATGGAACCAAAAATTGTACCACATCCATATTATAACAATACAAATATAGCTGTAGTTTATGGAATAACTAAATGTTTATATTAAATTTCTTTATTTGCTTGTTAAAATAAGGAATTATATTTATTACTTGATAAATGGAACGAGATATAGTACAAAACTGGAAAATGTATGAACGAAACTAAATTAAAATGACTTAAGAAATGAAAATTTCATAAAAACTGAATGGTATTTCTGTTCAAAACTGTTTAAATTTATTAAAATACGTCAGTAAGAAGTTGCAAAACTATTGGTTACTTATTTACATCATTGTTCAAATACAACGCGTTACGAATAAATTAAATTCTCGTATGTTTACGAATCCAAAAGCAGAATGGACAGAACAGATCTTCGTTACTTATTTGCATATTATATTTTTTTATTTGTATTGTCAAGTTGTAAGTTTTCTTCGAAATAGATGATGATAAATTGCTGTTTTAATAACATATTTGAAAAACTCTTCAGTCAATTTCTTCGAGACAAATCGACTCGACAAATATCGCCTTATTCGTATTCGCTCCACCTTCCTCGTATCTTGAAAATTAATTTCGAAAAAGTAACAGTTTATGTTTAGTTTTAATCGATTTTTCTACATTTATTAAACATAAGCATATAAATCACAATCAGTAAAAAAAAATATTAACATATTGCTTTATTTTTCGAGTATTTTTAGGATTTGAAGCTCTTAAGATGGCTCATTGTAGATTTAATCTTATTTTTATGCAGTAGAAGAACAAGTTAACTATTTAATTAAGCTGTGTATAAACAAATTTATTGCTAGGGAAAAAAAGATGTCAAGACAACATTTCTTATTCTATGTACGAAATATTCTTAATTAGTTCTCATGTCAAAATCTTAGCTAAAGAAAATCATTATAAATTATCTGATAATGGAAGATAATCTTTACTCTCACCTAATCTATGGAAAGACTATAATCTAGAATAATCCCATATCTTAAAGAAAATCAGAGAAGAAAGATAATATAAATTACTAACAACAACTATAATTTATATCGTCAAAATTTGCTCTTTAATCGTAAGATACTTTAATATCAGATATAAGAATGATTGATTAAGAATATCTCAAACATTCTTAATTAATCTTAAATATGACATACGGGAGAATTTTAAAGTTTAATATCTATTCTTAAGTTATAATAATCGTTGAAACAAAGATTCTTATAACAAAATATCGTAATAATATAAATGCTATTATAGTCTTTAATCTTGAAAAACAAATTCAGTGATAATTTCAAAGTGAAATTTCATCATATCCACGGCAATTATTATAGAAATATTCAAATAATATAGACATTATCAAACCTAATTTCGGTATATCAATATTAAAATGTGTTTAATTACTTTGGTGATTACTTTATAAACAGTTTAATTCTCATCTTTATTAATTTTATTAATCCTAATTAATCAAGTTTTCTGCAGTATTAATATGGTTCTTGATCACTTAATACTGGTTTAAACAAGAGTAAATTACTCAAGATTTGAAGTATCTACATTGATTATATGAACAAAGTGCTTATAATTATAAATTCTAAAAAGTTTATACTGTAAATTATAAAATTTTCTTTTTTTAATTTATTATTTATCTTAACTTTTTTATTTTATAAAGAAAATTAGCTATTAAAGCATTCCATGTTTATTGTTTCGTATATAATAAAAACTTTGAGTTACTATAATTAACAATACCTCTTAAAATATTGTAAATATTGATTGACATTAGCCTTCTAATTTATTATTTTTAATAAGTTATATATGAAATTAAAGATAAAATTTAACTTGTATTTTTAACTAGACATTTTAATTAAATGCTTGATTTAGTTAACATGCAAATAGGTAAAGGATAAGCTTAGACAAATCGACTGTAAATTCATTAAAAACAGAAATGAAGATCATATTTTCTGAGGAGTAAGTTCGAATCCCAATTAGAGAGATACAACTTCAGTTCTTCAGACACTTCCATTAACTAAAAATTAAAAATGAACTTTCTAATAAGGATTAAATTAAAATTGGAAATAATTAACTTTAATAGCTAAGTATGTTCATTTAATAAAAGTATGTAATTAGAGACAAGATAAACATGTCTCCGACTGGTGTATTAGAACTTAGAACTCCAACATAAAATATTCAGCTATTACATAAAGAACATAAAGTTAGAATATTTTTGAAATCAAATAGTTTCTTTTTCCTAATATTTTTCAGGTATAGAAGCCCAAACTCGCATTAGTTTATCAGAAAACGAATGCAAGTTTATGCTTTTAATGTTGTGCTGTTGATTATGTCTTAATATAAATTATACATAAGATAATATATATATCGTTTTTTATATATTTTGAAATTATAATCTTGTGCTTTATAAACTTCATTATTATATAAATATTTTGTAATAATTTAATTATATCTATATTTTTATAATAAACTGATAGAGATTATTATGTTTATTGAGGTTATAATTTAAGTAAATCTGCATATTCACGACAAAAATAAAGAAGGAAAAAACTTTCTCATTAACTTCAGATGAATTTGGATATAAAAACTTACAGCATGTATTCACAATTCTATCAATATTATAAAAATTATATTCAATCTTCATTTTAATTCGACAAGAAACAATTGTTCAAAATTAAAATATTGATTTCTCACTTGATAATTTTACAATTCTTATTTTAAATTATAAATTAAAAGTTAATATATTTAAGAATTTATATCGCTATATTCATCATATATCAGATTTAATTATTTAGATATAGATCCAAGCTTATACTGTATAATTTGATAACTGATTTATATCTGGCATAGCCTTAATAATATGTAGTTTGTTTTAATAAACATTTTATTTAAATTTATTTTCTGTTATATACATTTAAATTATTTAGATATTTAAAAAATTATATTTTCCCCATTTATTTATATTGATCCAAATAATTAAGCATAAGCTGCAGAGTTGCAAGAGCCCGAATGCTCTTCCAAACTTTTTCAATTCAAAATATTAAAGCAATATACAAACTAATAATTAAAATATATTAACGTAAAAATAGGTAAATTCTATAAGTATATACAAGACATTTTCATACACAATTCTGAACTCAGTTTAAGAGTATCCAAGTTTATATCATCAAGAACAATTTCGCCATAAAGATTGCTTCAGGGATGAGGATTAGGAAATGAATTGATTTCATCCTTTGTTTTGTTATTCAATTTGAATAATAAACATACTGATTCGATTCGCCTGGAGTCTTAATAAGTCTATCATGTATTCATTAAATATCAAAAGATCAGCTCTATCTGATAAGTACTTCCATTGATAACGTTGTATTAATTTCACTCTATCAACTATATGTGTGGTCTGCATTGATCAAAGATTCTCTATGACATACAGTAGCCTACACTTAATATAACTTATAATCTATTCCACAATAAACGTCGGACAAATTTCAATTGTGATTCATGAATACGACTTTATAACTAAGTAACCTACTCAAGAATCATTCTCTTTCCTGTTAATAAAGGGAATTTCTAGTGTTTTTTCTTTTTTTTAAATACAAAAATAATTTTTAAATTTTTACACGTGTGTTTAATTACGATTAAATTTTAAAATTAATCGATATAATCGATTTTTATCATGTTTAAGAATTATAATTTTATATTAATTAAAAATGTATTTGACTATTTTATAAAATAGGGCTTTAAAATTTCAGTAGGAAGAAGTTTGATTAGTTCAATTTAATTGATGATTAGCGAGTTCCATTACACAGATTATTTAAAGCCGATTAATTGATTGGACAATGAATCGAGGTAACACTTAATCGATTACTTCCAGTTCACTGCTTTTTTTCACTTTAATTATTAATGAGTTTTCTAATAAGATATTAAAAAACAAAGTACAAGCGGGTAATAACTATATCAAAATAGCTTTTTTTTATATATCAAAATTACTTTAAAATTTATAATATCTTCTAAACTTAATAGTGCTAAACAATACAGACGTGCATAGCTTAAGATTTGATTATTAAGAGACATAAAAGAAAAAGTTCGTTTTAATAGCTTTAATTGGCAAATACTTAAAAACGCACATAAATAATTAATAAACCCTTACGAATATTAATCTAAAAGTCTGTATTTAAGGCACGTATATATTTATAATAATTAAGCTTAATTTTATGATGTGATTAATAAAAACAGAGATTTTTATTCACAATGTATCTTAACTTTTTCACATATAATTACATTAAAAAACTAGAAGAAAATGTTTATATAATAGCCTGATGAGGTGATCTCAATTGAAGTTTACAAGAACATATTCTAAAAAAGAAAAATCCCATTTTATTCACAAAACAATTTAGAAAATTTGTATAATTTTTTACAAGAATGCAGATTTATATTCCTTTCAAATGAAATTTGTATGGCAAACTCAATTTGAAATACAAACTCTGCCTTCACAAATTAAATTAGTTTTATAAATGGCGGTAAAAATCTTATCTAATAAAATATAAGGGTTGGTATATTTTTAATATTAAATATTACAACAGAGCATTTAAAGTGGCTGAATTTTTAGATTTGGTGAACACAAAAGAATTTTTGGACAACAGGTGCACATATGTTAGGGTGCCAAAAATGGACTCTATTTCTTCTGCTTATTGAGCCACCTGTTCTGTATACATTTGAGCCCCTGGGCCAAGTGTCTAGTTCAAGGACCTTAAACACTATAACTGCGCGAACGCAGGCCATTTTATAATTACTCTAAAATATAAACATATGCATTTATATATAAGATTTAATTTCACTTCATACTTTCCTAGCTTAATTCTTATATCAAATTACTAAACAACCAAGTTAAAAAAACGAAAAAGTTAAGACACGGCGGATTTATTCCTTATAAAACCTTTAAATTAAGTAAGATATTTATAAATTTTATAATTAATTATAAAAATACTTTTTTAAATTTCCAAATTCTACTATTTTCGGTTTTATTTACAAGTTTTTTATTTTTAAAAATAAAGTAAAATGCTTGCTTCTTTCGAGTACTTAAGCCGGCCAACGTATCAGTCGGTAATTAGTTAATTGTATATAAACAGTTACCGCTACAGCGTATAAACAATGCAATTAATAATAAGTTATGTAACGTTGTACAAAGTGACAAAAGTTTATGTAGTTCGGGCTACACCTCATAACAAATATAAAGAAGTATACAAAACAAGTTAGTCCAGCCAACCCCCCGATCACCTAGGGCAACAGATGACCTTTTCGGCGTCTTTTCCACTATATCCGTAGAAAGGTTACTTCTTCAGCCTCTTCATAACATGAACGCCATGTGACAGCTTTGACTTTACAAGAGACACACTCAGGTATTGACTATGTTAACTTCAGTCAAATATGCATTGCAAGAATATGATAATAAAGGAAAAACAGGATACAGGTAGGATGAGTTTAACGTATAATAATAATAATAATAATATATAAATAGCTTATATTAATTAGAAAATAAAAAGATAAATTTATAAATTAGCAAGCTTTTTAATTATACAAGATTATCTGATCCTCTTTGAGCACAATGGCTATTATAACGGGTTTATTAGCATGCTATTAATGCAAATAATATAATAAAAAAGCATTTATGTGAATTAATCCGGATAGCTGAACAAAGTGTGTATAATTTCTTGTGTAATTTCTAAATTAAATACGATATATTGCCATTTAATATGCAATTTTCATATTATATTAATATGACAACCGATTTAGATAAGATGCGTTAATCTCATTAGATGATGTTAATATTTTAATATCCTTTATATAAATAATATTAATTATTACATTAATAATATATTTGCCTTATAGATTATGTTATAACAATTGCTTAAATAAAATTATCTATAATGTTTTTACAGCATAACATTAATTTACGTTCACTGAAAAGTCCAGAATTTATATCAAGAATAGGTGTACAAATCAATACAATAAATGTCTTTTTAAGATTTATTGGAGGATAATTAATTACAAGCACCCATTCACGATTTCGAGTTATAAATTATCTATAAATTAGTTCAGAGAAAGTTTAACATTAATCCATCTGTGCTGTATCAAAACGGTTTTAAACAAACGAGTAGGAAATAATTTTTAAAACTGTACTTAAAAATGATAAAAAATCCAAACTAGAAATGCAATTTTAGCCTAACTTTTATTTTCAATTCTCCATATTTCAATCAAAAGGCCTCTTGGACCAGTTCTGAGGGGTTTTTATGAACAGCAAGACATATAATAGACAACCCGGGATGTTTCTAATGTACCTAAGTTCCGGGAAATTGTTGTTCGTTCCGTTATTGCACGTGGAACGGGGGAGGCAAAATAATTACACCAGATCCATCAACACCACCCACTCTGTATTGTACTTGTGACATTTATTTTTACTGCTCTTAATACATTTTTTTATATATTAATACTTTATTATAAGTTTTTTATATTCTGTTTCTATGTTGAAATTCAAAACACAATGGCTATTTTATATATATATATAATATATTTTTTTTTAATTTTAAAATTACATTAATATGATATCTGTAAAGGTAACTTTAAATTCTGCTTAATATATATATATATATATAATATAATACAAAACAAGTTAGTAAATATTATATAATATATATATATTTTAACGCTTTCACGTGCTTCAAATGCATTTTTTAAAGCTTGAATTACTTAATTTCAATTTAAAAAACCGCAATACTAAAACTGGAACTGTGGAAAAATTCGTAAATTTCCGATTTCCTGAAACTATTGAGTTATTTAATTACTTAATGTACACATAATTTCAATTTTTATATTTTAGAATATAAAAATCGAAGTACTTATTAAGTTATCTTTATGGAAGAGTTGTTTCTGTGGTTAAGTTACATCATATGGATCAATAAATAAATCTTATAGCATAAAGGATCTACTTACAGATTCTGATCTTGTAAAAGTCACAGGAAATGATATTTTTAGACGAAAAATATTTTCTTTTATCTTCAAACGAATTTTTCTGTCAGCGCTTAATAATAGCAATAGAACGATTGGAGCGTAACCAAGGTGAGCGAAATAAAGAAAATTTGTCATTCTTTAATAATAGGAATTTCCAACTAAATGACACTGCTAAATCACTTGAATTTTAAAATGTTTTTCTCTATAATTAAATAGGTGTTACATACTTTATATACTTATAATTTGAGGAGTGGCTTAATATTATGGATCGAAAAATATTAAATGGGAGGAGACTTGTAATATCATGCAGTTCGAGTGTGTGTTGCAAAAGAGAGCCCACGTTTTGAATATCAAAATTCTTTTGTTATAATTTAATTTTATAAAGGTTAAATAGACTAGTAACTTGTAGACCAACAGGTCTGGGGCCCACGTGTCCTTGAGAAAAGTATATGATGCATAATAACACCATTTATTCTTAAATTGCCACGAGTAAAATATTGCCTATGGATGTTCGGGTATATAAATCGGTTCGATATTTCAAATAAAATGATAGAAGTTTCATGCGCCCGAGGATTATGCCGCAAGACCCTATCTGTCCTCAAAAACGGTTGACAAAAATTATTTAACAACTGATTATCAATGAGGTACCGTACGGGAAAAATATTTGCAGATGGTTTTAATAATTGAGTCTTTTTTTTCACTTGAACCAGGTGTTCAAAATATTTCTTTCTTTAAAATTATATTTAACATCTGTCTTCCTTTATTATAAAAATTAAATCTAGAGATAAAAATTAATTGTTAAATCAAAAGGGGAAAAATATTATATATATATTATTGTGAAGATGAAAGTTAAGTTTATCTCATTGAAATCATTTTCAGTAGCTCTCATTATGGTTAACCAATGGATTTTTGAATGGAATTTTAATAAGTCTTCGACAAATTTTACGCTTTACAGCAGGTAATAAGTTATTTTATTTTCCGAATAATATAAAATACATTTAAATGAAAAATCAGGTGCATTTTATTGTTTAAAAAGTTCAAAATTAAGAGAAAATAATCAAAATTCCCCATATTTCCTTCTTATTTTCCTGTGTTAGGCAATTTTAATGCCGTTAAAGAACCGTACAGTTAAGAACTACTTGGAAAATCTTAAATGATGACCGTGTTTGGTTACAATGTATTGTACACAAGACTGTGCTACAAGATAACGATAATCAAACTTGTGTTAGAGCAAATAAATATATGTGAAATAATAAATCACATAATTCTTAATTGGTAAATTACAATAATTCTTTAAATTATTACAAATAATTATCTTATATACCTTTTAACGTAGGCTTTATATTAGACTTACTAATAATGATAAATATAAATGTGAAAAATCGGACGATCTGAAGTTTTTTCATTGGCATTATCATTAATTTTCTTATAAAGAAATTTTAAAAAAAGGATGAAACAATACAGCATTAATGACTAGAATAAAATCATCAATCGATGTCTGTATACTTCTAATTTAACAATAAACAAATGAAATTAGGAAATTAGTAACAACTATATTCATAGCTAAATATGTTTCATCTGTATTCTGTTAACAGGAAGAAAAAAAATATATTTTGAAATTAATTAGAGAGTAAAACAATAGAACAAAACCACACAATTAAGGAAATATACTATAAGGCTATACTTAAATAGAAAAAAAAACTGTTTTAAAAAGCACAATTTGGTGTTGACTATTGTTCATATCACGACTGGTTCTCGTAAATTTTAAGAGGCCAATTACCGAAAAGTTAGAATTAAAATATGATTAAATTCAATATTTATAACTTTAAAAGTTTTTTAAATCTTGAACTTGGTTATAAATCTAAGTTTGTATAAAATTACGTAGAATATCGAATTTTTTTCAGAAAGGGCGTGGTTTTCCGTTACTTCTTTGCTATTACCACGCTATTATAAGGTATCGAAAATCGAAATAAGAAAAATTTGGCAACATTTTAGATTTTCGCTTTCTAAAATTTCTTTTCGTGTAGATAATTTCTTAAATAAAAAAAAAATATAAATATATACAAGAAAATTAAGTCTTCGAAGAAAAACTATCAATAGTATATATACTGTACTGTACAGTTCATTTTATTTTCCAGTAAAATTTTATTAATATAATTTATTATATGAATTATTTTATACAAAGGTTCAGTTTAAGTTTTATCAAAACTTCTGTAAAAATTTGAACTCTGTCAATTATATTTTAGAGATAAATGGACGAAGCAATGCCACATTCGCAATAACGTTATTTTAAATCTATTTAAACCACGGTTCTATTTAAAATTTGTTTGAAAAAATTTTTGATATATTTTAAGACAAGCAATATACATAAATAAAAGACAAGATACTGCTTCAAGCAACGTTACTTAATCGAAATTTTTCCTTATTAAATTTTTTCTTGTTTCAAAAATTCCCTTTTTTTTAAAAAAAAAAGATATCGAGTTTCAGTTAGTTTAAATGTACAACGCATATGTGATATTTCTTTCTTTCTTTCTTTTTTTACATATTTGGACCTGTGAGGAGGGAATTTTCAGCTTCCTTCTCGTAGAAAGCTACTGTAAAAGGGTCGTCTTGCTTCTGCATTAAGCGCAAACAGGTTTTGAATTTTTATCTGTCCATTCAAAATTTCACCTTAATAACAATATATAACTTTTCTGAATTGCCGTATAATCAGAAAATTTATCATTCGTACTACTGAAGTCCGTCTACGTTCTTTATTTATCAATCCGAACTTGAGACTATGAATTTATTAGCGAAAAATCTTAAATCTAAAAACTCGTGGATCTACTTTAGAAATTTTTGAATTGTTCGAATTTATTCTAATATTCATTTGTCTTATTTTCAGTCAAATTACTCAATTTTAACGTTCAACAATAATTGCTTATCTTATAAAATTGATAAACACGAACAGTTTGAATATTTGAGATTTGATTAACATTGAAAAAATCCAATTTTTATAATTAAAATTGACAAAATCGATAACTTAAGAATTGAATTTCGATTAACTTTACAAATTTAACTTCTTGTTATAATATAAAGTTAGCTCATCCATAACTAATTTACAAATGATGAGAAATTAGAAACTAACTGCAATGATAACAAGAATTTTATTCCTAAACAAACATTGTAAAGTGAATTAATTCAGTAGCTAATGTTTTCGTTTATATGTAGACCTAAATAAATAAATATATTAAATATTTGTATGATCTTGTTTGAAATACTGACATTATCGTATCGTTATTTTTATGTATAATAGGAGTACCAAGCCTTCCACAGCTTATATTTTTTATTCTTTTCTCACATATTATCTCCTTCAATTTTTAATTATTTTATAATATATGGCATATCTTTATAATAAATGCATGTAATAGCATTTAATCAAAGTATTAGAGCAAAAATAATGAAGTAATTCTTTCACTAAAATGCATATTATCCAACGTTCGGTGATCAAATTCACAAATGACCATTCCTTAATACTAGACTTTACACGATAACTCTACACGGAAATTTTATAAAATTATTATTAAAATATTAGTGAAATTACTTTTAAATATACAGAAAAAAAAATCTTCTTAACTGTAAAAATTTTGGTAAATATCATCTATAAATAATGATATTTCTTATATTTAAAAAAAAAAATTAAAACTAAGATACGTAAATTTTTAACTCGAAGAATATTGAAATTTTTCGATGTATAGACTTATAAATTTTTAACATTTAAAGTAAATTTTAATTTAATTAAGTAAGAAGTAGCGACAAGATATTATCTTCATGCGTTTTTATTAAAGGAAGGGGGGAAGATTCAAAAAAGATATTGACGTAATTTGTCCTTTATATAACCTTTTTTTTAACGTAATTTTATCTGAAATTTAATCAGTAAGCTATTATAATTCTTGAAAACTTCAGCTTGTTTATAAAATAACAATGAACACCGCTAATTAAGATCTAATAATAAATATTGAAAAAAATAAATAACGGATACAATCGCTTAAATTTTAAATTTATAAAGAGAAATTAACTTAGAGAGCAACATCTCACGTGAAAAAATTAATTTGATTGTCAAACATCTAATGAATTTCATTTTATAAGCTAAAATGTAGCTGTATAAAATATTAAGTAAACTTACTTTTAAATTCAGGAAGAGTTTCCACTGATCTCTTATATAACTTAACGGTACACCGAACTCCCGATTATCCGTGCATCATCAAAATATCAGAATTACTGTAAAATGACAAAGTACCATAAGCAATATTCAGCTTTTCCTCCCTCCCTCAACTGTCAATTCTAAGGGGCGGAAGTCAAGTGAGTCATTAGCTCTGGAATATTATTTTGCAGTAGGCAAAGTTGGGTGTAGATTTGAAAAAAAAAAAAAAAATCTTACTAGTGCTAAAATTAAAATACAGTAATTTGTAAAAGAAAAATGTGAAATTTAAATTTCTCCACAACATTTTTGAGCACAGAAGAAATCTACATTTTATGTTTATTGACCGAATATACATTTCGGTTTTTTTTTTTTTTTTTTTTTTTTTTTTGTGGTTTAAGGCCCTTTACCACTCAAAGAGAGTATACATTTCGGTTTATGAAACTTGGGACTCATACATGCATCGCGTTATAACGGGGATGAGCCGTATATATATTGTAGTTCCTTTAAAACCTCTGAATATATTATATATAGGCTATATAGTTTAGGGGGATATTTTGGATTATCCGTGTTTTCCGGTTTTCCGTACGTTGATTATCACGGATAATCGAGAGTTCGGTATATTTCTTAATTTTTTAAAATGCTGCCATAAATACCTTCTACAGAATTTATCGAATTTATCACTGATTTAAAAAAAAAATAATGTTCGGATATGCATTGTTTCTATTAATTTGTGTTAGAAATTGGTAAAAAGTTATATTAAATTATTTCTCAATTTAAATTGTATGATAAATAAATAAATTATGAAAATTCTCTTTGAGCATATTATAGAGCAACGGTCGGCAACCGGTGGTCGTGGGCCATTGATGATCCACGAGAAAATTTGGGTGTTCCGTGAAGAAATTTGAACATTAATCAACTGAAGGTTATGCGAAGTATTACGAAAGAAATACAAAAGCTTAGTTGCTTTTTTTCACTCATTGGGACTTTTTATTCGAATCTTAAACCAAGTGACTGTTATCAATAAATAATGAACAATAAACAATATTGTGAGTGCGATCGTCGTCCTTCGTGGAAAAGCGCTAAGAATCCATAAACTTATTTCAAACAAGCAGCAAAGAACTTTAGGCTTGCATTAATTTGTTATAATTAAACACGCGAGTTTCATATTAATATAGCAAAATTGAACTTTTATGACCATTATTCTACAGATTTTGTTTTGTTTAAAAGATTCATGATAGTGGTCCGCGGGATTCAAAACTGTGAGTTTAGTGGTCCGTGAAGTCAGAAAGATTGCCGACCGCTGTTATAGAGAATTTGAAATAATGATTTTTAAATTTTAACGTTTTTATTTATAACGAAATTATTAACAAATTCTATAATAAAATGTAAAGTTCCATCGCCATTTTTAATTTTGAAAAATCATATTATTCGTTATTATCATTTCCAATTTTATAAATATATAAATAAAATTATGGAAGAATTTAAGCCCATATAAATGTTAACAAAATTCGTATGCTACAATGAAATTCTAGATCTTTTAATTAAAATATTTCTTAAATTAAAAATCTTACAAAGACGGTTAACTGTCGGAAAATTAGACAATCGGGTGTTCTGGAATTGATTTAAATTATACAATGTAGTAAAACCCCGATTATCCGAGGTATGGATAATCGGGTTTCTACTGTGGATAAAACAAACAGCCACAACCATTTTGAATTAAAAATTACGAATATAAAAGATTTATGTTATTGTAAAAGCCTTACTGTCCTTAAATTCTAATCTTATTGTTAATTGTCTACTTGGACTTTACTTATTAATAGGACTTTGTACTGGTGTTTAAAGATTGGCACAGTAATGAGAGTTAGTTCAAGAAAGAACAAAATGTCTTTATTATATCACCTGTAGTAATAATTTCTGTAACAGAAATTATTACTATTGATAAACATTAATAATTTATGTAACAGAAATTATTACTACAGGTGATATAATAAAGAAATTTTGTTCTTTCCTGAACTAACTCTCATTACTGTGCCAATCTTTAAACACCAGTATAAAGTCCTATTAATAAGTAAAGTCCAAGTAGACAATTAACAATAAGATTTATGTTATTCTTTCGAGCCACTTTTTATACCTTCGTGAATTTAATCAAATATAAGAATAATATGGTACACTGACCGAACTGACTGACTGAATAAAAGGCTGATACTGGATCGTTTTTAACTTTGTGAATTTTTTACCTATTTTACCTTTGTAAAAAAAGTTTATTCTTCAAAATAACCATATTAACTGTTACTTCTGGAGTAGTGTAAAGGATTAAAAGATAGACTCAAATATGTAAAAATTTTTTGTAAATAGTCTAAACTTCATAATATAAGAATAATATTTTTATATCATTTATTATAGAGTATTATGTACTGTACAGTACAGTACAATAGTTTTAAGAGTAAAAATGTGTGTTATAATTAGCCTACTTTTTAATATGAATTGATATGATTTGTCTTTGAAGTTGAGCAATAAAAGGTAACAGAAACAGATCATTTTATAATACTATAATTCATTTTAAAAAGAATAAGTTTAAAATGTTAAAACAGTAGTTTATTCACTTACACGTTCGTCTCGAATAATGCGGAACCTCGGTTAATCGGGCTTCTGCCGTACTTAAAGCAAATTTAACTTTACAGCTGGCCTTTTGAAGTGACAAAGTATCAAAGAAAACACTGGCTAAGTGATTTGGTATCACGCCCAAGACTGGACAATGGTTGTATAGCTCTATTATTAGCCTTGCAAACCAAAACTAATTTCCAATTGTTTTAGAAGAATAAAAGCTCGAACAACAAACAAAAGAAAAAGAAACTATCTAATAATTGTAATTTAAAGTGAAATATTTGTGAAAATCTATTTTTCGTTACAAAGCTCCATTCATTCATTGTTATAAATCTCGAAGACTTAATAATAATCTATGTAACTAAATACAATCATTAAAAAAATGAAAAACTTCGCAAGATTTTCACGATACTTTTATCCAACTTTGTATCAATTCTGTTAAAGCTCTATTCACCATCCGAATCGAATTCGTACAAATTCTTTCCTTGAGCGAATTTAGTTCGTATAAAGGAAAAAACTTAAGACAAAAACTCGGCGAAAAGATTCGAACGAGTCATAAAATTAGAAACACACTTGAAGTAAAGCGTGGTTTTGTTAATATTGGAAGTAAAAATACGTGTAACCGATGTAAATATAGACATTGCTCATATGAGAGACGAGCGTTATGATTTTTGAACCTTTTAGAATTCCATTTTAGGATATGGCTTTAGTATTAACATATAAAATCATTTACATCCTTAAAGGAATGTGATTTTAAGTTCTTGCAACATGGAAACACGACTAAAACATTCTTTACGCAATTACAAATTTTACTTAGTATTCAAGTGGGAATTGTTGTAATGTCACATTGTCGTTAAGACATGAACAACTAATGTTTATCGCATTTACCAATTTACTGATAAGATTTAAAAATATAATAGTTTCCTATACACAAGATTATAATTTATTATTATTAAATAAGACATTACAGCTTTTATTTTTGTGTAATTTTTATAATGATTATGCCCAGTACTGTACAGTACAAGTGCAAAGAATTTTTCAAAAAAACCTTAAAAAGGCTCTTTCGTTTAAGTAAAGCATAACTCTAATTCATTTTCTAGGAAATTTGCTTAATTGTATATTGAAATCACTTTTATGCCCATAGGCTAATGTTAATCATAATAAGCTAATTAAGATATTCCGTATTTTACATAATTATGCTGTTATTAGTATGAGAATTTTTTTAAGTAAAAAAGCGTTATCTAAACGACTTCCTGCGAGTGCACAAGACGATTGTAATCTAGTTGTAGGTTAGCAATATTCCTTTGTCTACAGTTGCGACATTCAAACTGGCGAATCCAATTGATTTGACACTGATTGAATGCGAAATTATGATGTGAATAGAACATTAAAATAATCTCTAACATAAAAAGCTGCCGACGTTGAGTCCATAATTTTGAATGACAATTTCAACTCGTTTTATTGGCTAATTAATAAAAATACAAATTTCAGAATTAAATTGTTTGTTATTAACTGGGAAAGTTCTGTGTATTTTCTACTAACTTGACAGCTTACAGAACATATGTGCATCCAAAAAATTCAAGATAAATTTTGACTCTAACTAGATGAAACTGTGCGCGTTGCTTGCGAATAACTTAATAGAACGAATAAAATTTTTGTTTATAATCATCTTGAAATTTCCTTTATAAGTTTCCTTATTTCCTTAAAATTCCTTCTATTAGAATAATTTACTTTGTAATTTATTTATGGCATAATATACAGGAACTTATATAATATTTTAATATAAAGAACAAGTACAGGTTCTCAATGATGATGCATTTCAATTTTACATTTTCCACAAATTTATATTATAGTAATTTATTGAATTTTCATCAACGAATGCTTACACATTTATCATGGAAACTCCTTCTTAGTATAAAGGCAAAAATATTCATCATTCTATCAAATCTAGTAGATGTATCATCTATACCTTAATTTTATTAATACGTATAAGCTGAAGAAATTCCTAAATTTATAACAGAGTTAAATACCGCTTTTCCTGCCTCAAATCATTATCTTACAGGATTAAAGAGGATTAATCGATAAATAATACAATAAAAAAAAAAAACAGTGGGGAAAGATCGACTACAAATAATCCAATCAACTTGGGAGGTTTAGAGCATGGGAATGAATGCAAAAATACATTTGAGAGCAAGAATTAACATAAGTAATTGTAAATGGCGTCAATACTCGGCGTCATTCCATAAATTACAAAAATTGCTTTATATTTTTTGTTTTCCGGCCATTTTGGTAACTTTAGTTGGGGATTATTTATTTAAATTTTCATCTATTTATAATATATTTATCAATTAATTTCGTATTATTTAGTTATATATTTATGCAAATTGTACTCATGTAATATCAAACTTGTAAATTTCTTCACCAAATTACAAAATATTCTTTATGATGTTAATTTTTGTAGTATTGAGGAATTAATGCGACATATAATTGATTAAAAATCAAACAAATGGCTACATAAATGGACTAAAAGTCGAGACGAAAGAAACTTTTATTATTTTTTATTGGTATAAATTATACAGAACTTAACATTTTATACTTGTAACTAAAACAATATACTTAATTACGAAACTCAACTCCTACTTTACACTATATTCTTCATTTTATCGATTTTTTCTTAAAGTAAATCTTGCAAAAATCATTATTATTATTATGTATAATGCGTGATTCCAGAATTCTAAATTGTTCTTATTAAAATAAATATTATCCCTGATCGGAATATTATCTAACATGATGACTACTGCATCTATATAGCGTGAAAATGATCGTAAAATACACATTATATAAAAGATTAAAAATGACTACAAGAGGTGTAAATTACAAATGAACATGTGCGTGAGATAAACTCATATCGGGTTTGTCTGCAGGTTATATTCTGATCACTTCCTTAATATGTCTATAACTCACGAAACAGGAAGAAAATAGCGCACCGCAGGTTAATATTTTTTAAATATAAATAATTTATAAACATTCATTAATTACAAGAACTAATTAAATATAAGATGCCTTAATAAAGTTTAATAAAAAAAAATTTAGAAAAGAACAAAAGAGAACCTAACAATAATCAACATCCAACCGTTATTTTCATAATCTAAATTGTAAAACGGCAATTTTATTCTTTAATTATTTTTAATTAATAATTAAAGAATAAAATTGAAATATAGGCCTATATTCTGAGTTAATGAAGAAAAAATGACTAACTAGCATAGAAATATAACTATTGAATGATTTATTGGACAAAATAATTGGTTCAAATAATATGTAGATAAAATTATATGTGTTAATTTTTTTTATTTATATAAACAGTAATTATGTTAATATAATTTTATATTTTATTTAATTTCCCTTTCGCAAGTAATAATAATTATAATTTATACAAACAATTAAAGAATTCAATGTATAATGGCGTATATTATAACAAGAATCTTAAAAAACAAATAATAAATCTAAAGCTATTGTAATAATTGACAGTATAAGACACAACAGAACTAAAGATAATAACTAATGAAGTGCAATAAGGAGATGGATAGCTATGAATAAGTTTATAAATTTTTAAATAAGTCTTTTATATTGCCTTAAATCCGCGACATTTTATATGAAAAATTATCAATAAGGGTAATTTTTCATATAAAACGTCGCGAAATATTATAGAATCGTAGATAAAATTTGTTTTCCGGATAAAATATTTTACAGATTTTCAAGCAAACAAAGCTTTTATATTAAATATTATTATAGGTTTTTTTAAAAAATAAACTCCTTATTTTAGTTTGTATTAAAGAAAATATGTATAAATTGTTTTAAATTTAATTACTTTATGATAAACATTTTAAAGTCAAAATTACCCTACTTTATATCATAGTTTATAAATTATTGAAATTTTACAATATATCATTGTTAGCCAAATATCTCATATAATTTACAGTGTTTTGTAACGCCCTGTAATTTATAAAATGTAAATTATAAAACGTAAATTATAAAACTAGTTAATAATTTTATTTCTGTTCGAAATAATTTATTGACTAGATTGAAAATAATTTATTTACAATAACTGGTACTGATTTTTTAAGGCAATAGTAAGAATATATAATTCAATCTGTTTAGTTAAATTAATATCTTGCTATTTAGCAATTGAAAGATATTAATTCAATTTAACAAATTCAATGAATTAATCAACGATTATTATTCTTTGCTCACTGAATGTTTAAAATAAATTATAGTAGATGGCATACGAATGACAAACACTTCTTTTTTCTTCAAGTTTATCTTGACATTAGAAGTGACTTAATGATTCATTTCTATTCTTCCAAGCCTTAACATTATTAAATAATTTGCATTACAGAATTTGACTTAAGATTCAGCGTGTGCTGGATTAAAAAATAAGTACAAAAATAAAGAAAAACAGAAAATAAAAAACATTTTAAAGTGTTTTTTTAATTCTTAATTAAACTTAAATACTTAATAAATCGAATTAAACATATTTTGTATTGAGGACAATTTTAAAATTATACATAACAATTACTCACATAAATCAGATAAGGTAATTTTAGTGTTAACTACTTACAAGCAACCACAAGAGAAGACTAACGTTAGAAGAGCATAAAGATCATGTTCTTCTAAATACCAGATTGGAGCTTGGATATCTCAGCCGGTTTCTCTGAGGATAATTATCCACATTCTCCAATTTAATAGCAGCAATTAAGAATAGATCGTCAGATATTTTACTGTCGACCACAACTCGAATGTTTTTAACAGTGTCATAAATATAATACTGATGAATAGCTAATACCCGTAAAACACACGCAAATATGTCGTTGACCCAGACATTTTTTTTATTTCTTAAGTGTTATTAAACCCTTAAGTACTAACATATCGCTTTCTATCATGATTCCAAGCATTTACATACTTCTTAAATGTAATCCGTAACATTTCTAGGCCTCATTCCCTTTTTTTCTGATTAATAATTTCTCTGAAACTTCCTATTCTTTTTCTTATAATTAGCTATTAGAACTAACTAAATATTAGAATTATACATAATTATTAGAATTAGTATCCGATTACAATTATGTAATATTATATAGTTAAAATGTAATTTAAATTTTTTCTTCCATTTCTAATATTATTATAAAAGACATATAATCATACGTGTATTAACCCTCCAAAATTTTAATACACAGTAAAATATAGAATTAAAACGTAAATTTTGCCTATTTCTCGTTATAGATTTAAATGCAATTTACTTATATAGACACGAATTTATTCATAAGTTAATAAACTTAAAAATTATTTTATAAGAAAAATCAGCAATTTTGAAATGATTTTAGTTAATTTTTCCTTCGTTGAAAAAGTATCAAAACAGATGAAAATTTATATGTGAAAATAAATAAATTTATCAATTTTCTATAAACAGTAATTTTACAACGTAAAATTTAATATTTAAATAAATACAATACAACGTTTGGTGCTTGACGAAGCGTGTTTAATGTTTCTCTTTTCAAATTAAATTCTATTTTTAATACCACCAATATGTTCGATTAAGTATGCTTTCTTCTCATTAATCACTACTTTCTACAATGTATTAAATTTTTATTTCCTACATTTAAAAATAGCCGTAATTTAGAAGTATAAAATATATTATTTTCGTTTTAAAAAAGTAATTAATATTTCAATATTTTTAAAATATCGAAATTCTTGCAATTTATGTGAAAGTATTAAAGTAAAATATTCTGTTTAACTCATCGAAGCCGGAGGCATCGCTTTTATTATCTCCGCCTACAATTACATTAGTGTTATAAGAGCCAATAAAAAGAAAGGTCGACGCCCACTATAATTCTACAAGAAATGTAATGGTTATTCTATGAGTGAGGGTGGAGTAATTTTTAAATCGATATCATCCACTTTCGTTGTGATCTATTAAATACGCGCTTGTATATCTTCAACTTTCTTTCAAAAAATTTTTCCTTTCATTGTAAAGCCAATCTGCACTCAAATCAGATTATTTATTAAATTTTAAAAAATAAAAAAAAATTAACGATTATCAAAAATTTTAATAACTAAATATAACATATTTGAAAATAAATAAATAAATAAATAAAAGCTGTATAATTTAAAATGTGAATATAGTATAAATTCATAATAAAAATTATATTGGTTTCCTTTTATTAATGTTAAATAATTAATTATTTTAATCATTTCTTCTATAACAAATATTTTTAATAAAATTAGACTTGTCAGAATACATTAAATTAAATTATCCAACAGAAAATAAACAGGTTTGTTTTTGTACTGGATGTATATTTTAGTATTAAAAAATAATGTAAATAATTATTATTATAAAAATGTCCACGAGAACCTTCCTTTATTTAAGGACTTGTTACATCAAGGAGGAGTGCACAAGAGGTAGAGGACAACAATCGTTTTTTCAGCTGTTTTTATAACACAGTTCTGTATGCTGCTGTATGCTACGCTAGTTATTAAGAATGTGTTTGAATAGTACGGGTAAGAGATAATTTGAGAAAGAATTGTAATCATTTTTTTAAAAGGTAATTTGTAAATATATATTTTTAAAATTTTTGTAACTTTCTACTGGAGAGGGACAGTAGTCCGCAATGTTTAATAATTAGCACAACATACAGAATTATGTTACAATAAATATCTGAAAAGCTGGTTGTTGTCTTCTAATCCTTGTGCGCTCTTTATCCTTGATGTAACAAGTCCTTAAATAAAGTAAAGTTCTCGTGGACATTTTTAGAATACTTTTACAATAAGGACAAGAAAAATTAATATAACAATATAAATAAAATTAATACAAAACAATTTAAAAATTTGAAATAATAAAAATTCAATTATAAATTCTACATTTTTGATTTTCTTAATAATAATAAATGATTAATTTAAACAGACCAGTGGTATTCAATCTATGGGTCGTGACCCCATTTGGGGTCGCGGAAAATTACCTTGGGGTCGCACTGTTAAAATGTTTGAATATCATTGAAATACACTGTTTCTAGATTTTATTTATTTACTATTGCTTCTATACATTAATGAAATTTAATTATTATTTAATATACCTTTTATATTTGACGTAATTTTCATATCTCAGTAATTATTTACTTCATATAAATATATTTAATATATCTGGATTAAAAAGTATTTTCAATAGTATCAGCATTCCATCATATTTATTCTAGCTAATTATGTAACGATATTAAAATTAAAATAGGCAATTCTAAATGAATTATTCTAAAGAAAAAAACAATATAATGTAGAATTATACGTAGGCCCTATATATTATATTTCCTTATAATTATTATTATTTAAAACTAAAGAAATTGTGAGAGTTAAAAATATATTAACGAATTTATTCAAAGTAAATTAATCATTATAACAAATGTAAAACAATTCCTTTAAATTGCTATTAAAATTTATGATCTGGTCTAAATCGAAATATTTAATTCCATTTTATAAATATAATTAATTAAATTCAATCAAACGTTAAAGTTTAGAATACAATATAGGCCTATAAACGCATATAAATAAAGACTAATGCCGCTGTGGAACTTAATACGGCAGAATATGGAAATAAAATTATATAATGCATAAATCTTTTAAGTATAAATAATATCTCCAACATAAACAGCCATTCTACAAAATACCATTTAACTTTGAATATTATACACATAGGAAATAAAATAAATTTATTGGTATTATTTTATGTATTTATCTTCAGCAACACTAAATAAAAAGCACCGCATATTTAATTTATATATAATATAAAATATTAAAAAATAAATTTTAAAGTAAAGCCCCTTATACTCGTAAATTTTTCTACTAAGTTTCAATTTACTTCATAATCTACGATTGTAAGCCACGCCACTATTGTATTCAATCAGATATATATATATATATATATATATAGGATTCTAGTATTATTCTACTATAATTTCAAAACTTTTATTCGCCATTAAATTCGATAGAACTACTTTATATATATATATATATATATATATATATATAGGATTCTAGTATTATTCTACTATAATTTCAAAACTTTTATTCGCCATTAAATTCGATAGAACTACTTTATATTTATCAACAGGAATAGTAAACTGGTTATTTGCTTGTTTCCTATACCTTAAACAAGATTCAACCATATGCATTTAAGCTAACAACTCTTTGATAAATGAACTTATTTATTCAGTTTACATGCACCTTGAAAACGTAATCTTGATACAGTGATCTGCATTCAAATAAATAAACTTTCTACGGTTACAAATGTATGCGTTTGGTCTCAGTATTAATCAGCTTTTATCTGTTGGCCCTAGTTGTTGACACGATAATATTTTTTAAGTACAGATCGTCTTGCGGTCAATTTAACATTCGATGTTAGGTTATATTTCATTGAAAAGAACTAAAAACAACTCATTTAGCATTCTGAAATAACTAAATTTAGTTTAAACAAAAATATTATTATAAAACATTATATTAAACCTAAATAATTCCGTGAAATATAAGAGATTTAAAAACGTTATCTCCATACATTTTATAATAATTTTATCTTATTTACTCTGAGTTATAAGTATAAGTCTTATATTAAACGTAATATATTGTTGTTTTTTTTCAAAATTGTTAAGCTATTCCTTTTTAATCTATTTATTAGCATTTGAAAAGATTTTATCATCATGTTATTTTCAAAGTTTTAACTTTTTTCGTAATTTTTTTACAGAAAATAAAGTTTCAAATTCACTCAAAAACATCGAAATTTATTAAAGAATAATCATTGATATAGAATAAAAAAACTGTTTCATTAATAAACAACTTTTCTTATTTATTACAAAGTCTAGGAATCCGAAATCGTATCAAGTCTCTGAAATATTTTTGTTAGTTGCTAAGAAAACTTGCTAATGAAAATTTATTAGAATTTCTTTATCTTAAACTATCGATTTATAAACGTATAATATTTTATGTAATTTCTTACATGCAGACCTCCTCATTATACTATTGCTCTTAAATATTTTTATTTAAGATTTTTGCAAATAGCTTAAAAGATTGAGAGATCAATAACATCATAATTTTTAAAGAATTTAAATTTCAAAAAATAAAAGAAACTTTAGAATATTCCATGATAAAATATGTTGTAAATAACTCGGTACATTTAAACTTCTTAAAAGTGAGAATCAACGAAACTCAAACTACAGGCTGAGAAACTGTTAACTTCCATTCGACTTTATATAAGATATTTTCAATTTTTAAGTCCATGTTTATTAATTAATTATGATATAAAATATTTTAAATTTTAATTACAAAAAAAATTAATTGAATTTTTAACATATTTCATTTTTAATGTTTTATTAATTATTAAATTCCAGGTTAGAAACAAGCCTTATCAACAAATAAAAAGTAAAGTATATGTATTAAAGACTAAGTATATGTATAATGATCAGAATTAAAAATAAAAGATAATTTTTTTAAAGTTAAAACAAGCATTAAAAATAGATATAAACCTACAAAATGTAAATTAATATATAAAGACGACATATATAATATTAAATAAAACATAAAGCTAGCATAAATCCAAATCTCGAAATGAATTACTCGGCATTAAAAAACTCTAACTTCTAAGTAGTAATTTTATACCTTATACGTTATATACGATACAACTTAAGTTGACAACGTAGTTTTAATTTTTATTTTTTGAGATAATCTGTGAAAAATATTTAAAAATGTGGAGGATTAAATAAATAAATATGAAGAAATATAAATATAAATTCGTGAGAATTAGCAAGTAAAAACTAAATGACAATATAAGAAACCGAAAAATTAACGAAAATACATAATTAATAATCTAGCTACAAATGAAACTAGGATGAAACCCAAGAGATTAAACAAGATATTTGTGATGGAAATGTAAAGCTTGAATAAATTTCGAAATGGCCTATAAAGCCACGTATATTCCTTTTACATAATTACAAGGGAAATATATAAGATACATAACATTTACCTTCTTTATGTTACCGATAGTGTTTCATATTATGACAAAACTAATAATTTTACAGATTTACTTAGTTATGACTTTACCTTTATACTATTAAATCTATATTGAATAAAGGTTTCAAGATAAAATTTTATTATTTCACTTCATTTTTTAATACATACATATATATTTTTTTAAATTTGAAGCATAAAGATAAACGAGTTATCCAGTTACTTTCATTAATCAGTTTTTTTAAGAATTTTAAAAAATTGATAAAGGATTTCTTCTTAAAAACTACACGTATAACTCGTAATAACGTATAACTCATTGAAAAATATATTTAAATTTCTTACATCTTTAGCATTCGAGATGTTAATATAACAATCAACGAAATGAATGGAAAATGTAAAAAAGTAAATTAAAATTATATAATTAAATCAACATACTGTTATTACAATTTAGATTAAATTACTGAATAATTGAATTTATTTCTTAAAAATAATTTCAAATATTCAATTAGATTATTTTATTATAACATTAGTAAGTAGTTATATGTTATATGTTATATATAATACACTGAATACAACAAGAGGACTTAGACCATATGTGTAAAAGTTGAAACAAAAATATACCTTATCCCACGATTTATGACTTTATGATTTATGATTACTTAGTTCTTATATCATCTTCAATCAGATAGAGTATAGAATAGCCTATTATTTATGATAATAATAACTTAAGAATTTCACTTTGTGACCTTCTGATCTACATGGTTTTGATTAATTATATCGTTTTGTGTTATAGGAACAGTACTTAAACCAAACGTCTCCGAATATGCCATTTTTTACTGTTATTTAAAGATTATAATAAATAGGTTTGGCTAAAACTATTAATTCTTGCCTATTTTCTATAAATAATCTTATAATTGGCTAAGAATAAATATTATAATTAAAGTTTTAAATAATTCGTGAATCATATTCGGCATTACACGGATATGGACCTAAATATTCATTGAATTATACATATACTAAGAGATATAACAGAATTTTATAATATTAAGAAAATGCTATAATAAGCTTAATTTTGTATAATAAATTATCAGTATTAAGTACATCTAATTAATATTTCATTCGCTTATTCTGGTGGTCGTTGATTTGCTTATCATTGATCCCTAGGGCGATATCACCTCACTTAAAAGGGCAATGATCGTTGTAATGGCAACAGTTCCCTTCACAACAAAATGAATCCTTAACATATTTAGAAAAACAACTAAATAAGGTAAAGTTTTTTGATGCAACATTCATAAATAGCCAAAAAAAAAAGAAGCTTAATTCATTAATTATGATCTTCCTCAAGTTATGAATAAGTTTCTACCAGATGCTTCAAAGAAATCTATAATTGATTTTTTGTTTATTTATAGCATCTTAATTTCATTTCAACTTTAAAAAATATAAATAAAATAATAATATTTTCAATCTATGTCGTCATTAAACCAGAACTGTTTACATCTTAAAAATTCTATTTAATTTAATTTAATTTTTATTTAGTTTATAATTACAAAGAGAGTATTCACACTTAGAATTTTAAATTGTTTAATTAATTTGAGTGTTTTTTTTTTCTTTAGGAATTTATTTTAAAAACTTTTGTAAAACTTACTTTATAAACTGGCGACGATAATTTACACGATGCTTTAGAAAATGTAAAAATATAAATTGAGTAAGACAATAAAAGCCTGACTTCTCTGAAACTGCTAAGAAACAATATCTTATTAAAAGTTCTTTCACTAACGTCATCGTAAAACAATTTGAATGAGAAATTAACTTGTAATATTTGAAACATGTGAAAAGTCTGATATTCTCGCATGATGTGCTACCTTACATTCGCAAGATTTAAATAAGTTTCTCGTATTAATTCTATAAAAAGACGATTAAAAATATAACATACGGGCCATTACTCTTATTATATCCTACTTATTACTATATTAACATAGAACTAAATATAGTTTTATAATCTATAAAGACCTATTAATAAAATTTTATTTACTATAAAAATTACGATCAAAGTTGTTTACTTTTAAAAAAAAAACCACTTAAAGTTTTGCGTGGTTAAAAAGTGGGATAATTGGGTTCCTAAACACGTATAAAGTATGTAGGTAGTTACCTATTAACAAGTATTGATAATTATTGATTTTTTTATTTTATTTCATACTTATTAATTTTCTAAAACACGTATGAAACTACCTTTATTGAAACTAATATTTAAGAAATTCAATTAACGACATGATTTATAATTCAAATCTCATTCGTTTAAACGTTTCATTATTACGGGGATGAGCAATTATCTAAAAATTAAATTTTATTTAAAGAAAAAAAAATTGAACTGAAGGTAAATAATAAATTATTTACATTTATTTACAGTTTTTTAATCAGAAGAATATCTATTAAAATGTATTTTAATTATTTTGAGTTGGTTTAACTTTAAATTTTTAAAGATTCCTTAAATAATAAGATTCAATATTTGCTGCATATTCGAATTTAAGCCATAATAGCTCCACTTCTGGATTTTCAGGATTGGAGGGGAGTTCTGGATTAGGATTAAAGGGAGTTTTAGGAAAAATAGATGATGATTAGAAGTAAAACTCGAAATTAAGACATATCCAGACTTTTAAGTTCGAAAACACTGAAAAACTACGTGTAAAATTCGAATATGATGTTGTTATAATAATTATCAGAAAAAAGTTGTTAATTTTAATTAATTTTTATCAAAAGATCATATTTTTTATGGAAAGAATTAAGAATTTTTAAAGAAACTAATTCCATAAAATATACAAATGATTACATTTTTAATAGTAATAAACTCAAATATTTATTTAAGATGACCCACACAAATCCTGCCGTTTACAATTTAACAGTGTTTAATAATTTAATCTAAGAAAATATATTTTAAAACAAAATTTAGCATGTTTTTAACATCCGCTTGATAATAAATGTAAAAATATTTTAAAATGATATTATAATTAACTCTTTAGACATTTTCGATTACAAAGTCGTGTCGTGAACAAATAAATAAATAAATTTTAGGGGAATCCCCAATCTAGGAAAATTTTTTTTTGAGTTTTTAATTAGCTTTTAATTATGTGATACGCTGATTTATTTATAATCAATTTTCTTAGGATAAGTTACTTACAGTGGGAATAAAGTTTAATAGGAATGTCACATACTCAATTTTCCTGCTTCTCGCGATAGGATTTTTTTTTTTCTAAATTATTCAAAAATTAATCATTAGTTTGAATGATTAATAAGGAGTTAGTGATAATAATTGCATTCTTGAGACTGTAGCATTAATGACATAATCTGGAACGAAAATGAGTTATCTTTAATTTTAACATTATTTATTACGTAAAGTGTTGTAACTTGTTTGGTTCGGGAATTAATGAAGAAAATCTGTAATATAATTTTTGATAAATCTTAAAACATGCATACGTTCAATAAATTAATGTTATTAATAAACTCTTGATGACAAAAAAAAAAAAAAAAAAAAAGATATAAGTTTCTAGTTTCAGGATTTAATGCCACTTCCAAACTTTCCAATGTGTTCGACTTTACGAAAGGAGTTTGGATATTTATCAGTAATTCACATCCCTTTAAAGCAGCAAAATTTATAGAAATCGGTTTGATATTTTTAAAATTGTATTTGAATAATACTAAAGTCAGATTTAAATAAAATATCTTCAAAATTATTCAAAATTCGAACTTAACGTTTCGAAGTTCTTAAATAAATTTATAATTTATATATTAATTAGTTTTCTTCTCTATAATTTTTAAATTCTTTATTACTTAATTTCAAGATTACAATCAAACTTAATATATTACAATTAAACTTAATATCCGGATAAGTCGCCTATTTGCAATGAAATTAGGAACATAATTGATGCACTTATACGAATACAACATTTATATAATAAAAGCAAAAAGTTAAATGTTACAAATTAGTATTAAAGTAAATTTTTTTCATATATTTTCAGAAAAGTAGGCATTCCTTGGGTTGGGTCTGACGTTTTTTATATAAGGAATTCCAAAGAAGCATTTACTCCCTTCACGTTACAACTTTAATTTTCAGTAACTAAATTATTATAAATAATATCACGTTGAATTAGAAAATGTTTTAAGAATTAAAAATTCATCGTGCTTTAATTTTCTCTCTTAAGCAGCCACTTGTTTTGCATTTACTCAATTGAGTTTCCATCTACTAGCTAATAATTTAAGAATAATTCTTACGAACTAATTAAAATTATTAATGTTAAAGATGTTTAAGAGTTTATACATTAATAATTTCAATAATTTTGTTAGAATTTAATTTCCTTTTTTGATTTTTTTCGTAACGTTTTAATATATAAGAATTGTTGAATTTTAAAACGGCTCTCAAATTATTTATATACGTTTTAAAATAATGAGAATCTAATGGGCCAAAAGTATATATCATATACTTTTATATAAAAATATATCAATATAAACTTTAGTTTTATTCGTGTTTATTTTCGTAATCATAAAAAAATACTTTTTTCCTTGTTTAACTACTATAAACAGAAAAGAAGTTTCGTAATTCAGGTGCCATATTCAAATTTATTTTGGATTTTTTTCATTAAGAATAGACTGATTCGTAGAATTAACGCGGTTAAATGGGATGAAAAAAGTCAAAATAATAAAGAATTACGATAATCCGAATTCGTCAAGGCAATAGAAAATTTAAAGAGCTTTAAAAGTCAGAGACACTTTCATAAAAGTTATATTTTATTTAATTTTTATGATACATTCAAATACGATCCCGGTAAAAACCGATTCAGATCTTTCTGTGCAATTTTCTCGAAATTTTATTTAAATAATCAAGCAAAATACGGCATTTAAATTTGTGTTTTCGCCTCTGTAATTATAAGAATAACTTTAATTTAGATATAAAAGAATACATAATCATAATAATAAAGTAATTTTGAATAATATCTCGTAAAGATAAAATGACCACATCGTAAAACTATTATAAATTTCTTTACACAGTATTAAATACTTGATTAGACAAAATAGTCATAAAAGTAACTTGAAATTACATATAACCGGGAAAATTTAAACTAGAAAAGACTAGTTTTATAAACAATGACGATATTTCGTAAAATAATATACAATATTCTTTCTTAAAATCACATTTATTTTATGTGACAGCTGTCACATAAAATAAATTTGCATCTATGTTATAGTTTCTTTTAAATTATTTTTATATATTGACAGAATGGATCTTCTTAGATTCTAAATTTAGATGAGTCAAGCAATAAAATTAGAATAAAGATATTCATGTTTTTCATTTTCAACCATTTTTTTTTAATACTCCATTTATATTTTTATCGTAAAAACATTTATCCGTAAAAAATGCTGACAGATCATACAAATAAATGGAACCATACTATTTATTGATGGCTCATATCTGTCTATATTACGGATAAAAGAGGTTTTAGGTTTTTAAATTTACGGTACAGAATAATTTTATTTATAAGATAAAAAAGCATAAGCTATTACTATTCTCTTTATCTTAAGAAATGTTTTAAATATTACTCATAGGCTTTATTTAAATAATACATTTATAACTTTTTAAAAATTATCCGAAACGTTTGTGTTTGGTTCATCAGTATGAATAGAAATAAAAAAGCGCTACTATATAACTCGAAACAATTAAATAGGTTTATCCTACTTTTTAAATGAATTTCTTACAATAAGAAGATTACTTTGCAACGTGATTCAGCTGTATACAAAGGAATGAAACTTATTAACAATCAACATAAATGCCTATTAAAATCTTTATCTGTAAACAATAAACGTATAGAAACGCTTATAACGAGACACAGATATATCGTCATTTATAATGAAGTGAAGCGTCTTTATAAAGTTTAGAATACGATATAAACTCTATAAACAATTATACAACAAAATATCTGTTGGACTGCCTAACTCAATTCATCTATTTACATTTTTTTCTGCAAAAATTGTGAATAAGAAACAAAGAATTTATCTCGTAGAAGATTGCAAATATATATATATTTAATTCAATAATTAAATTATTCTTAATTTAAATATAATATATAAAATTAGAAACACCAAAATAATACTATATTACCAAGCAATTTTGGAATATGTTAAAATTAAATCTTTATATTAAACTTATATATATATATATATTTTTTTTTTTTTTTTTTTTTGACGTCGGAAAATCGTGGTCTGGAGAATAATTATCATTAAAATAATAAGCTATATTTTTAGTTATATTTATCAATATAATACGCATTTTAAACACATTCAATTATCAAATACAACACTAAATGTTTATCTATGTTCTGTTTTCTTCCGTTGGTAGAATTGCAAAACTGAGTTAAATTTGATAAAGCAACTATGAGAATTTAATATTCTAGAATCTTTACTCTTAAGAATATTTTATGATAATTTTTATCCACATTGTTGAGTTAATGATAAAAATCTGTACTAATTCCTTAAAAGACTTTCCCTTCTTCTTCTGTATCAATATTCTTCATCAAAAACTCGTTGCAGAATAATCAAATTCGTCTTTAACTATATATATATATATATATTCAAAAATAGAATTTAACCTTGTCAGGATATGCAAAATTGAGCAGTAAGAAAAACCTTTTATTGTTCCGCGTATCTAAGGTAACATCAAACCTACCTTGATATATTTTTCTTCGTTCTATTCTTTCTTAAGTACCTCTAATTAATATCAAGAAAATAAATAATCGTGTCATCTTATAGATGTTTCGTTTGTCTTAGCAGAGGAAATCATACGCTGTGTCATAAAAAAAATAGTAGCATCATAAATTTAACGGTATCAAGTAAAACTTTGCCTAAATAACAAAAAGTCTAATTTATGTGATGGTCCAAGATATCGGCATTCTTTCTCTATGCAGAAATTTTTCCACAAGAATGAACATTGACTTCAATGTAATGAGAAATTTGACATAGAAAAGGTGTATTGTAATGTACTTTTTTCTTTTTTTCCCCTCAACTATGCACTTAAAGACAGTATTTTATGCATTTTTTTTTTATTCTAGAGAAAAAAATCTTGATAGTAGGTATGCGGGACTTATTTAATAGTTTCATTTTATATCTGTAATTTAAGTTTTTATATTTATCTTTTCTATTTGAACCTAGTAATTAAGCGAGAATTATTTTCCGGGTGACTATTAAAGTTATTACTCAAGAGTGTAAAAGAGGCGTATTGTTCGCAGACTGGTTTTAATAACATCGTTTTCTAACATTTTTAATTATAAACCAGTTATTAAGCGTATTATTTCGTATTATCTCGGTAGGAAACTTATTATAAAGTATGCTGTTGTGATAGAAAATAATCTAACGAATGTGAAGAAATATAAAGACGGATGATGGAACTTTTGAAATCTATTTTTTCAAGATCCTTTTCTAGATAAAAAGTCGGTAGGTTTAAATATCTATCACATACGTACGTTCTTTTTAAGAGAGTTTCATTAATTAAATTATAGATTACAACGTTAAGAACAATTTAAGCTTATATAATTAAATGTGGAAAAGAAACTAATTAAAAAAAACTTATTAAATTTTAGAAATAATTCAAATTAAATACCATAAAATTATTAATAAACGTCACGATAATTATAATAATCACATATGTTTATTATTTCGTATTTAACTCTTGTTTATCTAGCGAATTATTTAAATATCTTTAGAGGTTTGTGATTAAGTTATTATTAATTAAGTTAATCAAGTTTAATTTTCAGAATTCTAAGTAAAACAAGTTATTTTATATTTATTTTTTTTCTTACTCCATCCTTTAATTGTGTATTTTTAAAATAAAAATATTTACTTTAAATTGAACCTTTGTTAATAATTTTAAAAATACGATTTAAACCTCTTAATCGTGGACAATATTACATCTGATAGTATTATAAAACAAAAACGGCGATTGTATTAAAGAAATTAATGACTTTAAACGTCTTACTAGCGGTTTATTATTATAAGAAACAAGAATATTATTTATAAAAATTACATTTTAATTACGGAGCAATTTTTAAAAATCTTTTTTGAACTGTAATTATCGATATAATTATAATTAGAAATGCTATAAAATCGACTGTAAAGTAGAAAAATTTATGAACTGTTGGAGCTACTAAGTTTATTAATTTTTTTCTATCTCAAAGCACGTATTTAATAGACCTAGTTTTGATGTTCACAATAATAATTACGGTCTAATTCATGTTCAAACAAAGTTTAATAGAAAAGAATAAGATATTTCTCTATAATTAAAAATCATTAATCCAAAATGATTGTAATTTTACAGTTATTTCGTTGACGTGTGAGGAAAACGTGTTCAACCTTTAAATATTTTGGGCATGCTCAGTGCCGTTTGTCTTAGTTTGTGGCTAATACCCCAAAAATTAGCAGCACTTAGGCTTATATATCATAAAGGAGCACCTGCACGCTGGTAAGATGAGCCATTTTCAAGGACATTTACAACATATAGTATATAAAATTAATAGCTCTTTAATAATATAAAGTAGCCCTTTAGTATAATTATCATTGCTCTTATTCATATAATTAATTAGAATTAAAATATATTTATAATATTTATATTAATTAATAATTAATTTAATTATTAAAAAACATAATTAGTAACGAGCCTATACATTTTTGTAAAGTTAAACTTATTTTCTGAATATTTCTTTGAAAAATTAACGGTGCACAATGTTCGAAATTAGTGTTTTTTATATAATATGAACGGTTTACTTTTTAGATTTATTATTATTATTTAATAATTGAAAATATGCGTAATTTAAATATAAGTTAATTTTCTTTTAAATTTTTATTATTTATCCATATTTCACATCGCGGTTTAACAAGTAATAATATAAAATATATGATTTATTTTATCGATTTATACCATAAAATGTTTCATACAGCACCTCATTACAATAATGGATGTTCATTAAACTTTTTGCTCCGTTATAAATTTAAAATTCAAGTAAAAATTTAAAAATAATAATAATAATAATCCTAAAATAAGAGGATCTTTAGCGATTACATTTCGTTGTATATTTATTTTCCATTGCTTATTTAAACGTAGAGATTTAGCATTCGTCCACGTTAATAAATTTCTAAATAAGTAGAAGATTCAATATTAAATTATCAGAAATATTAGTTAATTAAATAATCCAAATATGTATAATTTTAATTAAAATTTAAAGAATTCATTCTTTAATTACTCTAATTTCTTTAATATTCTAATTAGATTATTAAATAATAAATGATAGTGAATTCGTAATCGAAGAACAAATAGGAGAAACAATTAATTTTGTATTTAAAGATTCAAATTTGTTAAGCTGTTCAATTTAAAAATGTTTTCAAATATAACCTCTATGATTTAAAACGAATCCTTTTAAATTAAGTCAGTTTTTAAATATTAAATAAGTTATAATTTAAGTTTAAGTCAGCTAGAAAAATTGTTATTAAATATAAACTTATCTAAATATTTATATTTTGATTGAAGTTAACTCAGAAATTATAAAAAAATAAATCAAAAAGTATAACTAAACCTCAAAGAAAAATATAATTATAGATTGATTAATAGTTTAAAATGCATGTATAGTAACTGTTATAACTGTAGACCTACGCAACATGAGCAAAATTTTTGCTGATTTAATACATTATGAGCTAAGATTAGAATTGAAAAATGTGTTTAATTTAGATTATAAAGCTTAGCCTAGTAATAAAATTATTAAAAATAAAAATAAATGTTAGTTGTAAATGTTTCTCTAAAATATCTGAATTTATACACAAAATTTTCCAGACATTCGCTTAATATTTAGCCTAATACAAAAACGCCGAATATAAAAAGAATAAACTAATAAATTAAATATTTTGACTCGTCATTAAAATTTAAAATAATAACGATACGTAAAAATATATTCGACTTTTATTTTTATAACTTTAAAACCGCGCGCATTACATTCAAACTAATCAAAAAAATAAATTTAAAGCATCCTACATTTATAAACTTGATTTAATTACTTAAATATAAATCACAGTTACAGGTAAAGATAATTATAAAAATTATTCTAATAAAAATAAATCAAATTTAGCAATTTATAAGAAAGTAAATCGTTGGTAAGCAATAAAAAAATCTAAAACTAAAAATATTAACGTAAACATGGCAGATATTTTATATTTTGAGTATGAATTATTTTACGTTTTCAATTAAAAAATAAACTTGAAAATTTCCAAATTTATAATTATTAATATACCAAAATTAATTTATAATTTCAAGAAATATATTTGCAACTTTAATGCGGATTAACTAGCAAAGTACACAGTCAAAACTGAAATTGAAGAAGGAATAAAAGTTATGAAGTGAAAGAAAAGTTAGTGGACAAAAATAATTTTAATATAGGCCTAATATAAGGTTTTATAGGCGATATAATACTTATAGACCAACAAATTTTTGTTTAAAATTAAATCTAATTAAAATTCACGTATAATATATATAATATAAATATCTTACTGCCCTATACAAGTTTTTTCTTTCGTTAAGTTAGAAGGTAATATTATGTGTAGGATTTTAATGGCTACTTCTTACGGAATGTAATTAAATCAAAGTAACAACTTTATAGAAAGTTTACTTTATTGAGTTTATATACTTAATAATATCTTACAATATTAATACTATACAGATAAAGTAGTAATTAGTCCTACGTGTGATTTTACTCACCATAACATTTAAGATTGATTTGCCATGTAAATTATGTTAATAAGTCATTTCCTTTGACGCTGATTCACAGATTTCATTTTTGAATGTTAAAATAATTATATATTATCGTCATTAAAAATGTTTATAATTTTTTACAAATGATCATTTTTTAAAATATAGATTGCTTTTTATAAATTTCGACTTTAAAGCAAAACACAAGCAATTTAGTTTAGAGTTGAAAGGACATAATTGAATTATCATTGCCGCTATCTTCGTGTTAGTTCTAAAAACTAATGTTAGCCATACTTAATTACGGGATTAAATCGTTGCTTTTGAACCACGGAGTGTAATTATAGCTAAAAATATAGGCCTCATTCACCGAAAAGAGAAAGCAATTACCTTCGATTGTAATAGCAGATCAAATAATTATAGTTAATAGAATAGTTTTAACACAGTTTTATTTTATTTAATTCAGTCGTTTGGTCTGTAATTAGATCAAAAGATTTATGACTGTTTTTTTAAAAATTAAGCCAAACTATTCTATAAAAATTCTTATAAACTTCGAAATTTTAGAAGTACTTTTTGTACTTTATAAAAATTCTCTGTATACAGAAATCTTTAATGTTGAATCCTTAAATTTACTGGTATTCTATCAGAAATATGCTTAAAATAATCCTTAAGAAATCAGTAGAATCCTTAAAATAAATTTACTGATAGATTTTTAAGGATTCTACCGATTTTTTTAAGGATTATTTTATTATTCAATATTAGTAAATTTTTATCACATTAATAGTAATTTATTATTATTATTATTATTATTATTTTGTTTGAAACGTCGCAACTGAAAGTATCTATCCATGATTTTAGTAAATTTTCTAATGACAATAATGCAATTTCATAATTAGTTTTACTTTAGCTATTAAAGAAATTAAATAACCGTGAGAAAATTAGAAGAAAAGATAAACATAATGTTTCTCGTTACACGTCAAATATTTTTAAAAATCGATAATTTGTAATATTTAATAATTATTTTCTAATTTATTAAAATTATTACTATGTTAGTTAATACTTTTAAAGTACTGTACATTTTCTTAAACGACACGTAAATCAAAATTTTAAATTATTTATAATATACAAAAATCTTATTTTAAAAAGTCTTTTTGAATCACAAGAAAAGATGAAAACTCAAAAAATTTCCAGAGAAACGCCTTGAATGAGAGCGCAATCAATTTTATATATTGGATTTATTATTATTATTATTATTATGAATCATCATATAGAAGTAATAGACATAAAAATTAAATTTTCCATAGATTCATTCTAATTATTTCTATTATATGATATGCAATAGCTGAGTTGTAATTTGGAAGTATTTTATTCTTGTTCTTTAGTAGATCGTACTTTCTTTTCTATAAAATAATTATTTCAATATTTTAAAATAAGTTATTTAAAACTTATATTAATTCAGCTTTATTTATTTATTTCTACTGTCATTTGTTACAACACATTCCTGTTAATATTACAAAACTTTATTTTTTAAGCTTGCAGTCGAACTTTATAATTTATCTACCCGTACATTAACCAGAAATATATGTAAAAGGTTTTTAACTTAAACAAAAATTAAAATTTTTGATTGAAAAATGAAATTTTAATAAACCTTAGAATATATTTACGTGGATAAACAGTGAAAATCTTTATGAGTAACGTTATTTATTAAGAAAATCTAACGTTTTCAGCTGTTCTTGCAGCATTCGGGACATACACAAGTAAAACGTTATACCTTATTCCGTTACAAGAAAAGTATTTTCTTAATAAATAAAAGTTTGACGTATTAAGGTTTTTACTGTTTATTATTATTGCCAACAACCGATCAGGAATAATTTCTTACATTTACGTCGTTATTCTGTTGATTATCTTAATGTAAATGCATTATTTTAGAAAATTCATAAAATAAAACGACGAACTATGAATAGAAAAAAGTGTCACACGAAATTTTTAAAATTTTAAACAGTAATTTTTCGGTAAAACCGCAGAAAAATATCAAGTAAACCATAGCTTAAACTTTTCACAATAGTGTTTTAAAAATCTTTAAAATGTTACTAAATATATTTATTCAAAGCATATAAGACTTTATAATATACTTGCTTTGAATTATCTCGGAACGATCAACGACTACATTATCCGAGATAGTCTCTCTCTCCAATTCCTATATTATCAAAAAATTCAGAATAATTTTGAAAAATTCGCAAAAAATAAAAATAAATTAATTAAAATTTACATTAAAAATAAATTACATTATGATTAAGTTTTCTGTACGGTATCTTTCATATAATTATAATTTATCTACAGTTCATATTAATAATTATATTAATCTATTTATTTATTAATTAAAAAATAAGAACATATAAGTAAAAAAAAATTAAATTAAAGCATAAAAATTTTAACGACTTCAACAGATTATTCAGTATTTCTCAAACTAAATGATCTGTTAAAAGTCTCTTAATCATTAGAAATTAGGAAATTTTGTATAAAATAAAACTTATATATAAAGAAAAGCCTATATTGATTAAAAATTCTCATTACCTTACTTTTTATAACAATTTTAATAACGTTAAAAAATTATAAAACGGTGTAAATTTCGGCAAAAAAACGTTTCCGTAATTTTAACAATATTAATTATATAAAACATAATTCTTACTTTTTATTCTTACAAATAAATATATCGAAGATGTAGAACCATAAACGATTAACTTTAGATTTTGCACTTTTTCAATAATAGAGCATTCCTATTAAATTCAACACCGTAAACAGATACGTAAAACTTTTAAGCGGTTGCATAAAATAGCAAATTTTAATTGGGACCACCGAAATTTTGCTATTTTTGGTTGGTTTCGCAATTAGCCGCTTACGGTTCTATCTAAGCCCATGAAATGAAACTCTTGAAGATTAACACTTTCGACAATAATTACCTTTAAAATCAGTTAAACCCTCATAATGAAAGTTTTGAAAACCGTCTTCCGTTTTATAAAGAATCTTTTAAAATCAGATTATATATTTTATAAGAATAAATTTATTAACTTCAATTATCATCCATTATTACTTCTCAATTAAATAAAGCTAATTAATTTATAAATAAAAATAAATACGCGATTATTCTACTTAATTTCTGTAGTAACCTGTATTTTTATTATAAAGTTTAAGATTCGGGCATAAATTTAAACATATCTAACTTAAATGTAGAATTAAATACGTTTCTTTTTCTAATTTTTTAGATTCTAACATTCTGAGAGTTCGTATTTATATGATTTCTCCTCTAAATTTTTACATTATTACAATATTGTAAGACTATTTAGAACGTAAACAGTTACTTATTGACAAATCCAATTTAGAATAAGGTATAATACAAGAATAAAAATAAATAGGGTTAGATGGAGAACACGTGTAATTACCGTATAAACTAAAAAGTAATGCCACGTGTTAATATATTGTGTTAGTTGAATGCCAAGCTTGCTGTGTGCTGTTTATGCCCAACTGGTGTAAAAATAAGTAAAATAATCAAATGTTTCCGTTTCTGACTTGCTGAATTGCTTATGTTAACTGTAACCTCGAAAATCTTATGTTAAGATTAGCGGACGACTTTTGTTTCTTCTATACTACAGAAGCTTGAATAATGAGTCTAATCGGTCAAAAATAACACAGTTAACTCTGGTAGAGGGCTCATCCGTATACTATTCCCCAATTAACCCACACCTTTACGATTGAGATGGTGAATTATTAGAAAAATTATATTTTGTCTTTTCGAATCTGTTTTTCGTAAAAACACTATTGTTTTGTTGCTTATTGTGTTGTTTGGTATGATAAAAAAAAACACCAGTTCGGTCAGTTTTTAAATAAAATTTATTTTCAAAATCACAACTTGTAGAACTTTTTCCCACCGTATAACCCTCATTTACCATACGGAGTAAATTAATTTCATTAATAGAAAGTGTGTTGAAGAACAATATTGGAAAAAATAGGGCCTAAAAATTGTTCGTGATATTATAGAAAATATGCTGCTGGAACTGATTTTCGTGTTGTATTAACTGATGAAATAAAATAATTAATTTTTGTATATTATGAATACAAAGAATAAGATCTAAGCTAACAGCATATGAATTTTTATCATATTTGTCTTTATAACATGCTGTATTATTTTATATTTAAGAAGAACCTTTTTTACTTATTTCCTAGATTAAAAACGAGTGTTAAATTCTGAATTTACTTCTAATTAACATCCAATTTTTTCCTAAAAATCTGCTTATAAAATATGGGGACGTTTGAAAATTCAAATTAATACAATAATTAGAGTTGTTCGTATAGTACTTTGAGAAAAGTTTTAATTTAAACGTCTCATTTAGGTAATCTTAATTTTATTTTTCTTAATAAATGTTTTTATATCTCATATCATTGTCTGAACGAAATCTAAAACACTCATTCTCTATTATTTAATTCAGTTTTCTTTTAAATTTTGTAATTTTAATTCTCTATTGAAATAAATTCTTAATGTTAAATTATACAAGAATATTGCAATTATTCTTCAAAATTCAAAAATTTATATTATAAACTGAAATGATTTCTTAGGAAAAAAAAATCGTTCAATGTGATCAAATAAATCTTTTGTAGTTTTAAAATTTAAGAATCAAAATCAGAAAGTTCTTACATTCGGATTTTGATAGGAGATACGAGAATACATGCGTAGGCTATATAAAATTTAAATTTACTTTATAAAGCATACCACGAATTTACTTCGGATTTATGAATTCACTAGTAATAAATTGAATTCAAAAATTCCCTTACATCTGGAACAATAAATGATATCAAAACTAAAGGAAAAACGATAGATATAATGTAATTCCAAATATTAAAACGCTATTGAATTTATAAAAATAGGCAGGTTTTCTTTGTGTAATTTTCTTGGAATTTTTGAATACTTTTTTGTTATATGTATGCAATTTTTTTAAATGTAAACTCTAACACTACTTTTTACTTTTAATGCGTATAAATTCTGCATTAAATTATCTCTACATTTGTTTAAAGGATCATATTTTTTCTGTCTGTATTATGAGTCGGAAATTATGTTTATAAAGTTTTTTGTAATCGAATATAACAATTTTAAAATTCATCCTTTAAATATTGCGCTAAATTTTAATGCAAATAACTAAATTCATTTATAATAATTTAACGAATAAAATTTATTTATTATAAATAATACTCTTTAATAAATATTTTATTAAACACAAATTAAACTTTCGAAATTTTGATAGAAACAACAGGCCATAAACAGTTTCTACCAAACATTTTAACACCTTTTCTACAGTTAGGTTTTGCTGTGTATTGTCATATTTTAATTATGTTGAATTCAACCGAACTCGTACATGTTCAACTATAACATATAGAAAATAAACTAAAATAAGTAAAGACAAAACTTTAAAATGTGGAATTCCAACGCAAATTTTAGTGATTTATTTTCTCAAATGTTTAACGCAGTTAATCAGTCATATATTATCAATGATAACGAATAACATTTTGGAAGCGTTGTGATATCTCATAAAGACACTTTTTATGAAGTGAACTAAATTTATTAAGAAAAATAAGTGTTTTTAATGCTACAACTTATCGGAAATTCCATTGCAGATTATCATAAATCACAGGAATACCAAATTTATATGACTTTAGTATTTATTAGTAATTTATAGACTTTAGTATTTGCTAGAAGTTAATAAAGCAAAATGAGTCTACATAAGGTGAATGCACAGTACTTGTACAGACAATCATATTATATAAATTCTCTTTACCTCTACGTCCTTGTACAGTACGTTTCGTGTATATACTGTCTACTTGGACCTTGTTTACTAATAGGACTTATTATACTGGTGAAGTTTCTGATTAGCAAAGAGAGGAGATATTAGTCAAAAGTCAAAACAATATATCTTTATTTTCACCTGTACACTGTTTTTGTGTGTTTCTGGACGTTGTAAACCTGCTAAAGAGGGGCTTTCAGGTCGGAAACACACAGAGTGTACTGTACAGATGAAAATAAAGATATTTTGTTTTGACTTTTAACATCACCTTATTTGCTAATCAGAAACTTCACCAGTATAATAAGTCCTATTAATAAACAAGGTCCAAGTAACAGTATATACACAGAAACTCATGTTATATAAAGTTTATAAGTACAGTAAAAATTGAAATCCAGAAGGAAGATCGAGTCTGTTAAACTCCGTAAGCCTTTTTTTTTTTTTGCATTTTTATAATTTATTTAATAAGCAGTAAATAGGATTTACAGAATTTTTAATTATTAATAGTTAAAAATGTAATAAAAATACGTTTTTAAAAATATATAAAATGAGTTAATTTTATTTTAGATTAAATATAAGTTTAAGTTAAATATTATATCTCTGAAAGGTTTAGACTCTGGTTCAGTAGATTATTGATAAATAGATGATAATAAATAGCAAATTATATTTCAAATTAGGCCTTGCAAATATATTAATAAATGCGAAGGCGATTCTTCCGATATATGCTATTAATATTAACTTTTTGAACTATACTTCTTTAGTTAACGTAATTAACAGGATGGTGATACGGGGATGATGCTAATAAACTTATCAGGGTTTCTCCATATATTCTTAAATGTAAGTGATTAGTTTGACACTTCAGTATATTTTTTTAACATGGGCACTCATGATAATGAGTGTTTATACTCAATTGTATTTGAACTCATCGGTATTCTGACACTTTAATATCGCTTAGTTTATAATAGTAACAAGCAATAATTTTATATCTTAAGTTTAGAGTTTGTTCGTGTTTATATAGTTTTGGCCAAGATAAAAAGATTTACATAGAACTTATGTAAATGTTTTTCAGAATATAAAATATATTTTTATACCATTTACGTAACATATCAAACCTTGTTATTCCGAAGTAATATTAATTAATGTATATTTAATTTTTTAGATTACTTATCAGTTAGAACATCATCAGAATTGCCGAATAATCTTATTATTTCTCATATTATTTAAGAAAAAAATGTTTATAAAGTGATATTAGACTTTGAAAACTAATAAAATTTTCATTAATATAACTTACTTAGCACATAATTCAACAAAAATAAACAATTCTATAAGGAAATTTAGCTGGAATAAAATAAGTATTCAAGATCTCAAATTCGGTATATTAGGATTAACTCAGCATATTAAATCTCTTTTTTCTGTATTTTGGCCTATGTTGTTCTTTATTAACTATTTTATAAAATAAATGAAACTGTGTGTTGTTTTATATCAAATAAGATAGTTAAATCCCTCAATTAATATTTCCTTAGTGTTTTACTTGTTTAACTCAAGGTTACGTATCGAAATTTACTTCTAAAATATCAAGATCAATTAAATTTGAAACCGATGGCAAACTGTTCCGATTTCTATATTTAACTGTACAAAATTAAACATTTAAAGATCGGATCGAGAAAAATGTATTAAATGATACAATTTCTCAAGTACTGTATAGGTATTAAATTCCAGAACAAATTTAGAAAATAACTAGGTTTTATAAGAAAATTTTTCATCAATTATATATCAAAACGTTCTACAACCAAAGAAGTTGAAATCAAACGTTACTGATACATTTCTATGACTTTTCAGAATTATATATTGATCAATCGATTTCCATGATTATAATCGATTGCTAGTCGATAGTAAACATTTCATTCTATTGCAATAAATTTTCTGAAAAGTCATTTTAAAAGTCAAACTTAAAGCCTAAGAAAATATCGCCACATTAGAATTCTCATTCAATTCAATATAAATAATTGTTAATCAGTACGGGCGATGAGTGGGAAAGTAGCCTATGTTATGTGTCTTTGGAGCCCGGGCCTATATAATCGCCCCAAGCCGGAATCTATATAGCCTAATAAATTTAAATTACGATGTCTGAAAAATCAATTTATAAAATTTCAAATGTGTAAAGAGGAAAATGTGATAAACCATGTCTGAAGGTATAGAGAGATCGAGAGGCCCTATTCCAACTGATTAAAAGGATCGTGAAAAGGATTCCGGAGAGAATTCAGGATTCCAAACTGATTAACAGGAACGTGGAGAGCGATCATGAGCCTTGGAATAGGTTCATGATCTCAACGATCCTGTTAATCCACGTTCTCCACGATCCTGTTAATCAGTTAAAGTAAAACAAATTTAGTCAATTTGCTATCAAAGCATATTCATATAACGTACAGTACATTACATATTGTTAAAATAGGTTTGTTTTTTTTTATTACGAATAATGAATAAAGACAGTTAGTTACAAATAGGCCCCCTACTTGTGTTCATATTTCAAAATGAAGAAATTTTGCATAAACATTATTTAAATACAATGAGTAAGTTGTTGTGCCATTTAACTAGCCTATTGCAAAACAGATTTTTTAAAATATATATTATTATTACTTTTATCAAAATATCATATGATTATAAATATTTTTACTTGGTTTCTTATTATTTTAATATAATTTTAAGAAAGAACATTTAACACGTTGTTTTCTGGTCGAGTTATGGTGTAGAATTGTTATATTTTCATACCAGTATTTAAAGAAACTTTAATAAAATATTCAACTTGAAAATATATAATCACGTGATAGTATATAAGCTTAGTTTTGTTCTTAAGAACAATAATATTGATGGGAAAAATCACTCACCACATAATTTCAAAAGTGATTGATGAACAGGTGTTGTACACTGATATTCCTATAATTCACATAATTCGTGATCTGTTTAGACACCTATCCTTCTTATATTTCTCAATAATAATACACTATTTTTCAGTTAAAGAATTTACAATGTATTAAACAGACATTCGAGATCTTTTTCAAGTAAAGTCATTGTAAAATTAAATAACAACTATCATTAATTTACGCCTCCTTTGAATTATTTTCAATACATGTATAGAGATTTCGGTAGATTTAACATTATCTTTTAATGTTTTAAAAATAAATTAAGAACATTAAAAACTTCTTTTGCCTAAATTAATGTAAATATATATGAACTATTTACATAAAAGACCGACATATTATTAAGGTAATATTATTTTTCTTAATGATTCGTGACTTCTGCAATAGACTTTAAGCCGAATACTAAACATAAACATGAGTATCTTCTATCTTAATTATATCTTTAAGAAAATGTATGTGAAAAAATTTAAAATATTAATAATTTATACATCAGAATATTTTTAACTACCGCTGAATCATTTAACGTTAAATTATATATATTAATCATTACTTTGAAAGAAAACAAGTTAAAAAATACCATTAAATATGCTATATTTTCAATCAGAAATACAACGAATATATAACTTAATATTTAAAAATAAACTTTATTAAATTAACGAATTTATTTAAATCATCGTATAAGTTCTTTTTTTAATAAGGGAAATGCCTGCGAATGAGTTTATATTCGAAATCTTAAAAAACCGTCTACTTCAATCGGTTATAATCTTAAAATTATAACATCATTACACTTAAGTCATCATCTATCTTGTCAGTTTAGCAATTAATTCATGTAAAGTTCGACTAAACGATGATGGGTAAATTAATGAGTAAATTTGTAATCGCCGAAAACATATTTAATACATTAGTATTCTTTCCAATGTAAACTTATGGAAAAAGAAAATCAATCTCTCGAATACTCTAGTTTGAATATTAAGTACTTTATTTAGCTTAGTTACTTATAAACTACTTTTAAATACTTAAACTTTTATATATTCGTAAAGAATAAATACTACGTTTGATATTAAAACTGAATAAAATATTTTTATAAGTTTTTTGTAGGGAGGAATAATTAATAGAATATTATGTATTCAAGAAGATTCGATAGAAACTTGTTTTGTTATAAATAACTATAAACATTTATATAATAGATATCAAAGTTTAATATATCGCGGGTTTTTGTTTCTTAAACAATAGACTAATTAATTTCTTTTTTCACAGAAATTTGGGGAAAACCCTACTTTCATACTATCTGAAGAATAACTTTCGCAATTTTAAGCTTTTTAAGGTTAAATATTGAGCTTTTTTTATGTTATAAGCAACCTGAAATTGTAATTATTGCGAAAGAGATTTTAAAGCATGTGTGAAAAATTATCTTAAAAAAGAATGAAGCGTTAAATGTTAAATCAAAGTCAAATTTACTTTCTTATATAACACGTTATATAAATTTCGTTTACAATTACAGACAAAAGCTGAAAATAAACCAAACAAAACATTTTATTATTTTTTATGGAAATTGTAAAGATTTTTATTTTTATATTTGCTATTTGTTAAAATATAAATGCATTATCTATAGTTTTGTTTCATACTGTAAATATAAATTTGATATTCCAAAAAAATAAGTGTATAGTAAACTATTTAATGCAAAAATAAAAGATGTTTAACTGGCCTTAACTATGCCACGAAAATTCAAAATGAAGAAATTTTTACATAAACATTATGTTCGTTAACATATCATTTATCTTGAAAATTAAAATTCGAATAAAACTCTAAATCAGGATTACTAAAATTTATAGTAGGCTATATCCACCCAATACGTAAAAAGCATAGCTCTATCAAGTTACCAAAAAAACAAAAAAAAAAATTCTAAAGTTCTTTAAGATGCATACTAGGATCGTTAAACTGAATATTCTGTATTTTTTTTTAAATCAGGTTGACTTAGATCGGTTTACAATCTCTATTTTCAGGTGCAGTTGATTAGGTATCTGATATCCGTAAAATATAGTCTTGAATGAAGTTGATTCTAATTAAGTTACTTAATCAAAACCTTTGCTCTTGACTCTCGTAACTCATTGATTTATGAATGTTTGATAGCTGCTAATTTCCCTAATTAAAATATCGTCAAAGGGCTATATAAATTTTCAATGTATATATATATATATATTAACTTTTCTTAAAGAATAAATTATGATAAGTTTCCAAGATATATTTAAGTTCACAGAAACTTTCAGTTGAAATTTCTATAAAGGCTATAATTAGTCGTTGTAAAAAATAAAAAATGGCTACGATTTTTATCTTATTTACTACATTTAAGTAAATCATTGGATTTACGCAAAGAATATAAAAATATTTTTATAATTTAATGGTATTTAAATAAGCATTCTCAGTTCATATTTTATAGAACGATACGTAAACAAAGATAGAATTTCAATCTATTAAATTTATAGTTAAAAAAAAATAAGCCTAATTCTATGATTTAATTTTTAATGTGTTTAAAATATTTAGCTCTTGAAAATAAAATGCTTTCAAAAGCTAGAATGTTTATTTATTATCATAACGTCTATATGAGATAGTTTGCTTAAATAAGTATGCAAATATTTTAAAATAAATTAAAAATTTCACATAAACTTATGAAAAGTTGAATTCGTTTTCTAAGATTTTTTTGCAATTAAAGTACAATTACTACAGTGTTGTATTAGTTAATAGCAATTTTTAAATAAACGTTTCGGAGGCCTACACACAGCATAGAATACCTATAAACTGTATAATGTTTGCCAATTTTTCTGGCTTCCATCATCAAATATAAGCTTCCCATATATTTTAATATCTAGAATATGCGCACATTGCTAAGATTACAATTTAAATTTTATGAGTTAAAAAGGATTTATTCATAAAAATCGAATTTAATTTGTATTTGGTGTCATTTATCACAAGTTAATCAGAGTTTAATCTTGTAATCAATATAGTATACGTAACTACTAAATTCGCACACATTAAAATATCACTTTTAGCAGAATTCTTGTATTATATTTACAGCAAATGCACGTAGAGCAAAATAATTGTTTTTCTTTTTAACAAATATCTGCAATTCTCGCTTATTTTTTCATTCTTAAATATATATTTCGTACATTTAGATGCAACTTTATAACATTTGTAAATCAAAGAGCCTTGCTATAAGTTTGTCTATCATAGAAAACAGATGAATCAGAAAATTTCTTTTGAATATAGTATAAAAAATAGGTAATATTTAACTTAATAGGAATACAATAAATTATTCTATTATTTACAAATATTATTGTACTATCAAAATACTAATACTTTTAATTAAACAAAAATTGCAGTAATTACTGAATTATATTATTCATTAGTAATTTACTTATTAATTTATCAAAACAATTATCATGACAATTTGCGTTTGAGTAGATATAGAAATTTATAAAATAAAAAAGTAATTTTAATAATAAGCTTAATTCTGAGTAACTTTAACTGTGAATATTTAATTTCGTTCCAAAATATTGAATAGTCTAATTTCAATGATAATATTTTGCGAATTAAAAGTAGTGTCAAGGAAGCAACTCCTTGCATCTTATCGATTAAATTTTAATTTTCTATATTTAATTTACAGAATATTAAAATTGTTAAAATAACAAAAATAATGTATATATATTAATATATTATATTAGTATATATACAATTACTAAACATTATTCAATATTTAATTTTTTTACGAACATACAAATGTTTTATTTTTCAGATAAAATGTGAAATATTAACAATTTCAGAACTGAATCCTAAAGAGATTGCGAGAATAAATATTCGTGCATTTAAATTAATTACAGCCTTACCTTTATGTACCCCAAATTCTAAACTTGATTCAAGAAGGAAAAAACTTGATGTTTCCTTCTTACTGACTACATGTCATTTCATAAGTGCAAAACAAACATGAATCCAAAGACAATCTTCTTAAAGAATAACGAACTTCATATTATCTTTAAATAACTTCTAACGTCGAGCAGTGAATTACTTTTAAAATGAAATATGTATACCAAAATTTATCTGTATACAGGATACATGCTGAATCTTATCCTTTATTTCAGATCAGAACTGGGTAATTTTAAAATATAAGGATAAGAATTATTCTGGTATTTTAATCCTATTTTACAAATAATTAAATATAAATCAGATGTATTTATTAGTTCGGATCAATTGGAAAATAAATTTGCTAGAATAAACTATGAGATTATGTTGACGTGTTGACTCTATTAATGAGATTTTATAAATTAACAAATGTATTATCTAATTTGAATTTATAAAGTCTGCCTACAGCTAAGGAGGAAAAAATAATTATGTTTATAAATTCGGAAGGCTGTTGTCGAAAAGATGTAATTTATTACAGATTCTCTAATGATTTTTGAATAACGATGCTGTTAAAATTTGATCCGAAAATGTTACTCTACATAAATACTTCACAATTTAAAATATTTATATAAATTTACTTTAAATTATAAATAAATGTAAGTTTATGTATGACAATTATTGCTTCTATTTGGGTTTTTATGACTGAAAACCAAGAGATTAAGCAAGCAATAATATCGAAATTTTTAATATCAATATTTCATATTTTTACAATTACTATTAAGTAGGCTCCTAATATAAATATTGAATCTACTATATCTAAAATTGATTAACTTATACCATTTTAATCTTTTATTTTGATAATGTTTTACAGAAACGATTTCCGAGAATCCAAATGTATATGTATGAGATTGGCATACGTATGGGGTCTAAACATATAAAAATGTTTTATTTTTTGTTTTAATTCATGAAACATAAAATTGAAGACAAAAATTGTTCAAAACAGGAGCCAACAAAAAGTCACTCTTTATCATCAATCAGCATGAATAATGGATGATCCGGACTTTCTATCTACAGGAAAGGCATTTTAATGTGAAACATGCACCAGCAGGCATTTTTGCCAAAGTCAGATAACAGGGAAATGGGGAGAACACAGCCTATCGCATACCACCACTTAATATTATTATCCACGAGTTTTCTCACGCAAACATGGAAAAATTGTTTTGACTATATTCATGCTTATTATTGGATGGATCTTTTATTTTTTTTATCTGATTAACCATTGATACCTAATGATTTATGATTCAGTCTAACTGCAATTATAAACGAAAGAAATATCTTCCGTGAGTAGAATTTATCCACTATTATGTTTAGTCTGTCACTTCTGCTGTGCGGATGTGGGAGTGGTAATGTTCTAAATAGCACTTGTCGTGTGCATACGCCCTAAGACTAGGGATTTTGTTAATGTGCTGAAATTTTTTTCTGTTTTTCTCAATGGAGTCACGTCACACGAATTTGGAAAGAATATTATTATTTATTATGAGAAATTGTTACTTTTATTTCCATGTGAAAGTGAGATAATATGGCAAATATCTTTTTTTAGTGTGGTTTAATCTCTACAACCAACAGTCTTTCAAATCAATTTACTTAACACATTTAAAACTCTTCGTGACAAGAACAATAAAAAATTTTTAAGTAATTCTACTTGGATTTAGCATTGCTTTTTCGTTGCCGATTTGAAAATAAAATAGTTTAGCTTATTAATCTTTATAAATTATTACACATTGTAATATGTATATATAGAAAGATGGATTAATATGCATTAAAATCCTTTATTAAACGTATGGTAATTTTAAAGATGAAGTTTCCATATTTGAATACGCAATATTCAGCAAAAGAATGATTCCTGTGTCATCTGATAAAGAGATGGTCATTTTATCAGGTGGATATCAAATGATAGGTTAATATATCAAAGTAAGACAGCATACAATTTCACATTCACACCGGTTGGCACAGAACAGAAGATGCGCAACCACGAAAGGTCACTCCGTTATGACTTTTAACCCTCTATCCATATATCATATCAGGAGGAAAAGGTTTACGTTTGCATGTGTGAGCACGGTACATGCGCCGAACTGTCAAACAAATCTTGGATAGGAGGTCCTCGTAGCTTCTGGAACAAAATTTTTTATGGCATGTAAAAAAAATTATAAATTACGAAGTTATAGGTCACTGATCTATATAGATTCTGCTTTCTTACGCCTCACAAGACAGTTAAAGAGGTATATCATAAACATAATAAATCTTTAGCCTTACAAGGGTGCAACCAATTTTAACGATCGGTGCAATAAATAAAACATGTTAGCCGCATTCAATTAAAAAAAAAGCCTCCAAGAAGGTGTCACGCACACCAATGAAATGAAAATTTTCGATTAAGAAGTTAAAAAAGTATATATATTTTTTTCTCTAGTATATAATTTTGTAGGTAGGTAAGGAATTAATTATATCATTAGTCGATATTTTGATTAATAGTAAGTTTATCGCATATCACATTTAAAGATACCCTAATATTAAGAAAACACGAAAACGTATTATAAATTGTGTTAAGGTATCTTTAAAAACCCCCTTAAATTACAGAAATCTAAATAGATAAGTCTATTTATAAATATACAATCGATTATTTGTCAGAATACATAATGATTAAATTATGTGTACGATGGAAAAGTTTTATTTGAATTTTTGTTCGTGTGACTTAAAAAAATAAATAAATAAAATATTTAAGAAAATCGAAACATAGAAAATCCCATTTGAATAATTTCAGATATTCATTAAATCAATTTTAACGGGAGAAGAGCAAGGAAAAAAAGCATACAGATCAATACAGCCATAGTTATTGTGGAAAGCCAGATGGCTACTGTCGATGGCACGCGAACATCCAGGTGGAGCAGATTGTCGCACGCGACGTCTCTCTTTGCCTTTCTTTTGTCATTTTGTGAGGAGAATTAGTGAAAAAGTCGTATTAAATTTTTTGCTCTTTATACCTTCGGGCCCAAGAGATCACAAAAAAGAAAATAATCCTGCAATATCCCTGAAAAATTTACTATTAATTTCATTGGGGCGACCTGAAAATTCGTTGAAAAATTCGATCTATAATTAATTAACATTAAATGTTGTTCCATTAATATTAATTTGTAAAATAGGTGAAGGGTTAGTTAAATAATTCCAAGCAATGAGAAAAGTTTTCAAATGAAATTAAGATCTTTTTTTTTAATTTAAAACTTGACTTTTTTTTGTATAAGTTAGTATAAATTACTTGTTTAATTCATTTTTAATTTTCAAAAATTATTTCTTTACTTTACGATAATTTCAATAAGTAAAAGTGAAAGAAATGTAATGTATAAGATTTTTTTTAGTTTGTAATTTTTATTATTATTTTTCGGCTTGAAGTATAAACGCGAATAATTATAAATATAAATAATTTCAAACCACATTTAAATTATTCTTTCTATTCGATCTGCTTTGCAGATTCAATATTAATGAATTTAATTTATTTAATAATAGTCTACTTTTTTTGTAAGTGATGTGAATTTTTTGTATGATATTTTTGAAGTTTATATTTACAATGACATTAAAATAATAAATTTATCTTTCATTTTAATTAGTAGTAATGAATAATTTAATTAAATAAAATTTTAATCTGGAAAAATTTAAAATTCTCTACCTATATTGAAACAGTTATATGTTAAGAATAGGTTTAAATTATATATGTGTCTGTTAAATTTTTCTAAATAATAAAATTAATAATTTATTCATTAGTAAATAAACGGACACTAGTTTATAACCGCAAGAAAGTATTTTAATTACATGCAAATTAGTTAATTGTATAGCCCATCTAAAAATTGATGTTATTCTAATTACGCTTTCGTTTTGTATATTATGTTTATTGACAATTGAGAAATAAACGGTGTAAAGTGTCAATAATGTAAATTATAACATTATTCATGCTTTTCATACAGAGTAATATCTTATCAAAGTATAATTATTGTTTTTATAGTAATAACAATAGTGACTCCTATAAAACATATAAATGTTTTTGTGTTATGTTTATACACTTTAAATTTTTGAAAATTAATTCGAATGTAACAGTAATTACAAAAATTATTTTATTTTTCGAGAAATTAAACAAATTACAATTAAAATTTTCCAGCATTATGTAAAGATTTTAACATGTATTTAAAATAAAAAAAGTTATTACTGTTAAAGGAACAGGAATCCACACTGTACAAATCCATGTAACAATTTTATGTTTTTAATTTTTGTAATCTTGGTTAATTATTTGCCTGCTGACCTTATGAATTATGCTTTAAAATAAAATAACACAACTTTATTAGGAATATCAATATCTTCTGTAAATCCGCCTAAAATATTTATGTTTGGTCATACCCACAATGACCCTGTATAAATTATTATTAATTATCATTGATAATATAATAGTGAGACAGTTTAGTTATCGGGTGCATATAAAAATAAGAATTCCCTTATACTCACATTATACTTATTCAATAATCTATACGAATATGCTCTGCTCGAGTCATCTAGTCACGGTGATGTCCCTTTGCGTCAAAATAGCTACGCCCCTAAGGGATAATGATATGAGAAGACGTAAAGTACATTTCACAACCGACTAAATTCTATAATATTGAAAGATTAATTGTTCCATCTCTCCTATTTTTTATATTCTATAGAGATTATCTGCCTACATATAATCGGGTGAGGTTATATATCCGACATCTTTAAGAAGATTAACAGATATTATTTTGTCGTTAGTCCGTTACTGCTGTGAAATTTATAGCTGTATTCATTTCAAATAATGTTGACTGTTACATCCCATCACAAATTGAAATAAATTATCATTCTTAATGGTTTATTTAATATAACGTATTTATTTTAAAAATATCTTTGTCTAATTATAAAATGATCGTTTAAAATGCTGATTTAAACAATATTTTTATAAAATAAAAAAGCATTTTAAGGCTAAAATAATATAAATTAATTACAAAATCATAAAAACTATTATTATAATAGATTTAATTTATTATTTTGGAGAGGGCATTAATCTCTAGTCCACTAGAACTTTTATTTATTTCAATGAATACAATCTGTAAATAAATAAATTTATATTTTAAAATTTACAGTAATATATTATAATTTTTACAGTATCTTAAAATTCCCTATTAAATGTTATGTATATACATTTATAAAATTATATTTACATAATTTATATAAAAAATTTCCTAGTTTCACGTATATTAAATATTTACATTACTTTCATTAATAATCAGATTTTAGGAAACTTCTATTCACAGAGCAGAAATATTAACCATTAATTTCTTGCAATGAATTTGAATAGTAAAACCATTAGAGACGACAAATAGAAGTAAATATCAGAACAATTCTCAAACTATTGGCAAAAATTATAAATTCATTTAGGTATTTTTGTTATCACGATATAACAAAAATTATAGATTGATAATAAACTGAATAAAATCAGATTTATTTCACACAATATAATTTTTATGACAAAGTTTAAAATATAGATTTGTTATAAGAACATAAAATATTTTGTAGTAATAATAATAATAGTAATAATATTTTAATTCTTCGGTTAAATATTAATATTTTTACTATTAATCAACGATTGTAAATCACGTATCTCGAAATGTTTGCTTTATTATTTGAAATTTATTTATTTATCCATTTATTACAACTAAACTGATACTAATAAACAACACAATTATTGTATTGTATTGTAAAGCAATAAACGATAAAATTACGAATAAAAATTGTATAATAATAAATTAAATATGGGAATGTTGATTATAAACGAATTTAAATTTAAATAGAAATCTTATAAATTAAAACTAAAAAAAAAAATAGTACAGTCGGTGAAGTTCTTAAACGATTACAATGGTGCAAAAAGCATGACAGATTATGACTACGTCGCTTTGGATTTGAAGACCGATCTAATCTGGCGGAAGTAAACCGCTAAAATATTTATATATTAAAATATTATAGCCTTGTTTTTTAAAAGAACACTTAAACTTTTACTTGCAAATTCAACAGATTCACTGTGTAGAAGATAAAAGAAATTATGAATAAAAGATAAACTTTATTCAAGACGGTAACTATTTTATAAAGTAGAAAATGAGCTGCTGATGACCAGAAAGCAGTGGTCAAGTAAAAATAAAAAACTGGCTTAAAGTAAAATATAAATAATAGAAGACGTGAGATGATAATGCTTTCATATATATAGCCTAATACCTTTCTAAATGGCATTATATGAAAGCAAATGCTAAAAGTTAATTTAAATCCAAAAACGACAAAAATTGTTAAGATATTCAATGCATAATAGAAGATTATTGTTATTAATATAATAACCGTATATCATACGCAAGAATATTTTTAACTGGTGAGCTGTCGGTTACCTTCCTTATAAAATTTCAAAAGATAGAAATTATTTCCTTAACATTTTTATTTAAACTTTCATATTCAAAAAAGAAAATTGCTGGAGATTACAGTCTTCCGCTGTCTTTCCAATTTCCTCTCGATAGGTAATTATCCAGTTACCTTCAGACTCAAAGCCCGTTCTTAAGTGTGAATTATGCCTTCTCATCTTATTTAGCACTTAGCATTTATGATTTATGTGGGAAGTTTAATCAGAGACTGATCTAAAGAATAATATCCCTCATAGATTTTCGTGATAAACTTAAAACAACTGAATTTGTTTGGTGGAAAGTAGCGATAGGATTGATATGCCTCTGGGGAAGCAAATGAAAGGATGGTAAGATAAGAACAATTATTTTTTTCCTTCACATCTATAAAAATGAGTGATTTATAAGACGCAAAATTGCAGCAGAAGAAGATAATAAGAAACCATTTGTGGATAGCAGTTGATAACTAATCGAAGGAAAAAGGTAGGTATTGCGATTATTTTCTTAAATAAAATCTAACGGGTCAAAATTTTAACTGAAAAATATTTTAAAATATAAAAAAATTTATTAAAGAATGATAAACGAATTGAGAGAAATGGATTATTCTCAAAGTCTTATACTTAGTAACTTACAATTAAAATTAATTTTAATACATATTAAATAATCCAATACAGAAAATATATAATGAATTTCTAAATAAATATCTCTTTTAGTTGCAGAATTTTAAAGTTTATTTATTATTTTTTTAAGACTAAGAATAGACAAATGTTGTTTCATTTATAAAACTAAGACTTAAGAATAAATTTAAACATCATCTCAGTAAGGCTAATATAATGTAACATTAAAATTATATATTCTGCTAATAATGAAATGATCTATTAAATATTTCATGATAGAAATTTTATTATAAGCTATATCTGAATTACGATGAGACTTTTTGATGAAACTTGGTAGCATCGAAGGCGTTCCATCAAATTTTACAAGCTACTAAATATAATTAAACAAACTTGATAGACCGGCTATTTAAGTAGAAAAGTTCAAGTTCAACTCTTAATGTATGAAAAATAAGGCAAGCAACTTGCTCCAACGAGGTTTATTTGATTTTATGCCAAATATTAACTGTTTAAAAAATACATGTAAACTATATTTAAACGATATCATTTCCAGAATCATAAATAATAACGTATCAACAGTTAAAATTTTTATTTTACTTTATTAAATGTATTAAATTCGTCGTTTTTATCGAAAATTAAGCTGTATAAAGTATATCAGTTTTCTGTATTCTCTACAATTTTCAGGTTAAAATTAGGATATTTGTATGTGTAACTTAACCTGACTCCCTCCTCCTTATAATGCTAAGATCAGTAAAGAATCAATAATAATAAATTCATTAAGGAAATTGATATTCTAAACAATTTTTAACATGTTTATGTTCTGATTATAGGCTATAGACTGTTCGAATTTTAAAAAATTTTAAATAAAAATATACGTATTCTTTTACTATTTTTTTTTCTTTTTAAATAAAGAAAGCAAAGTTCATAAACGAATTTACAAAATTAGATTAACACATTAAATATCTTTACAATAATCACATCATCATTTAAGGACTAAACACTAATTCTTTAAAGAGGCCCTTAGAATTTACTTGACTTTAATCGGGTATTAGCCTACTTTTACCTTTTTTTTTTTTTTATAGAATTACAAGATAATGCACTTTTCGAATTAACCTATTCCATTTTTCAAAACTGATCTTTTTTGGATGAATCAGTCAATTAAGCACTTTAGGCTATTTATTACGGCTTTGTTATTTTCTCAAAATTCTTTACATAAAACATACATATATGAATATTAACAACACTTTTCACTCCATGTCTAACGTGTTGCAACATGTAAATATATTTCACGATGATTTACTATTGAATAAATTTTAATATTAATACTTTAATTTATTTACTTCTACTCTATAACACTAAAACATTCTTTTTCGTAAACTGAATTTACTGTTGAATTCTTAGTAATTGCTTTCTACTTAATTAACAAACTTTTGAGAAATTTTGTTTTGTTTGTTCTATTCACATGGATCTGATTATGCCATCAGGAAGTTTAGAAGTCTTATATATTCTAATTTTGATATCATTTTATACATTTTTCTCTCCTACGAAAAATATAATTACTAAACAATAAAAATTATTTTAATAATTTATTCATTTAATGAATGAAAAATTGGAATTAAATGCTCAAGATTCATTGCAAAACAATAGCCGATAAAGATTTTCTCGTTAAGTGTGAAGCATAACTTAAGAAATATTCCTGTCAATGTACAATTTTCTATTATTATAAGACACTTTGCGGTTAAAAAGCCTAATAAACACCTCAAAATACCAATAAAAAACCTATTACGCAAGTTTTAATAATAGTGGAAAATGCTGATGTCCTTCTAAACGATGACCTCTCAATGGATAGACCTACCTTTGAAAGAAGTTATTTCTATTGTACAGTGGGAGTCGATAGCCCCGAGGAAAACAAACAATGTGGTGACAACTAGACCGGTAACAACTTTTTGGATAAGGTTATTATGGACTGAAAACCTGTCGTTTGAGAGAAAAATAACTTGACAACTTAACTTGCCTTTTGTATGATACTTCCGAACGTATTTTTATTGGTTTATTCGATACGTAATGCATTCGCTTTAAATTCGACTTATAACTCAAAATACTTAAAATTTATTATTATTGTTGTTATTAAATTAACAATATAAGTAAATTTACATTATTTTAAAGATTTTTAATGCGAGATTAAAAATCATTCTATGAAAATCTGTAAAATATTTTGTTTTCCTTGTTGTTTATAAAAATTACGTTGTAAAAATATTTTGTAATACAGTATGTCATTCTTTCTAAGCAATGTTCTTTTTCACAGGGAATACCCTACTCATAAATATACAATAGTTTCAAATTTAAATTTAAAATATAAGTTTTTCTTCTTCAAGCATTATTTTAAAAATATAATTTGAACACTTAAATTTTTTTTTTGTTTTAAATATATTGATACTTACAACGATTTAATACAATACCAAAATCAATTTTATTTACAAATATTTCTACTTTAGATTTTTCGTACTGTATCGCCTTCAGAAATTTATGTTTTGCTGATAATGTATTTTATTTCCCAATCAGTCTTTACACGTAATAAACAGAATATCAAATGACTTTTACATGATTTTCTCTACTTATTTAATATTACGTGTTAAGTTAATCTACGTGCAAAAACTTACCAAATATTTTCTTGTTTTTATTCTAAATTTATATAGCGATTTATATGATTTTAAATATAGTACTACCACTATTACTAGAATGGAATTTGTATAAATAATTTTCCGACCGATTTACAGTATATGTTTCATAAGATCTTTATAAAATTAAATATAAAACGAATTTTCATTAAAATTTTGTTTTGTTCATTGAAAAATTCATTTTTTCTTACTGATTTTGGAATATGATGAAATTGGGCAAACTCAAAACAACTTTGCATATGTAAGTATATAATTAAAAGTATTAAATTTATTTTAGATAATGTTAATTATATACTAGTTTATATAAGTATATTTTCAGTATCACACATTTTACTATTTTCAAATACAGTACATTATTAATATAATTTTTTATCTCTTCAGATATATTCCTGCCTCTTCTGCAGAATTGTTCTAAATTGTTTATAAAAGATTATTAAAGATTATTATTATTACTAATACCAGTAATGATTTTATTTAAAAAGTAATTTAATTCAATTCGAATTGCTGATAGCAGTGGGAAAACGTTTCATAAACTTGTTAGAAAATAAATAGTTTCAGGAATATTCCAAATCTATTGTTTATTACTATGTAATTTACATCCGAATTTCAGGCTTAGATAACTGTCACACGACTTAAACTATTTGAGAATTGTTTTCAAGGAACACAATAGATCTCATAATGAATACTTAGACCACTCGTTGATCGTAGGTTACTTACTTTCTTTTTTTTTATAATTACCTTAACATTCAGTAGCTTCCATCTTATATTTTAGCAATCATTTGTCTTCATTACATTGTCAAAAGAAAATCTTTTGATTGGGCTCCTATAAACACACCAATGAACAGATGTCAAATAAGTAAAAGAAATTCCTGTATAAAGGAATATCTAATACTCTTCTTTTGTTTCTTCATTACATTAAAAGACTTTGATCGGAGAATGGAGTAGTATATACAGAAGTATCACCATTTAAAAAAAGGGCAAATCGCTCAAGGCAATGCTAGAGAATGCATTTGTTGAAATTGATAAGTGTTCAATTTAACGATAAAATTGGTATTATAAAAGCTGGAAGGATAATAAGATTGTAAAGATCTTTTGGCTGGTTTAAATTGGAACGATTAGCACGTGGTGGGTAGAGTAATTCTTTAATCACTTGTCAAACCGTCAATTAAATATCATCCAGTTTGTTATCATCAGAACATCATAACATATCAAAACTGAGTGAAAAATAGCGTGTTTTATAAATAACGATAGAAATTATCACATTATTTACTTGCTCCGGGGTATTTTTAGTTATAAAAAATACAACCGAGAAAGGAAAAAATTGAAATTATTCCTTGATTATAATTAAGATTAGATTAATATTTATATTTTATCTAATGTTTGTCACTTACTAGACCGCTATTTTTACCTTATGTTCACGCAATAACCTCATACTTTATTTGGGTTTATCTTACTTTCCTCAAACAAAATAGTTTCAAGAGAATCTTTAGCTGCGGTTAAAATGTTTCTTACATTTACTGATATTTGCACGATAGAAGAAGAAAATAATGATAATAAAATTAGCTTGCTACATATTAAAAATTTAAACTTTCTGTCTAAAAAGTAGCTATTTATAAAGTTAATTTTTTTTCTTATATAAATTAACATAATTTAGGATTAGGTGATTTTTTTCAGAATAAAAAATACAGTTTTATATTAACCATTTTAAACTATATGAAGAATTATAAGTTGTAAACTGTAACTTTTAATATATTAAAATTATTTTCTTGTGTTTTTTTCAAGAAATATTAAAGAATTCCTTTAAAAATCTTTATTTTTTTCTTTTTAAATGGCAGTTTGGAATTCGTTAAATTGTGTTTTAGCTCTTTTCTACTGCTATACAGCTTTATTCTGATTGTTAAATGAATACTATAATCATTATAAATTTTATTAATAATAAAATAGAATCAAAGCTTTTGTAATAAGTCAAATTATTTAAAATATTTTAATTAATTTATATTAGTAATCATTTTATCTTTGGTAGTAATAAATTTCCAAATAATCGTAACCTCCAAAACATTTCGTAAAAAACATCAGTTTCAGTTAACCATTTAGTAATCAAAAAGGCTAAATTTGGGTTTCACACCAAGAATTACTAAAGTAGGTCTTTAGTATATCTTCAATTCTATAAAATTACTAAATTTAAAGTTAAACAATTAATAAATTTAACTTAAATATTTGTTTATTTAAAAAGAATGTGAACCTGTTTTATTTTTTAAACATTCTGTAACTTTGTTAACTCCCTTTTATTTATTCTAGAGCTTTTTAATTTACTTAAAGAAATATTTTTGAAAATAAGAGAAAAAACATAAATGGATTTATTTTTAAACTATTGTTTAAACAATAGTAAATTTGTCGGATTGAAAATCTAATAGAAGTTAAAAGACTAATGACCTTGACTCAAGATAATATAAAGGCTTAACATTAGATAATATTTTCCGTCCAAATGATATATTTTCATTCTGTCATTAATTATTCATTTATTGAGCTAATTAGAGGCCTCACATATTATCGCTAATTTAAAATTCTAATATAATAAGAAAGATGTAGGCTTGAAATATACAAAATTTTGATGGATAAAAAAATAATAAATTTCTTTAAAGTTTATTCTAATTCCTATATTTAAGATATTCAAACTGATTTAGTCAATATATTTTTACTTTTGCATATTTTAAATTACCGTGATCTATCATTCGGGACAACCAATCAATGGCAATAGATCGACTGACGTGATGGATACAACTTTCATTTGATATGATAAGTTCAAAATAACTTTCAATAGATTGTCAATTTGACTTATTTTTATAAATTGATAGTGAATCATTTCAGCATAGATTAGGCCCTATATTTAGGGCCGTACATTAAAATTTTTCAGGTAATTAACATATCCTATAATTTAATTTAATGCATTAAAAGCTTTTTCAGTTTTACATTATACTATATTATTATAAATTAATATAGATAGAAGTATATGCAAATATAAGCCTACTAATAAAATTTAAGAACTGTTTAAAAAACTTTAAAATCATTTATTGTAAAATTACATTATTCTTATATAAACTTAACCCATTTTATAGTGTGTATGTAATAAATTATATATAATTAAAAGCTATACGCACCATTTTATATGTTTTATGTATAAATATAATGTAAAATATAAAATTATTACATGAATGTAGCTTTTGATTTATTTATATTTGAAAGAGAGTTGCAAGTATGCATGCATAAAATGTAAAATTATTTTAAGATTTTATAAACTTTATTAATGAAATTCACAAATTTTCCAAAGGAATTCTTAAATTTGTTCAATTAAATTATAAATTTAAAAGACAACTTTTTCAGTTATGATTTGCATATTTAATAATTTTTTCTAGTAAATATAATTGTTTATCATGTTAATTCATGATTTAAAAAAACATTGAAAAAATAAGCATGTAATGTATTCTGAATATAATTTAAATTATTTTAAATTTCAATAGTCTATATATATTTTATATAAACACCATTACCATTGCAGAAATGATATTTGGAAATCGATATTATCTTAATCTTTAATTACCTGCTACTTTGGGGTAACTCGTTAATAGTTCCACCCTTATGAAGATGATTAAACATATTCTCTAATTCGTCCAATTGTTTTTTCCTTTCGATCGTAACTCTCTCTAATTCCTAAACAAACCAAGAAAGGAACAATAAATAATGTATAATATACCATAAAATTGTTCTGACCTTGTTAAGGCCTCATACTTAATTTCGCGATTGCGTGATTATGTCATTACGAAATATCATTAAAGTAAAGTAGGCTGCACATTTAATTGGCTGATCAGATAAATATAATATAGAGTTGTTAATAGAATAAAAATTAATATTTTTTAATATTTTTATAAGAATCAATGAAATGGGATATTTGCAGTCTTGTCCAATCGCTGTTTTCAGTAAGTCTAACTGCACCTGTACTTGACTCCCTCCTGGGGTCCTCATTTCCTGTCTCAGGGTTGGTGACCCCCATTGGATAATCACTTAAAATATTATTTATGCGCTTTTTTTTTATTGTTTTTAACAAACTTGAAACTATGAAATTAAAAATAAAAAAAACCTAAACAAGGATAGCCTATTTCCAAAATATCTTTGGCCTGTAAGACAATAAATAATAAATTTATTACCGAATGAGATTTAATCTATAAAACCGAATTTATATATACGTAAAATTATAAATTAATTTTTAACATTTTTATGGCACATGTTAAAAAATTCATATTAAACAAGTCCTAAAGGAGTAAGCATTTAGAATTGCTAATCAAGAACTTAATACCAATAACAAACTGAAAACAGACATAAATTATGTATAATAATTTTGAACAAAAAATATCCTTGTCTTATCATTATTGTACTGTAATATATATATAACTGGTTTGAAATTTTATTTATAAATAATTTAAATAAAATAAATAAAAAATCTTAAATCGTAAATTTAATATGAATTATATTTAATCTAATCCGTCTAAATAGAGAATTCAATAAATTAATTGATTTAATCATATTTATTAAATTTTAGAATGCTTTCTTATAATTGAAGAGATCGCAAGAAAATGCTATAAAATATTTTTATTTTTAATATAATTATAATTTATAATACAAAAACTTTAATATAATAGTATAATTTATGTGTATGTTTATTGATAACAGTAAGTTCATGATTAAAAGAACCGATCACTTTCCAGCCATTCGTTTGGAGAGTCATCTGATGTTACGTGAGAAATTCCATTAATATACCGTGTATCCATACACAAAGAGGCTGTGTAACTTGAATCGAAATAAAAATATATACATATATATTTTTCGGAGAAGCATACTTTTGTGTATTGAGATCTTCAGTTTAAATATATATTAGTTAAGTGTTTATATGTATAATTAAATTTACGCTTTGCCAAATTATGGGATTTTAATTCCAAAGTTTAAACTAAAAGAATTAAAAATCTAAATAAAAATACCATCATAAAATAATCTGAAAAATTACAAATGTATACGATAGAAAATTGGTAAAGGGGAAAAATACATTACTAGAATTCTAATTTATAAACTGTAAATGTTTAAACACATTTCAAATTACACTATTGAAACTTTATATTTTTATTCGTAAATTATAAAATTTCGATTGTATTGTTTAATCATTTATAGAAATATTAAATAAATAAATTTAGTATATAATTAAATCATAGTAATATTGAAAATACACTAAACCAATTTTGAATTCTAGTTTTGAAATTGAATATCTAGTGCTATTTTTAGATTATAAATTTTAATGTTCAAACATAATTAATTTATTAAATTAATTAATTAAAATTTAAATTACACAATGTAGAAGAAAGATACTTTAACGTTATTATATGTAATAATTATATTAAAATTCTGGAGGAATGTCAATAACATTGACTTTAGTTTTAGTTAATTCAAATAAGGTAACCATTTATTGTTAAAACTCTTTACAAAGAAAGTATTTTAGATAAATAAAATCATTTTATAATTTCATAAAGTAAGTATAATTGCTACAGGTTATTATAATTTTTATAATAACAATCCTAGATTTCTTTTGATATTTGTTATAATTGATTTTATTTTATTAATAAATATATTTATAAATATCATGAATAGAAATACAGTATTTAAATCGGGAGCAGTAATTTTAAGCAAATAATTAAATTTTTATTTGCCCCTAGAGAATCTTTCATTGGAAAATAAAGAATTTTTATTCATTGAAAACAATTAAACTTGAGTTGCTCTTCACATAAATCAATGTATCTGGATATACGTAAATTATTACAATTGATTTCTTTGGTCCTTTGACTTTTTCTTTTTAATTCGTATTTTTTTTGTTTTTTTTAGAAATTCAATCGTTCAAAATATTATTATTAAATATATACCTATATATTTTTATTGATAGATAGATAAGGGTCAAATTTTTATCTTGCCAAACACAAAGAAAGGAAATGAAAAATAATAGGGTTAAATATTATAACCTGAGAATAATAATGATAGACATTTAGAAAGTCTTGAGATATGCCTATAATTCTTTAATTTGACTTAATTATATTTTAATCTTTAATCATGCCAAATTAATCGTTTATATTAATTCAAGTGAGCCAGAAGGATTAACTGGAGCTAATTTAAATCATAATAGATCTAATAAGAGACGTTAAACTTAATCAGCCTGAAACAAGACTAGCAAATAGACTACATGATAAAATAAATTACAACTCTATCATCTAAAGTATAAGAATAGAGTCAAGCCTGAAGGCAAGAAGGGGACTAAATATAAGACCAAATCTGAACGTCTCTATAATCAAGTCAAGGTTGATAAGGGTTGTTTAATTTCGTATGCAGCAATTAAATACTTCTTACTTACTTTCGATCATACAACAACTTAATGTTAAGACATACTGAAAAATTCATTTTAAAATCTATCAATATTTTAAAATTGTTTTAAAATTCAAGTTAATTAAAATATTCTCGCAAAGCAAGAGTTAAATTTTAAATTATGCAAATGAATTATATCGTATCAGATTTATATGGCTTTTTCAGTTCTCTTTACCTTTTAAGATAGACCAACGACAATTCCAATTTTAGATATAAAAGGCTTAATTCAACATTTATAAAATTTTTTTAAGAATTTTGGTAAATATTTAAGTAAACGAAGATTGTATCAAAACTGTATACTCTAACTATTTCATTAATTTATTTTATCACAAATAATTATAATTAAGTGATGTAAGTAATTTTAAAAAATCCCAAAACAGCGAAATATAGAGTGAAGAATAACTTAGAATTATCCTACATGTTTAGAATATTATCATATAAGCTATATTTGAAGTTGATTTAAAAAGATGACTTTAAATTTAGACGAAGGAATTTTTAAAGTCATATAATGCAATCACTCATAAGTTATTTCAGAATGTTTTATATAAAACATAATAGTATACTAAATAAATCACCGAAAAACTATGCTTTACTATCTTATAGATTCAGATAATAAGTGATGATTATTTCGGTATAATAAAATTTTACAAGAAACAAAATGCAAAAATTTAATATTAAAGATTTATCATTTTGCAAATTGTTTAATCAATTATAAAGCCTTTAAAAAAGGACTTTATTAATAAATTTATTTTTAAATTAAAGATTTTCCGATGGGCATAAAATTTCATCTTTAAAAAACTGTATAATAATCAGACAGATTTTTAGTATAAATTGTAAATTTTATTTATTCGTTTTTAATTCTGAAATTTCAAAAAATATTTTAGAATTTTAAGTAAGAGAGATATAAATATCTTTATGAAAATAAACCCATGTGATGATATTTCTCTCTTTTTTTCCTATACACTTTGAAACTGGCAGTAAAAAATTAGAACCGTATGTAGGCTCCTTCGATATTTGAAGAAGTTGCCGTAAAATAAATTACGAATAAAATTTACATTTTAAATTATAAATAGTGAAAGAATAATTTTTCTGAACATTTTTATCTTAAAAAGAATTTTATAAAACTGTCCTTGAAGGAAAACAATTTCTATATGCACCCCGAAGAAAGATATATTCTTATCCTTATTACACTAGAAGGAAAAACTTGTTAAGTCAAACCTCGCCGATCTAAAGAACAGTAACACATACAAAGCACAGGAACCTCCCCGTGTCACACCATTGACACAAAAACCTTATTGGATATGTCCGTTCAATGCGTTTGTCACTGGTCGACGTTGCGTACAATCGGGAGGAGCCAGACTAAGCTAACAACCAATAAAATCCAGCAATCACACGTCAATCATAACGGTGCAGAAGTCAAAGTGGTTAGTATAGCGAGAAAGGCACTGTGGGACGCAGAGTACTTCTTCCTCTGTACAGACAAGCATCTGTTCTCCAAAAAAGGGTTTCGACTTAAGCTTATAGAAGCATAGCCTCAAGAAGGTGGATGTACATTCTTGAATTATGACCGGTAAAGGATTATTATGGTGGAACCGCTTCGTCTGCAAGGGTTGGTTTATCCCGAGCGAGGTATGGAGTTCTTACTGTGTGTACAGCTGGTAGGAACTTCATACCATGCTCGTGATAATTCTCAACACACCAACGATAAGGACTTCGTATTTTCAAGCGGTGAGCATTTCATCTTGTGTCAGCATGTTCTTAGTGTCTATTTTATGTATTAACTGTGTATATTCATTCAGTTGAGAAGTACGATAGGGTAATTTTTTTAAATCATATTCTAAGTTGCCGTAAAGCCGAACTTACCTCATTTTTAGTGTCGACATCAATATGAAAGGAATAGAGACGTTGCAATTTTTCAAAACAGTTTCTACCAAGTAACACCAAAAAAGGATTTCGAGTAGAGTAAAAATCCAAGTCTATATCTAAAATATAGGAAGATTCTTTTATATTTTCAACTTCTAATAGATTTAATTCATTCTTTAGTTGTGATGGAGAGCTGGTTTCAGTAAAGACGGAAAACTTGTTTGGCATTTTCACCTCTGTTAACTCGGAGGCAATTTTGGAGCCATCAATTTGTTTGACAGTCTTCGTAACACCCAATAGTGGTTCACAAGGTTGTGGCGAAACTTGCAATTTTTCAGAGACAAAATCGCCCGAGGCCTTCGAAGTTATCTTAACGTGAGTCTCTATTTGTTTCGATCTTATATCATTTCTATAATCTTCATTTAGGCAATCCTTATCCGTTCTAAGAGGATCTATTTTATATGCTTGATTATCCTTTTCTGTAACACATTCTTCATAATTTATCGTCTGAACAATTAAATTTATTTCATTCTTATCGTCTCTCAAATTTTCTGGCATTGAATACAATAATTCACTCACAAAATAAGGTTCTGGACATGTTAACCTGCAAAAAGAAATAATTTAAGAATTAGTACATTTTCCCAATTTTTCATAAATATATAGAATTTAACCCTTTTATTCTTATTCATTTTTAACTTGTTTTTGTTATAAATCCAGTATAATTACACTCATAAACTCAATTTTGATAGGCTTAATAGATAAACTAATTAAAATATCTAATATTAAACTTTAAAATGTCATTTACCAAGTATTGTAAGTAAATTATAGATCAGAAAAGTATTCAAATTTTATATAACAAAACTAGGCCTATAATAAATAACAGATCCACAGAATAATAAGTTAATTGTAATCCCATATTCATCTTGGATATTTTAAAAATATTCTTTGTGTTGTTAGTACATTACCTTTATTATAATAAAACATATAGAAAGGATTAATTCAATACACAAGCCTAAAATAGGATTACAGTTATTCAAAGTCAAAGAATATTGTATTTACTGATCTTAGGCTTAGGCCAACATTTAGTTTTCTCCTCGAAACAGAACATGTAATTTCCCATATTCCAAAGAAAACTATTACTGATTTTGAATGTTTCCTTTAATAAATTCTTCTAAAAATGTATGACAATTAATACAGTTCATATACTTACCTCAAAATTCAGTAATAGGCCTACAGGAATATAACGTAAACTCACCTTTAAGTACATATTTATGTTTCTATTTAAAATTAATTTTTTTAAATAAAATGTTCGTGTACAGGTATTAAGAAATGTACTGTGATATATGTTTTTTGGAAAATTTGTATTTTTTTGTAATTTTATTAATTTTTAAGATTACTAATAAACGTTTTGTTATATATTATAAAGTTGTAGTGTTGCATATCATTATTATTATTTTTTTATTTTTTTAAACAGCTTCTGGCGATGATCTTTTAACTACAAAAATTATATAAATTTATGTTAAATATTGGCGAAAATATAATATTAAATTCTAATTACTCTTAATTTTTTTTGGCTTTCTTATAAGAAAATTTACTTCGATTTTAAAAGTCTAGCTATGAATCAAAAGACAAAGAATTATTTTCAGTTTCATTTGCCTACATCACAAGTATAAAGTAATATAAATTAAAATTAAAAAATCTAATATTTAAATAGAAAAATCTAAAATTTTTAGCATTAATTCGCAACTCTTTACGATAGAATTTTTTAAAGTAATATTCCCATTAAAATGTCCCAAATTTATAATTATAAGTATATTCCCACAGGCGAATATGGCTTCTCTGTTGGATTTTAATCATTTATTTTGTAGGTCAAGAATCTATGTTATAAGTTATAGATATAAATATACTATAGCTTATAAGTTTATAAATAAGTTGGTATTTATTTATAAATTAATCATTTAAACTTCAGTTTCTTTTGTCTATATTTAGCCTAATATTTTACTATAATAAAAAAATAAAAAAAAAAAGAAAACAGAAAGTGAAAAATTTTGAATTTTTAGATATAGATTTTTATATAATTTTAGAATTAAATCTTAAGAAATCATAGAAAAGTTCTTTTCATGATGCCATAAAAAAATAATTTAAAAGTATAATTAAATAAAGATATTTCAAATAAAATGTCTTTCAAACGCTAAAAGTAAGTTCTTAAACTCTGACTCAACTTTTTTCAGAAACTCAGAAGTGAAACTAAAAAGGGTTAAGAAAATTGAGGGTAGGGATGGGGTTTTGAGGGGAGTTTCACCATTTCATTCCATCAGGTAACCCCCTGGCTTGTTTCTCACGCTCCAACCCTTCTCAGACGAGTTTTTTTCTTGGTCTACTGCTTTTCTTCTTCCAACTGCATCGCCCAGCAGATGGTAAGCAAAGGATTTGGTTTTTACCTGATACCTCATTAATCAAAGACTTATCCACCATCTTCTTTGTATGAGGGGGAAGGTTTTACTAGAAAGAGTTTATCTTTTTCTTTAAGGAACCGGTTGTTCGACTTTTTTCTATGCTATTACATATGGATACTTTGTAAATATAGTAGTATATCTACAGGTTCCGTTAAAATATTTAGTATAAATTGAAGAACTATAAGAATATAATGTCTCTTCTATATGCTAAAATACCAGTATTGAGTATAAATTTGTGCTTGAGACTTGAAACAAAGTTACAAACAACAAAACTTTCAAGATCAAAATCACAATAATTTCAAACGATTTTGTAATAGTATATTTAGACTCAAACTTTAAGTCAATCACGTTATCGAAATTTTTTTCTTTTTGTAGAATTTCCTAATCTTACTTTAAAAGTTAGACTTGTAGACAAATTGAAGCAATTATATCATGTAAACTTAGTCAATACTATTATTTTGTAAATTGAAAATTTTAAATTTGAATTAACCTAAAAAAATTTTAATTTAAATGTTAATTTAAAATTCATAAAATGTTTGATTCATTTAAAAAAATATAGATTTGACCAATCGTCGCCATCCTAAAAATAGAGAAATATTTAAATTTCTTCGAATTTAATAATTCATTTATTAAAATATTTTTCTAACTAAAGTACATGTAGAATAAATATTACATATTTTTCAGCCTATAGGCCAATCGTTTATTTTGGATCAATTCCAAATCATAATTTCAATATATGTATAAAAAAATACATATCATTCGTTACCAATGTACAGGTACATATTTTTTTTTATATACAAGCAAATACTTTTTCTTTGTTTTATAAAGAAAACCCGCACTTAAATTTTGCAATAAGTTAATAAAATTGTTTTTTTTATGTCGCTACTCAGAACTAATTTCTTTTCTATTTAGATCCATGGACCTATTTTCTAATATCATTCTTCTTACAGAATACTGATTTAATCTATTTTTGGCCTATATGACAGGATTAATTATCAATAGTTAGAATAAATTAATAAAATTTATAGACCTATATCTACTGATATTAATTCTAAATTATCTTAAAATATAACAGCTTATATACATAAGTGTCTATGTAGATAACTTTAGAAATGGCTTATTTCTATGAATAAAAATTTATTTTAATTGTAAATATATAGTAACATTCAAGTTAAAATCTTTCTGAATAAATAGATAACATATCAAATTTAATATCATTTTATTAAAAGTTACTTTTAATGAACAATACTTGAAAATTTAAATGTTTGTAATTAAAAAAATGAAAGTAAAAATCACTTTCTAGAAATCTGGATTATTAAAATTCCTAATTAAGTCTGTTTAACATATGATATTCTTTCAACAAATCATTACTATATCTATGTTTAGAAATAAATTTCTTATTCAAAAAACTTGATTTAAAAACAGTTTTGATTATTTCTTGAGAACATTTGAATTAAATAAAATTAATTAATTTCAAATAAAAAATAAAATTTATACGTAAAAATTACAGAAATGACCATAGAGAAGTTTTTAATTTCGTGTAATATCGAATTCTCCCATGTTTTATTGTAGTAGTAGGCCTGTATTCGTATAGGTGTATATCTGTTAAAGGTAGACATAAATTCTTATTTAGCCTCTACTTTTCTACATACTTAAACATCAAAGATGGTGCGATAAAAATTATTAAACGTTATCCTTGATTTTGGAGATCCTGTTAGCTTACGGATTATATTTACATTGCATCGCATTAAGAAGTTCTGTATCTTATTAATAGGATGACCAAATATGAAAGAAATGTCAAGAGTCGGCTATAAGAAACGGAACTCTTGTAACTAAATATGTTATAGTTTTTGTTTATTCTCATCCTACTACTACTTACTCATTTGATACTTGAGCAGGCTCTGTGTTTGAAGAAACAAAAATAGCTTTGACCTAAATATGACTAGCTCTTTGTCACTTCATAATTAAGTCTATTAATAATTGATATCTGGAGAATTCAATAATTTCATTTCGTTTGTATTTGGGTTTATATTTATTTTGAAATTCAACGTTGAGAAATATTAGTTGTGAAATTTACTTTTGCAACAGATTTAATAGCATTATACTTTTTGGCCAACTTTGAAAATTCATTATCATATAAAATTTCATAAAAATACATTACCTTTTTCAATGGGCTTGCATTTCAAGATGATGAAATTTGTATTCTCATATATATGTTTAAATATCGCTTTTAAGGCATATAAAACTACTATTTAAAGCTAATTTATTACCATATTAATGTAGTAAAAAATTATTTTCCGAAATATTTTGATAAATTTTTAGTGAAAAATTATTCAAAGAAAAAAAAACTTAATGTTTATCTATTCTTCACAAATTTTTAATGTTGTCAGTTGGAAAGCAATAAGACTGGATGTCGACTTTACTTGACAGGTGTTTATATCTTAAAACTCGATTCACATTGGCACGGATCTACAGTTCAAAGGTCAGGATGAGATAACCGAAACAGAAAGCCTATCTTCCAAGCATCTATATTATAAAGAGTTTTTTTTAATTAAAAATTGCAAACTCGGCTTACCCTTAATCTAGATTATGTAAATTAATTTAATTATGTTTATTGATATATGACTATCACTTATAAAGAAATAATATTAAAATTATATATAGATAGATCGGCATATATGGCTATACATATAGATCTTGCAACAGATAATGTCGAATCTTTGCATCTTCAAATAATTTCTGACAGAATATGTTTGTTTTTTATACATAAATAATATATAAAATAGTTTACATCATAACTTATAATTATTGTTTAGTGGTCTATATGTTGTATTTTCATTGGTTTAGACTTATTTAATAACGATGAAATTGTTTAATTAAAAGAAAAAATATAATGCCAAATATTTTTATATTAAATATATTTTATAAAAACTCCTATACTGTAGGCCAAAGATTCATTTAATTAGAGCCTAACACAAAACACAAATTGCAACATATAGCTTTTTGTTTTCTGGTGTAAATGTAGTTTTTCAGAAAGCTTGTATTGTGAGTATTCAAACTCTCATTGATAAAATTATTATTCATTTTTTGTACCTTCTTTTCAAGCAATTAAATAATAAATTTTGAAATCTTAACTGAAAAATCCTTCAGTTAAATAAAATTAAATCCTTCAATAAATAAAAACGGTAACAGTCCTATTTATTTCTTCAAACAAAATACATACAACTGAATCCACATTCTCAAAAGAATGTAATAAGCTAATGTAACTTTATACGACTTAATTCAGCATGATAAAATTAATGTAATATCCTATAAAATTTTTATTTTATTCAAATAATCATCATATTATGTACTCATTTTTATGAATCATGTAGCAAAAGTGTATAATAGTCTAGCTTAAGCTTGCTTTTAGATTAGGCTATATGTAACTTCAATTTTTACATAGTTACAAATATCAAGTAAACTCTTCAGAATCTAAAATTACATAAAAACAACAAGATTATTTATCTACGAAATTCTTTTTTTATGAAAGATATTTTGGTTTAGATAATTTAACTCATAACAGCTTTTGTGAAAAATGAATTATAATGAAAAATAAATAGCAGTGAAAATATCTTATAATTTGAGAGACAAATATAGTTTTGAGTAATATATTAACTTCGTTAATAGATTGCTTAAGACTATACTGTTTGCCTATTCCAATTTATAAGGCACTAATTCTAACATTTCTAATAAAATGATTAAATTTAAACTACATGCAAAAATTCTGTAATTTACAGAAAAACTATAGCTTAAGTATCTTAGTAAAAGCACTATAACTTCATAAATATAACTGTTTAGATTAAAATAATATCATGAAACATATATTATATCTTAAATACTATTCAAATGTTATTAAAGTCGAATTTATTATTAGACTCTTAACTTATACAATTTCAGATATTAAAATTATCTGAAATTGTAATATCTTAAAATTTCAGATAGGTTTATTTTAATTCTCGGCTCTCAATTGGCATTTGTAAGCATTTATAAAGTTTTAATGGCTATCAATATAGCAAAGTTCTCATAACACAAAGAGCTGTTATTTCTCACCATGTTGTACTTATAATCTATCGGTTTTTTTTTATATGGACAAATACTAAACAAATGTTGGAATACTTTTAGAAAATGATAGTGTCTGCATAAAAGCCTTCTCTTATGAAATAAGAAGATTATAGTCCATTTTGTTATTCTTAACTTTCATTTTATAAGGTATACAATCTTTCAATAGGTCATATTTAATTAATAACCTATGTGAGAGTAAGATTGTGGATCTATATTTTGGATATAGACTAAACTACATGATAAAATTTCAAAATATATCAAATTTTTTACATTGATAATTAAAGTTAAATATGTACAAAATTTTTTATTAATGATTACATTATAACAATCAATTATGGTTTGTGAATATAAATATGATTATTTATTTTTAATGTTTAACTTTTATTTCTAGATTTAATATTCTGCAAAGATTAAATGTATAGTTAATATAAATGATATGGAATGTGAAAGTATAGGCCTATTCTATTTTTATGTCTTTTAATGTATTTTAAATTTATTAAATAATAATAATATTTTAGACTGTTGTTAAATTTTTAGCTCACTGAAAAAATTTTAAAGATTTCATGGCATTAACTACATGGAAAAAATTTGACTATTCTTCTTAATACAGTAAATAAAACGAAAATATATAAAACAGATTAGACTAATATAGAAAAGGCTACGTTAGACAGTTAAACATTAAATTCAAATATCGGTGCTAAACTAACGTCCATTGAGCAGTCATCATAAGATTATACAGAAATAAATTTTCATATTCGTTACTTAAATTTAACTAATTAAAAATTGGATAAACCTAAAACAAATTTATGAATTACTTCGATCATAAAAATTATTTTCAATTTCCACCATTTTTCTTTATGTAGACTATTTTATAAAATTGACGAAATTCTCTTTTCTCAATCTTAAATTGTGATAAAGTAATGCCTAAAAAGTTCAAACACAATTTAAAGTTAATGAAGGTATCATTTGGAGATATGAAATTCAACTTTTATCATAAAATAATTTCCATTTTCCTTCTGCAAATCTATGCTATCTATGAAATATTATGAAATAATGCTAAGATATTTACAAAATTCTTATGACTACTACAAAACTAAATATCCTAATTTTATGATTAGTTAAAATGAATCTGAATAATATTTTATAGCGCAAACCAAAAAAACAAAAATCATTATAATATCATATGGCATAACTCAATTATAAATTGTGGGAATGATATCCTCAAGTAAATCTTGTCCTTGAGATTAATAAACCTTTTAATTCGTAGCTTGTTTAAAATGAACTATCATATGACAAACAGAATATTATTTTCAATATTCTATACATATAACACAATTAAAAATGATTTTTTTAAATATTTAAATAAAGATATCTGCATTTTAATAAATATAACATTGTTATTTTTGGGGGAAAAAAATCCGCTTCATCAAGCTTAATTTCAAAATTGTACTTTAATTGTAATTATTAAAGATACTTAAGACAATTCTAATAATTAGTATTATGAATTGAGAAGAACCATTGAACCCTTTCATTCAGACAAGGTCACATTAAGTTCTTATTGTGATAAATGAACAAGTAACTAATTTTAAAATTTGATTGTCCCACGATAACTTTAATATATTCTTTATTTATACTTTAAAATTTGATTTATAATACAATTTTAAGAAACAAAATGAGTGTGGAAGAGTTATGAAAGTTTAAAATGAGTGTTTTTGTTGGCAAGTCTACATCCTAAATTTCTTTTATGAAAAGAAATAAATTCTATTTTTGATCTATAATTTAAACAATAATAATAATAATAATCTTCAGATAAATTCCATAACAAGAGAAAGAAATTTCAAGATTGCATACTATATGATTTCGTATCATATATCAATATATGATATAACATTTACATTGATATGTCAATCTAATTTATATTAAGAAGATAATAAATTATCTTAGATATATATTTTTGTTTAAAAATAGGCCTCTATATATATGTGTGTGTGTGTTTTAAAGATAAAATAAAAGTCCATTCCTTTTTTCTGACTTTGAAAGAATGGGCTCTCATTGTTATTTATATGATTTTTGTGATATGCATTTCATTCCTCAGTCTATAAAATTATAATTATATAGTAATGTATGGCATTCATGAATCTTGCATAATGACAGAAATTTGAAGTTGTTGCTCTCTTTATGACTGATAGACTCGACTATAAATCAGAATAAAGTTCCATATTTTTACATATGTTTATTTAGTAAGTGGGTGGTATATTTAACAAGCAAGACTACAAGTTGTACGAATTTATTGAAATTAATATCAATATATAATTATAAATTATTTATTAAATTATTTTAATAAATATTTCTTGGACTAATTTAATTGTATAAGATTATAATATCATTACTCCTAAAATTATTTCGAATATTTTTAAGATATTTGAACATGAACTAGATCGACAGATAAATTGTAAAGTACTGTACGTTCATAAATAAATTAAAACAAAAAAGAAATTTTGATATTCAGCATTAATATTATAAATTAAAAGTTCAGAGTTTAAATTCTATTATTTGGGCTTACATTTCATAAATTAAAAATTGTGAAATGGCTTTTCCAGCCCTTAAAATTTCGGTAGATTTTTGAGATAGACTTTTACTATACATCGCCACTTCACAAATTTTGTACGTTAACTTATCGAATTATAGTAATTTAATAATTTGTTACTATAATTTGAATGCATCCTGTTTCGATAATTTTGTGTGTCGAATAATAAATGTAGAAACTACAAGTTTATTTCATTTGTTTATATTTTTTCAGTTTCAACAGTCGACTAGTACCAAAATCGACCAGATGAATTGCAAATATAATTTATAAATTTATAAATAGTACATAACACTTTAAATATAAACTTAATTAAAATATACAAGTTTGTAAATAAAACTTAACTGAATATTTTATATTTAAAGTTGTAGAAAATAATTTTTTCTAGAATTTAGATTTATAAAGACGACGAAAATTAAATATAATTTAATCATATTTTCAGACTCATTGATAGAAATTGCGACTATAATCATATTTCATTGCCACAAAATCAGGATTTATCATACAGCTTTTGAATTTCACAATTAGTTAAAACAATTACGATAAATATTCGTTGAACAATTTAGATCTTTGTTGAATATAAACTGAATCGTAGTTTCTTTCTTTCTTTCTTTTTTTTTAAAATTAAAAACAATGTATGCATTAGACTTATTCATATTTTTTTGTTTAGGATTTTAGCGGACTTTCCGTTGATCTCTCGGGGAAAAAAATGATGATAAAAATATTCATCAGATAACATCTAATACATATTTTCTGCAATAGAGCAGCTGAATCGTTCATAAATACAGGAGAAAGGGTTATACCATGAAAACCAGCTGTTATAAGAATCCCCTTCCTCTTCTCTCCGTCTGGAATAACAAAAAGCCCTTTTGTACTGTGGTGATGCAGACATTTAAAAAATTGAGGATTGACACTATTTGGGCGATTCCATTGTTATAGTCTAGACAGAAAGGGTTACAGTCCGCATACCACGTCGGAGCTATCCTGGTTTCCACCCGTATTGATCCAACGTTGATGACTACTGAGACATCTGCTTGTGTATATATTTTACCAATGGACTGAACGAAATCCAAATGGACGTCGCCGTCTTCTGATTCTGAAATTTCAAATCAAGCTCATCTTTGTACAACTGTGATATAATAATGTTTATCCAATAAATATTTCACAAATTAGTCTATTGTTATTAGATCCTGTTTGTGGCTCTCTTGATAACAGTTGTGTTCAGAGATATTGAATAATAAATATTACTTTAATTGATAATACAATGTATCAGTTTTTTATTTAATAGCATTAAAATTTCTTATCATACTTAGTAGAAGTTTTCATTTTTTCTCAAATATTATAATTAGATAGAAGTTATATAAAAAACTTCTCTAATAATTACAATTTAAACACGTATATTACAGAGGGAAAACGGTTGGGCCTCTTATTCATATTCATTAAAACACAACTCTTAACAGATGTACAGATCATATACGATACTTTAAATACATTAAAAGACTTGAGTAATATAAGAACTTAGTCCTTGTTTTTAAATATTTAAAAAAATTTCAATAATATTATAATTATCTTGGTTCAAATTGTTTCAAAAAGTTTTCATCCTTAAAATATCGAGTAATAGAACAAATAATAATAATAATAATATTTAATCCGTAAATTAAAATTGGTAAAAATTCAATAATAAAAATAAGCCGGATAATACTGTATATAATAAGCTTAATAAGCCAGATAATAACGTTTAAAATAATTAATAGAATTAAAGTCATAAATTAATTCTATAATTATTAAATCACTAGCAAATTAAAAGAAAATTTTCTTATAATTTCGGGCTATATTTTAAATGATTGCTGAAACGATCGACTTTAAGAAAGGCATGTGAAATGATCAAGTCCGGAATGATTCAACAAGAAAAAAAAAAATGGTATCATTTATAATAATAACAATTTAGGTGTAGGTATTAGTTTAAAATAAGAAATTGTGAACTCAAATGAATAGGAGAGTTAAAAAGATGAGCAAAATTAAAATGAAACTACTTGCAAAAAGTAAATATCACCCCAGGTTAAGGAAGCGAGTTTATCTTCGGAGGAACGAAATGATAGGTCCTCTGTTACAGACCATCATCTCTTTCTTGTACGTAAATGATAAGGCTTCATAAATGATATAAGTTAACGACTAATGTGAAGGATGTTGAAAGATCGTGCAAAAAACAAAGAAGTGAAAAAAGCTGGTGTCAGTTTCTTACACCGAAGGTGACAGATGTTCGTATTTAGCTGTACTGCAATTAGTTTGTTCGATTCAGTTAGCAAATTCTTTCATGTGTCAAAAGCTTAGCTACTGTTCTTCAAGGTTTTAAAACGAACAGTAACGAAAGCAGCATATGTAAAATTTTTAAAAAAGTGCTCGCTTGGCCTTGACATTAATGATTATATTTAATCTAGGTTTTAGGATTAAAAGTTACGATAAAAATTCTTATCGAAGATAAATCTCTCGAATAAATTTTGTAAGAAGTTTTAAAAAGTTGTATTTAAATAGGCCTACAACTTATTAAAAGATTTAAAAATAGAAAAAAAAATAGCAAACGGATCAACTTAATAAATTCTTAAACAAAAAAATTATAGGCTAATTTTGTTTAAATAACTTTATTTGTTGTATTAATTCCTCTTAAAAAGCTGTCATTTAAGTAAATAAAAAACCGTACGAATTGTTCTAAAAACATTCATTTTCTGGTAACAACCTCAACCTATACTTATATAAATAAGAAAAGAAAAAAAAAAGGCGGCTAAACCTAAAAACCAATAAAAAAAATAACCATACAATTATACGTTTTTCGACAAATAAGATAAATTATTTTTTTAAAAATTTAAAAATGAGATTTTTTAAACTGAAATATTCTATCCTCCTCTTTTTTTTATATCACAAAGAATCCTTTTTGGCGCGAAGTTCTTACTTATTAAGACTAGTCCAGCCTCAGGCTTAAATGGCTACCAAAAATGCATGGTTTTTTTTCTTGTATTTTTTCTTCCATTCTCTCTGACCTCTCCAGGTATGTGTATTCACCTTGAAGGGCCTCAGTGCAGGTGGGTAAAGTTACTCGGCACACCAGAGAAAGGGTGAGACACACTAGGACTTCACCCTGCCCCCTAGGCTAGTCTCAAGTACTGTGTACTAACCTTTTTTTTTTTTTTCTTTTTTTTGATTCTTTCAGACACCCGTTCATATAACCATTCTTTGAAGGTTTTTATTCAACCCAACTGCTTTAGAAAGTCGACGCGACAAATTTTTACATTAAAAATTTATGTAATTTAATATTTATTTATCAATTTAATGCATTACAATAATTAGCCTAAATGAGAATTCCATTCCAGTTAGTATTTTAATTTTTATTTAAATTTTTTTAAAATAAAACAACACATTTAAGAGTTAAAAGTCGGTTAAATTTTTATAATTAAAATTCAAATGCCTTATTAAACACTTTAAAGAGAATTTAAGAATTTAATTTAAGAAACAAAATAAAATAAAAAAACTGAAGATCTTACCTTTGTTTTATAATTCAGTTTGCCTCTAAAAATAAGATAGAGTTAAGATTTTTCTATTTATTTCACGTTTAAAAACACGAAACAGTAATTCGAATTTAATCACGAATAGCAGATTAACTTATTATTATATTTTTTAAAACCTTGCGTTTTATTTGATTAAAATAATGGCTATCCTTTCCGAAAATATAATTTAGATTCTTACTTGGAAAGTTTTAAACTTGGAATATATATATGTGCTTTTATATTCTCTCAGGGAATAGAAAAGTGCACAAGGAAAGAGGAAGGACATAAATACAGTAGGCTATATATTTCGTCTGTTCTTGGATATTAATAGTGAGTAAGGATCCGAATTAATAAACATTATACGAACTTTATGACAGAAATTCTTTACTGTTTCAAGGTTATAAGTAAGCCAAATACGTTTATTTTGAAGACGAAGGTCAAAAATATAATTTTTTTTTTCTGTTTTTATAATAATTCAATTTAAAAATAAATATATCCGTATAAATTATGATTAAAATTGTGTTTAATTATTTGCATAGATTAACATTAAACGATATATATATATTTAAAATATAACTTCTGTTGATAAAAATACTACATAAATTTTCTATCCAGTAGAAGAGTTTCCAGTTTAAGATTTCAATTATTTTAAACGATGAATAAGAAATGTTTTAAAAAAATGTATTTAGTAAATTTAATTAAAATGATTTTTCATTCACAAAAAATGAATAAATTCTTGAATGAAATTTTAAACTGCAAATTTCATAACACGATGATGGAAATTCTATATGTTCACACAGTATTCCCCTTCAGGGAACTTTTCGACTTATTTTTAATTCCCGACACATACCCAGTGCCTCAACTTTCGTCACGATTATGAACGAAACACAAATTAAAACAAACAAGGTAACACGTATCCCTTCGTTTTCTTCGGAGTAGAGATGATGGCAGTCGAGGCACGCACGCCACCTACGTGCTTTGCCAATGCTTGACCCTGAACATACTGCCAAGGTGACGACATGTACCCCCTCGAAATTTTTGATTCGAAACTGCATTACGTTAGTCATGCCAAAGAGTTACATAGTGCCACATCGTGTCACGTTGTTCTGCATCACGACTCTTGGACGTCCACCGCGTGAACCGGAAGCGCCGGGAGTTTTTCAGTTTCCTGTTTTCTCACGGCAGAGATGGCCCAAATGCTGTTCAGATAAACGTTTCACAAGAGGAGAAGGGGAAAAAAAGGAACTTGTTAGAGCAAGCGGTTTTAATGCGACCCAACACGCAACAGCCTCGGGTACTGAATTAAATTCAGTGTATCTAACCTCTCGAGGTGCTTAAGTCCTCAATTTTACTCCAGAAGTCACATCCATTGACCAATCACATATGAAGTTCATATATGACTACCATTAATCATGTCATTTAAATTACTACAATTTTAATAATTTTGCAGTTAATGAAAATAATTAAATATTTTATTGCAGCAATTTTTATTTTTTATATAAATGCCTTATCTGATCTTACGAATAGCTACTAAAAGTTTAAATTTATCAATAAAAAAACGTTTAGCAAATATAAATTTTTTAAAATGTTTCTATTATCATCACTCGTACTTAGAAATTTACATGACGTTACGATCATTGCGGAATTAATGAAATTACCATGTAGCATATTGAAACTGAAGGGAATTTTTAAGCTTTTATTCATTAATAAATCCAAGTATTTTCTCCTCGTGTGCGATACTTTTCCAATATATTCTGACTAAGTAGCTATGATTTTCATTAAAAATGCACTTATATATAAAATTATCTTATTAAAACTTGAAATATAGTTATTTTCAAATATTACAAAATATATATATATAGACTCAAACATTTTTTTACTATAACTCAAATTATTCTAACATACATGACTATGGGATAAGGCAAAGAGGAACAATTACGGAACATTAAAATTTTCTAAAATCTTCGCTATAGATTAATTATATTATTTCAGAAGTTATATATTATGATATAAATATAAAAATTGCCCAACCACAATTGTACACATCAGAGAGTTTTACTGTTAAGGAATATTTATAATGACTTCTTTGAAGCATAATTTCAAAGAAGTTGATAAACTATTAAGATCTTCAGTATTGTCTCAGTACATAAGAAACGATTCTATATAAAATTACAAATGACCTTACTTCTATGAAGTCGTTATAAATATTTTCGGTTAAAAATGTAAATTATTTTATTAAAAAATTTGAAAAATTCACAATTATAAGTTCGTTTCACAATCCACCTCCGTATTGGATATACATTGAAAAATTTCTTAAAAGAAATATTAATTTTTAGAAATACCAAAGAAATCACAGTTTATTTTAAATAGATTTTTTTTTTAAATTCAATAATTTTAATAACAACAGTTGAGATAAAAAATATTTAAATATTTTTGTTCTATTTTACTCCACAATCTCCTGCTGTCTTGCACATTTTTTTTTTATTCATGTGTGGGCGAGTGAGATATGAACAGACACTGTCAGGATGATATACAAGATTCACAACCAAATATATTACAAACATTTTAAATTCTACTTTTTTATCTTTATAGATATTGATATTTTTAAATTATATTTATAAATAGGTTATACCTAGAATAAATTCTGTAATATTAGTGATCAAATGTATTAATACGTATATTGAAATCTTGTTAAATCCTTTTTTTTTAAATAATTCACGGAGGTAAAAAAGCAAAAATAAAATATCTAATGCATGTAAAAAAGATTCAAATTAGCAAGAAATGTAAAAACGGTAACCTCCGATCAATTATTCCAACCGTTGATCATATTCATCAAGATTATAGTGCACGTGTTTTCTACACATAAAATGCAAAAATAACGTTAGAAATTGCTTCTACAGTAATTTATTTTTCCATAATATAAATCCGTATCGAATACATTTAAAAAATTGTACATGCCTATTTTGAACCAACATAAATTCAACACAAAAACTACCCTAAACAAACATTTAGACAGTTTATAATCCAGACGAATTTAATGCTAATTGTATATCTTCATATATTTTTATTAATACCAAAAAATTTTAATAAGAAACTGGATTGAACATGATGAACCCGTCATTCCTGTTTTAAATACGCAGATGTAATGCTACATATTCGAAAAGGGCGCAACAGTGTTTACTCGACTGGTATGCGTATGACACTGACCTAGAAATTTCTTACGATTATTTTTAAGGACCTTCCTATCCCTCAGGTATAAGGAAGAAAGAGTTGTGCGACCTTTAACGACAAAACAGATTAATTTGGTATTTGGCTAAGCTTTTTTCATGGCCTCTGCATAACCTAAACTTACTTTTATTTCACGAAATTAAAAAAGGAAAAAAAAAACACGCGCTGTGTAAGTGGAGGGAATGCGTATTGTGCATTAAAAATCACAATATTTCGTTCTCGTATAACTCTTTAATGTTCGGCATCATTGATATAAAATGAAGAAAACAGATGTTAGTTTATAGAAGAGTCGATTCTATGTTATCAGGGGAGATGCGACTTTACTTAACATAATGACGAGCTCAAGGACAACAACACATAAGCGTGGCATTTTCTTCACGTTCTATGCAATTTTCGTGATTTTATAGCGCAAATTCAGAGATTTAAAACATCCTAATAAGTCTTAAATGCGGTTATCTTTAAACATTTATATCAATTATTAACTTTAATATTATATATTTAAAGTATTCGAAGGAATTTTAACGAATATTCGAGGAAGAAATCGAATAAATAAAATTTCCCTTACATAAAGGATTAATTAAACCGTATCATCAAGGTTTAACGAAAAAAAAATAATGATAAAGCTAACAACATTTAACATATTTTTAAAAAAGGAAAGAATTTAGCATATAAAAGATATGACATGTTTTTTTATTTGAGAAAGTTTAAAAAATAGCATTTTAAATATCCAAAAACTAATTAGATTTTGAAAATAATAAAAGTTTCTAGTTTCAAACATCATTAATATATTTCTCGAATATTATGTTTTTTAATTAAAAAATAATAATTTAAGTAAATCAAAGATAATCAATTTCGATGTCATAGAATAAAATTACAAAAATTTCCAAAAATAAGTTAAAAGCCTAAAAAAGTAATGCCTTTCTTATAATATTTTGCGCTTGATAATCGCAAAGTGTGTATTAATAACAGACGAATCTAATAATTTAGAAAATAAAGCTATTATTAAGTATTTTTTTTTTAAATTTAAAAAAGATCATTTTTCGTTGTAAATTCTCATATATCAGATACGGACCTTATGGAATAACGAGGTATGAATAAACAAACAAATCTTAAACACGAAAATAAAGGGAGCGAAGTATTATTCCGATTCTGTTTTAAGATGCATCACAATTATTATTATAATGCAAGGTATAAATTTAAATAAAATTTAAATACATTACGTTAAATCTGAGATATATTTGTTGATAAAACTATACAAAATCCTCGGGAAAACGAAGATTTTTGTACGCTGTATGTGTTAAAGGTAGATGTTTTTGACTATATTTTAATTAAAATTTTATTATTATTATTATTATTATTATGGAACGAAAATTGTAATAGAAGCTTCGTAAATTCTGAATAATTTCAAATAATAAATTATTTATATTATAAAATACTAAAATCCAAACAATTCCGTAAATAGTTGAGGTTAACGTATCAAAATTTCAAACAAATTTTTTACTTTTTAAAAAAATTTTACTAATGATACACCAAGTTATTGTGTAACTAATCAATAATACTGATTGTACTGTATTGTTTTAATACCAGTATTAACAATATTTACCACACTTAATTTATATGCGAACAAGTATCACCATCCTTTTCATAATTATAAAATAATCACTCGATATGTGTTATATAAGAAATGATATTAATAAAAACTAATCAATAAATAAATAAATAGAGATTAAACATTCTATTTATAAAAAAGTACCGAGGGAACATTATAAAAAAATAAATAAAGCGTTATCGTTAGACATATTAAAATAGGATAGGCAACCAAAAAACCAAAGTTCTCACGACTTCTCTATCTTACCCCACAGACAGGGCCGGAACCATGGCTTTGGTGAAAGGGTTAGGAAAATCGCGACAGACAGACATAGGGGTCTTGCAGCTGCGCGAGGAGCGGTAACAAAGGGTTACAGCAGACATTATCTCATCGACCAGCAGGTGGGTGCAGTGTGTGGTGAGGGAAGTATAGCCTCTTTCTACCAAGCATCAGGACGAGTCTAGAAAAGAAAGAGTTGACTCTACCGTTCCGTCCTGAGGGGGAAAGGAGTTTTTCCCCATATTGTAATTAACCCTTTGGATATAGATCTAAATGATATTTGGGTATGTATAAGATTCTATTCTAACAATGTAATTCCGGTTATTAAAACTGAAAAAAAAATTCTATTACACGTAAACATATTTATTATTATAAATAATTCTTTCTATAGAGAATTATTTTAATATAAGGAAAATTTTGTTTTGATTTTTGTACAGTTTTCAAGTTAAAAAAATTCTTTTTTTTTTAACTCAATGGGAAACAGAATCATTAAACATTTAATTTAATTTTGTTTATTTATTTATGTTTTTGCGGTGGAGAATAAGATTTTATTTTTGTGATCAATAACGAAAAGGAATTAACTTTCTTATTTATTGATTTGTTTGTTTAATTTCAGTTAATGGCACTTCGGCACCATCATAATAATTTTTTGTGAGTAATCAAAATAAAAAAATCTTGCTTATTATTTATTTTACAATTCAACCGGAATAAAATCTTCCTTATTTTATAAAACCAGAATTTTAAAGAAATTAACTTCTTTTTTATTTGTGTCATGTTAAATTTATAATATAAAAGTTAATCTAAGATAGAAGGTAAACCCGACATAATTTATATAATTAAAATTATATGTTAAATTATGAAATCTTTTTTAGGGACATTTAAAATTTGTATTTAAATATTCAAAAGCTATTTGATTTGAAAATGCATTAATAAATCCCTACAGAAATCTTATTGAGTAGAAATAAATATCGAGTAAATTATAATATTTTACGCACAATTATTTGTATTTTTAATCAGTATATATTCTGTAATTAATTAATTTCAGATTATATGAATATGTATTCTGTATCATATTTAATGTTTCAAATAAAAATTTATTTTGAGTAGCAAGAATATAAATCGTTGAGAAATTTAATCTAATCTTTAAATACTTATGAATTATATTTATTTTAAAATTATTATCGATTCTATTTTATGAAAAATAATATGTTTTTTAAATTAAAACATGGGTCTACTTTACTGCATAATGAGATAAACGAGACCAACTATTGAAAAATATTATTGTATTTTATTCAAGTATTTTCTTTTAAGATGATTAAATTGTTGTGCCAATTTATTTTTGAAAAATTTAAATTGAATTTTCTACAATTTTTAGAATCAATATCATCAACTGTTTTCATCTTAAAAGACTACAATAAATCCAAGTTATTAATCCCGTAACTTCAGTTAATAAACATAAATGAATTCTAAAAAGATTTAGACAATATATTTCATTAAGACCTTTAAAGTTTCGGTTTTCTGTAATAATGCAATATATAATATCCTTTCATGAATGAAAAATCTTTTACTCTTCCTTACTTTTAAGAAAGGAGTTAATTTACAAGGTCAAAAATGACATTTAACACTCTTTCATGACTACGTCTTTGAAACTTCTTACTTTTAATAAAGAATGGGGTTTTTGTAGTAAAAAAAACCCCTGAATTTTTTATTTTGATTTCATTCTCTGATTAAAAAATTATTATTATTAATAATAATACGAATCAGCAATGTTCAGAACAAAGCGCAATTTGAATTTCCATTTTAAAATTTATCTTGAGATAAATATTTATAAAAATCAGGATTTATTATTATAATATTATAAACTAATATAAGACATTACAATAGATTAGATTTAAGATATCCATTTATAGATGTGTTTGCTTCTTGTATAAATTATTACAAAAATATTTTCAAAGGTTCTTATAGTAAATCTGTTGAAATTTATACAAAATTTAATTATTATTATTTAAATTAGAAAGAAAAATTATATAATTTAGCATAAGCTAGAAAATTTAAAACAGTTCAAATAATTCTGAATTTATAAACTACTAGAAAAAACTTTATACAAAATCTTTTCTGTTTAAATATATTATTATATTTTATATAGAATTTTCTTTATCTTATAATTTGTATCAACGGATTTGAATTTTAACGCTTAGAAAGCAGCTAACATTTTTCAAACGTGCATCGAACTGTCTTAATGTCTTCCTGAACGCATAAAATATCCAAAATAATAGTATAACATGCGCAATAGCGTGTTGTAACAACATCTAAATTCGAATAAGTTAATACAGACAAAAGGTTGTGTTTGATTTGTTATACTGTATTGCCTGTATGCTGTATAATGTAGCGACTCTGTAGCCTCCGAAAAAATAAAATAAAACAAAAGCATCTAGGTCAAATCTTCAATTATTATTATGATTTTCCTGAACGGAAATAAGTAAAACAATTACTTAAAAAATTGAGATTTACAAGTTCCTATAAAGAGTAAAAGTAAAGCTCAATTTCATAATTGATAGTTACTTTTGTAAACATACATTTAAAAGCTATAATAATAGAATAATATAAGAAAAATTATTAAAATTAATAACATAAATAAATAGAAATGTATTCAAACTATCGAAGTAGTAACCCGTAGAATTGAGGTAATACAAAACACAGGAGATTAAAGTGTAAATCTTAAATAACTACTACTAAATATCATTGATACAAAGATTTATCTATACATGAACTGAAAAAGTTTCAAGTACTCTATAAAATAATATTTATTTATTTACATTCTACATATTATATTTTAGTGTATAAACAGCGCTAATAAATATGGATTGGAGCTTGTGTATAAATGACTTAATTTGTAGAATATTTCTTATATTTATATAAAAATATCTCTTACATATGTCTGTCTGGAAAGTAACATTTATTTTCCTAAGTATATATCTGATAATATTGTATAATGAATTTCATTAACAGAAGAATGTGGTTTAAAAAATATAACATAATTAATATAGGAAAATTTAATAAATAAGTAAATAAAAACATTCTGGAAATAAATTATTGCTGTATTTTAAACATTTACAAAATAATATTAAAATGATGATTATATGAATAATAATTTTGAAAATAAAATACAATTTAGTTAAAAATTATAAAATGACACTTTTATTTTCAAACTTGTGATTGGATAAAATGAATCAAAATATCAATAGAAAGCGTACTTAAGTTATATTTTAAGTATAATAATAATATGAATATTTTATGTACAAAAAACGTTTATTATTATTATTAAAATTGTTTTTAGGTCCACATTACTCTAATCATTGTCATGTTCTTGTGTTGATGACTTGCTCCATTTAGAAAAACTAAATGGTTCAGTGTTATGGTTTCTTTGGTTTAAAAATTCCTCAATGTCGCAAACGAGTTTAAATATTATTATGAGAATGACAATACATTCTAATTATATAAAAGCTAAATAGATTTTTAAAATCAATTTATTAGTTTTATACAGCCGAAATCTTTTAGTTTAATTAAGAGCATGTAAGTTTGACTAATAAAAAGTTATCGTGTTTATAGATCAGCTTTATTACTAAAGCAATAAGAAGTATATAATTGTATTTTCATTTTACGAATAAATTTATTTAACTATGTGCCATTTCAATGCTAGAGTAAAGAGTATAACATATTTATAATCATTGCTTTAGTTTAGTAACAAAGCTGATGCATAAACATGATAACATTTTATTGGTTAAACTTACATGCTCCTAGTTAAACTAGAATATTTCGGCTTTATAAAACTAATAAATTGATTTTAAAAATATATTGATATTCACATAATGATATTTAAACTTGGTTACGACATAGGACTTATTACCATAAGAATATAAAAATCATTCTAATATAATAATGTGTACTTAATTTTTCATAAAACAAACGTTCATAAAATATTTTATTATTTACCCTTTTCAATTCCGAAAATAAAATTCTAAGATAGATTTCTGTCGATCTATTTATCTACAATGAATCGCAGCAACCATGCAAAATGTATAGCAAAGATTCTATCATTAGTAGGCTATATTAAGTACAATAAAAACAAATTCAAGTATACATAAAAGAATAAAAATCATAGAGTGCATCTATTCACAAGACACAAGTAACGAGAAGATACGCAACAGAAAGACATCGGACCAATCATAAACACTGATAAATTGACGCTTAGGTTCCTGTAAGTAAGCAGTTGCGCTATGAACAAGTTTTTGGCGTATAGCTGGACGGCTTTGACGTCAGCGGGTTAGTAAGAATCTTAGTAAAAATGCGCACTCGAAGATCTCCATTAAGTGCGCCCACTGTCAAAATTCTACCAGTTACAAATTGACGTATTATCAGCAGCACGAGGTGAGATAAAACTCCCGGTCACTCGCTCATTTTCAGGTGAATTTAGTTCACCATAGCTCTCGCCCGGCAAACTGTTGCTTCATTTTTACGTTTATTATGAAGCGTGACAACTTTTAACTTCTTTTCTGAGCAATAATTATGATTTTTCCTTTATAAAACTTTAGGTTTTTCTTTTTAAATTTAGCCAAGTTGATATAGTAAATCGCTAATATTTAGTTCTCATATTCCTTATTTCTACATTATTTATTACGGATAGATGAAAAGAAAAAAAGCATTTATTCAAAAAATTACGGCTTGTTCTGTATAAAACTTAAAGGAAGTAGTAACTTAAAGGAAATGGGTTTAAAAAATAAAAATAAAAACTATCAATAATCTGTTAATGTCACAGAGGCAACGTTTCGAAAGATAATTGAATTATTTTCTTATTTTAATAATATTTATTAAATATTCAGAGTAATATCAGTTCATAAAATTATCTATTTGTGTATAAGACTGCGGAAGCACGAATAGAACAAGACTTCAGAGTTGAGAAACAAAATTTTTAATGGTGACTAATAGAAAAATGGTTGAGCCTAAGTTGCATCATACAGCACATAAATTTCAAATTCATATTTAAAAAATCAATTCCTTTATGAATATAATTAAAATCAGCAACAACAATGAAAAAAACAAGATTTAAAAGAGAAAAAATTTATCAATTTGTAAAGATTCGATTAGTTTTTCCATGAAATTTGGCATGGTAACTAAAGCCAATGATTTACAGTACAGATCAAAATAATTTTTTAAAAATAATACTATAAATCATAAATTACAAACAATTTTATTAATATGAGATACCAATTATAGTGACAAGATAGTACAAGATTACTTTTGTAAATGCATCAAATAATGAATATATAAAGATGATGAATTAATAATAAGATATGTAAATCAGCTGTTATCAATTAAACCAAAAATCAATTACCTCAGAAAATAATTATCCTTATCTTTCTTTAAAAATCAATTATTTAAAATTGTTATTCTGCATATTACTTTATACATTTTACTATATAGGTAACAGTATATATTATTGGATTAAAATGGCAAAACATCTATGCAATGATTATTTCTTTTGCATTAATATAGTATTTAATCAACGGATTATGCACTTTATAATATAGGCCTAATTTATATATCAATAGTTAATTAATGAATTAAAGTAAAGGTGATCATATAAACAAAACTTTATATTTCACAAATTAGAAAACAACATATTAGAAATCAAGTGTATGCTATGTCACATAACTGTTATAATTCTTATATTCATATAAATTTTTTATTCTTATCCTATAAAACTATTTTTAGACACATAACAATAATAACTTTCAAGCCTTCTTCAATATGCTTAGAAAATTACTTTTAGACAATTAACTTATACAAAGATAGCATAAATTTAAATTTAATTAAACATTATAGCTGAGTGGTTCGTTATTTAATAAAGGCATACTTTAATTTTGATTATAAAAAAAAAATTCTAGGTGAAAGGAATTCTTAATATCTTTAAATTTTTAATAAAATTAGATCGGTCTTTAACTTAACAATTAACAAATACAAAGTTACAAAAATCATTTATCCACAATTCGTCATTTTAATTATTTTATATAAATTAAAGCATAATACAATGTACTTTTATCCTGTTTTATTGTAGAATTTAAATCATACATCTTCGTAAATGGAAGTAAACTTAGTTTTATACTTTAAACATTAACGCAATTTTGTAAATAAAAATTTAAAAAAAAATAAGTACTGATCAGTTATTTTATTTTAAAAAATTATCACGAAATATAAAAATTTTTAATCGTTTTTTAAAGGTTTTTACTTTAAAATATTCGAGCAATATTCAAACAGGATAATTTATATTCGTGAAAGGCATCAAATATCAAAATTTGGAGTTTAAATTAAGCCTATGTGAAATTCTCAGACATTAAAAATTAACAATTCAACGTGGAAAATTTTAGAAACGGGTATTAGTTGCAGAAACAATTTTTATAAACACAAAACTAAGAGTAAGAACATTTGCGTATTTGAATTTAAGCTAGAAACTATTACATTAAACAAGCTGCTTACCTGTTCTACTTGTTAACGAAACAAAAATAAAAAGAATTTGAACTGCGGCGGCTAATACTAAAAAGAAGCTTAATGACCAAATAACAGGCAAGGTAATATTTTAAAATAGCCTGAGATCACGTAAGGTAGGTGTTACACCACCTGTTGGATATATGTGACACGTTACATTGTTTACATCTGTTGAATGTGATCGAATCAACCTGAGTAAAAATATTTTCATAGTTCAACTTGTAATAAATTATTATGGTTTTATTATGTTAGAACGTGTTATGATACGAGATAGCAGCTTGCTTAGTGTAGAACTTATTTGTAATTTTTCTATTTATATCACCAAGACAGCTCTATTTTTTAATAATTATTTTCAAATATGCCTTAAGCTAAGTTATACTAACAGTGTGACATTTTTTTAAATATTCAGATGCTTCCTGGATCTTGGTTAGTGATTGATCCGAAAAGTATTTAATTTGACTTTCACAATTACTAAACTAAAGATTTATTATTCTTAGCCTTTAGGCATAAATATACGATCGTTTAATTTGTTTTCACAATACAATAAAGCGGACAAAAAATAAAAATAATAATAATAAAAAATTCTAGTGTGAAGAACCTCTTTCCTGGAATAACAAAAACTTTATTCTTATACGTGTCTATGAAGTTTCATAAATATGCTCAGGGCAAAACGATTTTTAACAGATAATCAAATGTCTAAAGGTAAACGTTTGATAAACAGATTTAACAGATATAAGGATAATATGTGAAAGAGTAATCTTAATTAAGATTGCATTTCCGGGAAATCTCTAAATCCGATAATACGATCAAATAAATCTGATATCAAAATTTAAAAATGAATTAAAATTCATTTAATTAACATTAAATTGTTAATTTCGAGGAAGTTTTTTTAAACATAATTATAAAAACTTGAATGTTTTTAATTTTAATATGTTAATTATATAGAAATAAAAATGATTCTCACCCTGTAAAAATAGCTTTCCCTCAAGACTGATTTCTATGTTCTACTTATAACCTTCAACTACTGTAATTTTTTTCTTTTTTTTTCGTGTCTTTTTAGTTATATATTTGATAGTCACGTGTTAAAGCGAGAATTTGGGTGCCACTTCCTCTCTCCCTTTTATTCCCACCCAAATTATAGCACCTTTACTTCACCACCTGCTGGTAATAAGTTTGAGGTATTTCGCACCTGCACACACCTGTACGTTAAACTTTAAATCCAATTAAACGAAAATGATAAAATTCTTTTAAAGTTACTAATTCAAAAGATGATTATTAATATGTTTCAAATTTTTTAATAATTACTAAGAAACTTTAAGCGTCAGAGCTACAAATAGTGAACAAGTTAGCATATTTTAAAAACAAAACTCTCTACGTTCACGTTATATTTAATTATAATCTAATTTAGAACAAATTATAAAAATTAAATTTTTAAAATTCGAATTAAGAAAAGAATTTTTATCATTTTTTAAAATGTTAAACTTCATAATAAAGCTAATATTTTAATTCTTAAGTGTATTACTTCTATAAAATAGCATAAAATATCACTATCCTCGACTATTTATAAAAGCAATCCAATAAAATTATATAAAAAAGAAAACATAATTCCAAAAGTAATATTGTAATGAGATGTAAGAATCTATAATAACTTATATGAGAATATTGGACCCGTACATTAAAATAACAGAACCTAAAAATATGATCATGATGCTTTTCGATCATATTAAAATAGGATCGATATACTTTCCAAGTTTAGATAATGGAATTCAATAAAATGATAAGAAAGTAATAAAGTATGAAAACTATTTTTGAGATTTAAGCTAAATTTTCAAGTCTGTGAACAAGAAAATTGCTTAAAAATGAAACAAAATAATAATACGATTCAGATTTTTGGCTCGGAATCCTACTGTTGCTTCATAAAATGATATATTATTGAGTCAGGATGAGCATTCCTTGTATGTTGAGCAATGCATAAATTTAAATTCTTTACACTTTTTATTGTTTTAAAATTTAAAAAATTTATATTATGTATAATAATATTTTATTCGAATACATAATTTAGACTTATTATTAACATTTAAACGGAAAATAATATTTGATGACATGTTGTGTAAACAGGAACCAGGAACCGAAGTTCGATGGCCTGAAATGTCATAACCTAGCACGTTGGCCTACCTGGCCATGTTCCTATATTCTTTTTTTTCTCTCTCTCTCTTGATTTTTGTTCTAAATTGCTCGATATTTCGAAAAAACCAGGAAAAAACTTTATAAGGTTTTTAAAAATATATAGACGAAAATTTTATTCATAACATGGGCCATATATATTAACATAATCAATAACTATTAATTTTAAAGATTTTACGTCATAATTTTGTCGCATGCACCAGGTGACGTACTTTTTAATGCCATCTAGTGGGGATAGGCAAAAATAAAATTAACCTTCAAGTATCATTGAATCTTAGCTTTTTTCTTAATTATATTTAATAAAATATTTGATTTAAATTCATTTTTAATATTTATTTTACTACATATCTATACGGTCGAAATTGTTATTATTTTATATATTTTGGTTTACGATCTTTATCTATTGATATGCCCTGTTGTATGTTGGTATAATTGCACTAACATATGTATCTTGTTTCTAGTTTAAAACTGTTACACTTTTTATGCAATAAAAATAATTTCCATTAATTAAAATTCCATGCTTAAATTAAGCGGCTTCTTTGTTTTACTAATAAGAAAATAAATTAATAAAGAAGCCGAAACGAGTTTCGAATTACATTTTACAGGTTACACAATAACATACATAAAAGAATTTTGTAAAAACAAAGCTAATCTGATGTATTATAAAAAGTTTTTTAAATTGTTTATATTAAAATATTATTATAATTACACTAGAGATACTCGCGTATAAGCCTTTACTTACATAGGCCTAAAATGTGAAGAAGAAATTACTAAATTTTTTAAATACATATAATAGAAAGCACTAATTTTTTAAATGTTTAAATATAATAATATATTACACGAATCAAGTATATTATTTTATTAAGATGAAAAATATAATTTTCCATAAATCAACATACAGAATCAAAAGGAAGATCTGGAGCTTTACCTTCTGATTCTGTGTATTGATATGATTAACTGCCTTTATGTAAATTAAATGAATACATGTATATAATAATATTAAACTGTGCCAAAACATGTCAAACAATCTCTGGAATATAAAGATTTAAATCTAATTAATGTATAAATAAGATAAAATAATCTTTTAAATACTTCTATAAGCTTATGCGAAGTGTAGAAAAATACGGACTAACTTTATTTTGTTTTAATTAATATCAGTTTTATTCTGTAACATAAGCTAAGATAACAATAACAAAATTTTTAATTCATTACAGATTAATAGATTTCTAATCACTTTTATTAACAAACGAAAACTATTATTTTATGTTAAGTGCCTAACTAAAACTAATTGCTACACCACGTAAAAATTAAGATGAATGGGTTATGGATATGTTAAAATTCTACGAATGAAATTTAAATATTGAATATTTAATTCCGAATATCTTACTATCTCTTAATTTGGGGTACTTTCATTCATATTAATAATTCAGGGTCGAGCTAGATCAATAAAGTAGATGTATAGGCCTACATGAATGAGATATGTGAATTTAGATACGATATTTGGCAAAAATATCCAACTCGCGTACAATTCGTAGATAAATATATAAATAAAACAAAAAATATATCGGCATTAATTAGTATAGATACTTGGCAAGCATTAACGTACTCTTAGCAATTGCATAGATATAATTAAATAAACGAATTATATATTTAATTACGCTTAAAAATGAATGTAGATTTAAAATCCTGGAAGCTAGAATGACGGCAAAAACAACATGATGTATAAAAGTCCCTGTACAGCTACTAAAGGAAACTGAAATATTTTTTATGCTAATGATTCAATGGTAATGACAGGGCGCCATCCTTATGTGACTGACTATTCGTAGTGAATGACGGATGGACACAAATTAAGTTTTCAGTTTTCTCCGTGATGTTTCTTAACCCTATCTTTCCTAAGGTCAGTTTGAGAGGTAAGGGAGATTGAAAACACTACAGAAAAATTGAAACATCTTTTTTTGTCAGAACTAAGTATAGACCGGATTATAAGATACTATATTGATTATAGGAAATTTATTCAAAAATAATTCTATTTAGAGATCGTGATCTAATCTATGAAAATTGTGGAAGAATCCTTAATAATGGGTTATTTATTAAAAGAACAGATTATGAAATATATTTAATCGTATATTTTAAGCAGTTTTTTTTTGTTTAAGCCCTTAGAAGTTATTAAAATTATTGATACTTTTTATTTGTTTAAAACCAATTATTAAATCCGTTATCGAAATTTAAGATTAAAAGCTTACAAGCGGTTCTAGATTCATAATTTTTGAGAAATGGACCAAGTAATTTTTTTATTATAATTTATGCTTTATTACAAACAGTAAAACTAGAAATGAAATTATTAAGTTGAGAAGTAATTTTAGCATATAGAAATTAATGTATAATTCTGGTTTGTAAAATTTATAAACTTATATAAATCAAATGATTTAACTTTAATTCTGTTATACGTTACTAGGCTCGAAATGAATACTGATAAAAGATTTAAATAATAATAATATTTAACGTAGATATAAATTTAAGAATTATAAAAAAAATGTTGCAATGTAGAGTAGAATGTGGCAATTCCAATTTTAATTTTATATACACCGTGATTTACGATATTTTAAGACAAAAATACCATCAAAATATATGTAAAGTCATATATAACTTTATTCTCTCTGCATATATATAAAAACACTTTCTGCACATAGATAAACGTGTAATTTATTTAACAAAGAAAAAATAAATGAATAAATAAAAGTGTAAACTTAAAATTTACAACTATAATTCGAAGAAACATTTTATTTAATATAATATAACATACATAGCCTATATAAAGATATAAAGAAATAATAAAACTAAAAAATAATACATACAGTATTTTTAAATTGATTTCTTTAAAATATTCCATATCTGCATTATTTATAGCCCTTTTAAATAAACTAGATGAAACCCGACATAATCATGTCGTTTTGTCAGTATTAAAACACTTAAAATTATGTAATTCTACATATATATATAACATTTACAATATAGAAATATTTACAATTAAACATAAAAACATAAAATAAAAAAATAAATTTTGAGTAAATATAACTCATGATTTTGTTATATTAACATTAGTTTATTTAATTTTTGTCTATTTTTATTTTAAAAATATAAATGTTAAATCTTCATTTATTCTTAATTTTAATATGGTCTGAGGTTTAGTCATCAATAGAAACTTTCAACACATTAATAATGGGAATTTACTGATTGAATCACTATTGAAAAATATAAAAAATATTTTTTTATAATTAAATCAAAGAAATAAAGGAATTGTTTTCGTAAGAAATAATTACAAAATTTCTTGCAATTTATCTAGTAAATAACTTACTGTTAAAAAACACAGTGTTTATTTGTGTTTTTAATGATAAAATTAAAAAATAAACAAGTAAATTTAACAATAATATTAAGAAAATTATGATAGATAATTTCAATGATTTTTACTGAATTAACAAATTTCAGTGTTAATTTTATTTCAATATAAAATTTTAAATCTTAAATACTTAAAAGTAATTTTTTTATTTTAATTTTATTTAAATACCTCTTATTTGCTTTAAAAAGCTGTACAACTTATATAAAAAAGACCTAATAAAATTGTTAAATAATTATTAAAGCATTTCATTGTAATCATTCTTCTCGAGTAAAAATAAATCTTAGAATTATCATGTTTTACTCAATATAACTTGGATACTATTTGAAGTATATAATTTTAAGTTCAATGAGTTCACTGAATACAATGTATTACATTACGTGTTTGAATACACGTATCTTTATATAAATTGCATTGTAGTGTAGTTCAATGTCATATTTATTATTACGCGGTCATGTAAAATGAATCACTTTATTTATTAGCATGTTTAATATATGAATCATTACGTTTCCAATGATTCACAAAACGTGTTTTTATTATATGATATCATCCAAATAGCAAACGTGCAGATATTAAGTATAGGCTTATATTTCTGTTTTGTGATCAAGTTACAGAGGGGGAAAAAGGAGACTTAAGTTAATTCGTAATAGTAAATTCACTTGACCAACCCGAGTCATATCATTTTCAAAAGTAAATGTTATAATAAAGAATGCTATTTGCTTTTACAAGACGTCTGCTCCTCTATTGCGTGACTAATGACAATATATGGTGAAAATGCAACTACAGTACAGCTATTAATAAATTCCGAAAAATTTCAACACACTAACTTTATACAGTACGCGACTTATAGGCCTATATAGTACTATGGAGAGGAATATAACTGAAAAATGCTAATTTACAAAGGTTTCTAAAGCAAAAATTTCACGTGACAAGAGCAGATAGAGTATATCAAAATCAAGTTATAATAATTTAATCTGAAATTAAAAAAATTTTTTTCTATAGTTTATAGTAGTATTCTATTTATAGTAAACATTTAAAATATATTAAATACTATAAACGTGTAGAATGTAAGTCTGCATAGTCTATACATTAAATATGAACTGTTCTCTATTATTTAAACGTAATGAAAATTTTCAAGTCACAATTCTTATCTGAGTGTTGATACAATTAAGTTTAATAATCTCATTAAAATATTTAAATCTTTCGAAGTTCGTTGACCCGATCAAGCGATTAATAAAGTAATCATGGATAAATGAAAGTTCAAAAAAAAGGATATAAACAAAATTATTTATTTTTTATTTTTTTAGTCTTTAGGCTACTAGAATGAAAAGATGTTTCATAATTTTGAATTTGATAGTACGATTTCAAACCATAACCCCGTAAAAAAACCTTCACATCATAATGACGTCACAGCAAGTCACTGGAACCGAATACCGACCAATGAAAGGAGAGTTTTAGATTGTCAGCAACTGTCAACCAGCGAGTCATCGGATCACGTGATTATTGGGCGTAACATTTTAGATTTGAAAAGGAATCGAAATAAGTAGAATACGTGTTAGGAATATAAATAGAGATAATGTTTTTAAATCGAAGTACAGTCTAATCTTTGATTTCTTTTTAAAGGTAATTTTAAGTTTATAGTATGATAACAGACGGGTATAAATAGCAAATTTTCAAGGGAAATAAATTCATTAAAAAGAGAGTACAACGACCCTGAGTATGTTGTGTTGTTATATGTGCGCGAGTTCAGGGTTGTTCATCTACCCTTAGGGTTTCGTCCTCTCTCGTTGCACCATCAGCATCGAGGTGTGTTGACCTTGAGTTGAAACGGAATGTCAACCGAACATTTATTCTCCACCTGAGTCAAATTAACGAAACAATTTCGTCGAGTTATAGTTGTTTCATACTTTCCTTCAACTGCTGACGAATTAAATGATCACAAAGAACAGGAAGTTAAATGACATGTGGTGATGACGTGTGACATGTCTCCAGCAATTGCCGTCACCTATGTGACCACAGCTTGTTAGGCATGGCCCATGGGTCACATGGGAATCCTTATATTTGTCAAGATCATGCTTACAATGATCTACAGTATCTATAAAGGGCGGGGACTGAAGAGATACTCATGATTCAGTTAATCAACAGTTAGATTTAATGGATAAACAGGTGGGGGTGTGCCAATTAACTAACTTTCTGTACCTCCCAAATTCTGGGGGTATGTCTAGTATCTTCATTATATGTGATTGATATATCCCTGTCACTCTATTGTTCTCATTTGTGATGCTATTCTATGCCTCCGGTGAATGATAGTTTTGCTTCAGTGAGTGTTTTGTGAGAACTTAAACCTGCATTTTCGAACTGCAATGATTCCGAACCATGTCTTTTGTGAAAAGATAAATAAAGAAGAAAAAAACAGATGATAGATAGAACTGAATGGTTTACTGAACATGTTGCCTTACCTTGATATAATTTCGTTTTTTCTCAGTAAGAATTCATATTAAAATGATTTACTATAATGTATGATTTATATTCGAACGAACAATGAAATTAAGCCATTACTAAGCGTTCTTTCACTCCAAGAACACGTAAACAGGATTCATATTATTAATGTGAAGTCAAATCAAATCAAAGCATTTTTCAAATGTAATTATCACGATATAAATTATATTCTAGATAGACCTAATGTGTCTAATCATTATACACTACTTAATCATTTACATTTAATAATATATATCAATTAACCGAGACGTTACATTAAAAATGAATTTCAATAATCGAATAACTTAATTTGAGCATTAGCACAGGCAGACATATCTGATTAGTTGAAATAATCATTAGCATGCGGATCGGCATTATAATTGTTCGATTGTCTCTTTTACATTAAAAACAAGATCTGCGCCATATATATACTGCTCTACAAGAGACACTTAATTATAAAACAATGGTTGAGAATAGAAATTCGGGTCATTATCTCAGTTAATTACCTACAACGGAAATAAGTCCTAATCGTTCTGGTTTGTTCTTTAACAACTCTTGTTATGAAAACTATTGGCTTCGGGGCTATTGTTATTTCATTAAGCCCTGCCATATCAAATCTCCGGATTATATAACTACCTTAAATGAAGGTAAATTGATGGTCAGCTTGCATCCGATTTCTTTTATCATATACACCTGGCAATAACTGCTTAACCTATTATTAGTCTTTAATGAAACACGAGCTTTGATTTCCAAATATCCATTAGTCGAACTCTGTTATCCACTAAAACTATTTTAAACTTTTTAATGATATTTCAAATCAAAGCATGAAGTAAGAGCTGATTTCTTCTATATTTTAATCATAGAAATTTATACTTATACTACAGAATGCCTCTATAGAAATTTTAAAACGCTTCCCACTTAAATTGTTAATTAAAATATTTTTATTTTTCTACAAAAAATAATTTTGCTATTTCTCATTGAATGCTAATCTTAAATTATTGCATTTCAAAAGTATTATGATAACATATTCATAGCCTAATAGGCTATATATATATTTCATAATTGAATGCCCTTCGAAAGCAACATAAAATGCAAATTTTATATTGCTTTCAGTTAAAATATAGATTATTTCTTAATAATACAATATTTTAATTTAAATATGGATTTAAAAATAGATTCTTTAATATGTTAACATTTCAATAAACTGTGCAATTCAATGCCCTTTTCAAAGGTGATTTATTAACATTAAAACAAAATGATTGATAATTTTTCGTGATTTTTTAAAAGCTCTTCTTATCAAAATTCTATATTTATATTTTATATAAGGTTTTAAAATTACAGTTTTTTCTTTCTTAATTTTTTTATAACGAAAAATATTTATTAAAAAATTTTAATATAAATTAAATGAAGACATTGAAAAATTTAAATTATGCATTATTTGATAAATTAAGAATTAAAAGAAATTTTATATTAACAATATATATATATAGACTCATTTAATAATCTGAAATTAAACAAACAGGATATTTTAAATATTATCTATAAAATTTTAAGCATTTACTTATTACTTTTGCAAAAACTTAGCCAGAGTATAACATACAGGTTTAAGTTTCTTCTTCTTTTTAAGGCTTACTTGAAAAAAAAATATATATATATAAATACGTCTATAAAACATTGATATGAATATAAACCCGTAGCACTAATAATAACAGACATTATTGCATTACATTTAGAATATTTAAAAATTTTTTATGCCTATTAATTATATATTTAACAATATTCATTATTGCTATTAACTCATAAGAAATTGTTGTCATTAAATGGAAGATATACAGGATCATATCTAATATTAATAATTATTTTAATATTATTTATGTCTTAAATTAAGTTTAATGGATGTTTTCTTATCATAAATAGAACATAAAATTTCATTACAGAATTGAAATATTTATTTGATAATAAAATTTTTAGTTCTCAAGTCTGATTTGTAAGTACTAATAATTCTACATTTCAGACAATCATCATTTGAAAAGTTAAAAAAAAAACGTTAACCCTTTAAGACAGAACAATACCGTATGTCTAATTATCAGAACCAACACTAAAACATACTAAAATGGGCGTAACCATTCTTCAGACACTTCTTAGCTACCTATAAAACAGTGGCTATGGGCAAAAAGGGCAATTGCCTGGGGTCCCACCAATGGGAGTCCATAAACCAACTCTTTATAAGAAAACATCCCACAAAAATTCCGCGAATAAAAACGTCTACAGTCAACACTGTACATGGGGCCCCCCTAATTCAAATTTGCCTGGGCGCCCACGAAACTGTAACGCGCCACTGCTATGAAATACTTAAAAAATTATTAAAAAATAAATAAATAAATAAAATTGATGCCGTCATGAATAAAATTTCGTTATTCAATGTTCAAACAACCAAACATGCGAATCAGTCTTCAGAACTACTAAGTACTGTACAAGTACGCCAACGACGAGTGTAGACTCTTCAATCGTTTTTAACAATATAAATGATGCAGAACGTCCCCTATGATCACATACTTTCTAAATTTCACGTTTATCAAAAAATGCTTCCGTTCAGAAAACTTCCATTATAAAAAAAAGAAAAAAAATTAAAAAAGGCAATCCTTTAACAGTAAAAACCACATTGCACATCCGTATAATTATCGGAACCAATAGTTGACTAAGAAGGTTCTAAAGAAAGGTCAAGGTGGCTAAGAAGCTTCTAAAGAAAGTTCAAAGTGACTAAGCAATCTCTAAAGGAAAGGTCAAGGCCAACTTAGTGTTTTTAAGTGTTTTTTAAAATTTAATATTGGTTTCGGTAAGTATGTAAATGTGCACTGTGGTTTTACCTTTAAAGGATTGTTTTCTTTCAATTTTTCAATTGAAACCAACCCGGATGGAGACTGTTTTTTTGGATTAATGTAAAATGTACTAAGACACTGATCACCAGGGGACGTTCCGCACCATTTACAAGTTAAGGACGGTCGAGAAGACTAAAAACATGAAGTTTTTTTTTCTTTTTTATCGTTGATATACTTGGTGGTTCCAGAAACTGATAACCGGACGTTTGAACATTCCATAATGAAAACTTCATCTATAACCAAAACATTTTTTTGAGAACATTTTTAAATATGGCTAAGAAGTCTCTAAAGAAAGGTCAACACACACTACCTTAGTGTTTTTTAAACTTGTTTTTAATGTTGGTTCTGATAAATATGTGAATGTGCAATGTGTATTTTTTTTGTTTTAAAGAATCATCTTTTTTAATTTTTTCAAATTAATAATTTTATTGCAAATAAGTTAGAAGGAAAGGAATTTATTTTTCTACTCATTTTAACAATTATTTTTTTTATAAATTATTTTTAAATTATGGATATTGTTCTTAATAATAAAAACATTCGAAATGCTGACTCATAGTTCGAAAATTACTTCATTATTCAAGTTGATGTAAAATAATTTATAGATTATTTTTGTTTTAAGGAGAAACTTAGATATAAATTCGGATTAATAAAAAATTATAAGCGTAAGCATAAAATGTATGTATTCACTTATTCCTTTTAAAAAATATATTAAAAAAGGCATTAATAACAATAAATATGCTACAATCTCCCTCAGGAATAACCAGAATTCGTGCTTCATTAGCAGGCAATGAAAAAAGATTTCTTCGGGACAAAGTCCTTATAAATAATGACTCCTGCAGTCTTTCTAATGAATGAGTTTTAAAAAATTCCCAGCAGGTGTCCATTCCTAAAAGACCTCCAAACGTGATCCACGTGGAACTACCAATAAATTGGCCATGTTTTCATAGATAGATTTGAACTCACCTAACTTCGTTATGTTGATTTGTCCCAATTTCGAATAAATATCGCCCGTCTTGAATCTGCTGTGCCCAAGGAGGTTTCATCCATATCAATGTATCAAAATGTCCAGCATAGAAGAGTGGAAGCAACCAATTTTCAATACTAACTGCACTGAAATAAATAAATAAATAAATCGTTAGTTCTTAAAAACCATTTCAAGTATTTAAATCATTTTATCAGTTAAATATTTAGAATCTGAAACATTTATACATTAATAATAGAGAATAATAAGTTTTAATCAGTCATCGTTTGATTTATTACCAATGTACAAATGATGTAGAAGATTTATTTCCCCTAAGTTTTCCTTTACAAATATGGTATAATTAATTCGAATGTAACGAAATTATTAATTACTTACTAATTACGAATAAAATTTGATTAATTTAAACCAAATGTATTCAGAAGGAAACATAACTAAGAATATTTTTTCATTTATATGGGATAAATTACTCAGATTTAAATTATATATAATTCAGCTTTACTTGAGAATTGTACAATGTATCTCAATAGAACATGAAATGTTCAACTTTTAGTACAATTATATTTATATCCGAATATGTAATATGATATATTTGAGTTAATTTTGTTCCAATCGGTGATTATTTTAAATTAATTAAAGCAAAATATAAAAATTAAACTAGCTACAGCCTAATAAATAAGAATTTTAAAAATATATAACGTTTAAATCAGTAAATTTGGTGCCATCTTATACCAAAACATAAACATATAGATGAAGATAAACCTTTAATTTATATAACAACATTGAAAAAAGATTCATGTGAACGTAATCTGTATTATCCTACATAGGTTAGGTCATTCAAAAAGATTTGAATGAAATTCTGTAGAGGTAAACAGTAGAGAAAAATCGATTTCTGATTATATCATACTGAAGATTAACATCAAGACAACTGAATCTTATAAAAATCCTTCGTTAAGATCTAAACCTATATTCTATATTCGGCTGATATAATCATAAAATCCTTTTTAATTTTGTTTCCATTACACATGCCAAGGTTACTCTATTCATTAACTTCGAAAAACAATGTAAATAATAGATAAAAATATTCTAAACGAATTACGATATTACATACGATCGTAAACAATAAAACTAAATGTTATTAATATTTAATTGCTAGACGAAGGAACTTTATTAACAAAATAAGAAGATGGAATTCGTTAGATTATTTTTCAGATATGTCCCGCTGTCTTAATTTAAAAAGCAGTGACATATATATGCAGTTAAAGAAACTAATTACATTCATAATTTCCATTTTTTTTCTTTACGAGCTGATGAAATAATTGAGTTATTAATAGAGATGGCTTGATACATAGTGATCATAGGATTACTATAATTAATATAGTTTTGGCATGCAACAGTCTAAACATAATCTTAAATAAAATTGTGAAAAACCTAATCATTATTCTCAATTATTGAAAACTTTTATTTTAAATACATTTTCTATAATATTAAATTTTTTATGGAGTTGTTTTCTAAAGCTCATCTTATTTATTTCAACGGACATTAACCGCTGATGTAGCCCGGAGGCATTTATTTTTTTGGAAGAAAGAAAGAAAATAATGATACTTTATTAAATTCTTATAATCATGCGAATCAGTTTTTCATCTGTTTTATATATAGGCTATTCATCTAAAGGAAGTTTTGATATATATTTAAACATATAATTTTTAATTCTTATCATGTCATAGAATAATAACGTTTCAAAAATTCAAATCTACTATATAAACAGATTAAGAAAGATTTATAACTGCCTCGATAAGAAGCATACTCAAATATTTAAGTTGCTTTAGATAAATTTCTTGAAGCAAAATAAACTTTAAATAAAATAAATAAAAATATATTGTAGTTAGATAACAAAAATTCCGACACTGAAACAAGGAGAATACCCGGATAAGGTCTATGACTCTTTTGCTATACAGGCCTATAGGCTACATTTTATGTTGCTGGTATCAGGAAGGTTGGCGTACTCTTATAATTTGAAAACATCAATTGAAAGATGTTGACGAATGACCAACGCCGAGTTTCGTATTAATATTGTAACATTGTATAAATGGAAATAAAAATAGACACATTTGTGATATGTGGAAAGTGCATAAGGCAATTCCAATAAATAACTTGAACATTAATCAGTGATGTCACTTACCTCATCACATAATTTTTATCACGTATCAAACTAGGATCGAATCCTTTGGGTAGCAATAAATCAGGATGAGAATCAAAATGGATAATGGCACCATTTTCAAAAGGTAGAGTCTTAGATCCAAGAGCGCGATAGATGTAATACAATACCTATTTTTTTAAAAATAAAATTGTAATTAAATTTATTATAATTTTCTTTAATCATTCAAACAAAATATACAATACATAATCTAACTTTATTTTATTTTTGTTATTTTACAGAGAAATCTGCGTATACTCCGTTGAACAAACAGGCAAAATAATTGAATATCCTGTAATTAATTATCATAGATACATCAAATGTTTTTAAGGACATTGTTTTCGTTTAAACCAATTATTATTCAATCGAGAAATGAATGTATCGAGCAGCTGCAATTCATTTTGTACAAAGGAGGTAAAACTTTGGTTTGTCAAAGGCAGGTGTGACCTTGTTTGGCCGGAAAGAAGTAATAATTTTGTCATTACCCTATTTAGCATTAACAAAAACCGTTTCTACCGGTAACGAACTGGACCATCAAGTACAGCAAATACGTCACCATGGCGACATCTATCGTCTGATATTTGAGTCATTTCTATCTAAAATTTTTTAAAATATTTTCCAATTTCTAACTTAAAAATTTTACAATCATTAAATAATAAAATGTCTGAATATCTATAACATCTATTCTAAAACACATATTATATAGATTAACAATAATATGTATATATTTTATTACCCTAAAAGTACACAAATAATTGTCAAAACATGTGAATAAGTAATGTCTAATTGATGTTATTGATATTTTCATTTTTATTAATTTAATTTAAAATATGTATTTATTGTAAAAGAAAATTAAGAATGCTTAGCGTTTAATCCAACAAAATAACAGCGACGCCATCTGGCGGAAGCATCTCAAATAAGAAAATTTTACATAATTTAGTTATAAAATTATACTTTAAAAAGATCTAAATTATCAAATTATTACATGTATAAATAACATTTGTTATAATTTATTCAATTTTAATTAAAGATTATTCAATTATATGTATATCATATAAAGCATATTTGATAAATGTTATTAACTACAGATCTCGGAGATGGAGAGGTTCGGGGCCACATACCCTGTTGGAACCTTCCAGTGTATTAATCAGCAAAACTGCGCTAAAAATATTGTATTATACTGTATTTTTTTTTTTTAAATAATAAAGCTTTTAAAATGGAACGAATAATTTGCAACAAATGTTTTACATGTCAGACCTAAGCCAAATGATCCTGCTAGCTCCTTCATAGCAGAGTTTAACTATAAATGTTATGCCTTTTAATGACAAAAAAATAAATAAATAAAATGTTTTGAAACGTAGGCTTATTTATATATACGAGTATATTCTAATAAAAGCGTAGACCAACATTTAAAATAGAATAAAAGTCTCTATAACAGTCAAGGCGCCCATTATTTTTTTTCTATATAACAATTTATTGATGCGCCACAATACTTTTCAACCAATGGATTGTAATTTTCAGGAAATAAGTATTTCAATTCTTGAGCCAATGTTTTAAAAGGGAATCATCAAATTAAAACTGAAAATCTCTACTGTCTATTAACACTTGAAAAATGTCCTCTATTGTAATGATTAAATATAGTCGAACTTCCAAGCAATGGCCACTCCCAATAATGGCTTTTTCCCCGTCAATGCCCGTTATTCAGAGGTTTGACTATATAACGATATTTCTAAGAAATATTATTTAAATATAATGATTCAATTAATTAACAAAATTTTCCTTGCAGGTTTTCCATCCTTTATTTTCAATTAAAAGTCTATGTTAAACATTTTTTGTTTTTTTTTTGATTTTATAAATTTTAATAAAATTAATAAATTGACAGAATCCTTATCATCAACATTTAATTTTTAAATTCGATAAAAATGCAATGTTTTGATAATTAATAATTAAGTTTCAAGACCATACGAATTTAAAGAAAAACACATGTTAAAATGAAACAGCCTCTGAAATCATTTAAATTTACCGCCATCAATTCTTTTGTCGCAATGTATTTAATTAATGTCTTCTGCATCCTCAAATCGCTTTTGTTTCGGCATAAATTCTTTTTTAGGAAATAAAAGAGATAGTTTAGTTATGTTAATCAATTCTTTGCCAAAAACTTCGTAATTGTGTCTTTATTGCGCATTGTTGCCTGCAAGATTTGTTTTCAGAATATGAAAACCTATTTTTAGTGAATTCTTGCTGTGAATCATTCGAAAAGTCAATTGATAATTAGATTTAAGCAATAAAAAAAAAAAAAAAAAAATGGTTTGAGAATTGCTAAAGTTCAAACGTTCACAGAAATCGTTGTCTTTAAGATCATGGCGAATTCTGACAAAGCTTTCAAAAATATGTAAACAGAAGAGAACGTCGTTCATATACCTGTTTTATCAGTTTCAGTCGAAATTTTGTTCAAATTACAAAGTTTGATGCTTAATTTTGCTTCATTGCTATGATGACGACGATTTGCATAATATAAAATCACTGATGTAATTATGTTCATACAATAAACAATATGTAAATAAACGCGGAAGCAGCCCAATTGATCTACTGTCGTGAGTACATGGAATAATGTTTCCAATGTTTTTTTTTTCTTTTCTTTACATGTTTCAATGAATTTAAATTTGAAACTTAATTATCAAATCTTTTAATTAAACTACAATAAAAATAAAATTATTTTACAAATTTTTTTCACATAGAACGCAATATATTCAGAACATGGCATAATGAATTATTTTGTGCCATTTTTGTCATAAGAATAAGCATTATGTTGCGCCATTTTCGTAATTAATAAAAATAAATTATAAATTTATTTAAACAGTTAAATGCATTGAACAAAGAAACTCTTCCATACTTAAGATTTCGGTAACAAAGAAATTTTATTACGAAAACGTTCTAAGTGATTAACAGGAAAAAATTAGCGCAACTTAATATTTAATTAAGTCATTAATTATTTTTTAAATTAACATCTAATTTTATTGTTTAATAACCTTGAAAAAACTTCTGATGAAACTTTTTCTTTGATGAATAATAGGATTCCTGTACTTCGTCCGGGATCAACCAGAAAAAAAAATTGATATTCAATGGAATGTCGATTATCAACTACACATTTTTTGTTTGTAGGTTAACAATCTCTGGGCTTTTTAATTTGTAATTACATAGAGTTTGCTTTGAAATGTTTAATGTTATCCTGTAATAAAATGTCACAGAGTAAATTACTTTACCTCTTTCAATTAGTTCGATATTTTAAATATTAAAATTGTCAAATAAATTCTGCACAAATTTTGTTACTTCAATGGTAAATGACAGGAGTTACTCGTAAGATATTAATAAATGTTGATCGTAACATTCGCGTCGAAATAGATAATTTTGCCTATTGATTTTATTAAATGGTATAAAACATCTATAAACTCACAAGCTACCTCACAATATATTCAGAATTTGTAAATTCAAAAGGCATTGCTCTTCTATAAGCAATAAATCAACTTATAAAAATCATCTTTCAGTTTTTTCTTGATTCAAAATTTCTTTAACACTTCATTTTTAAGTTTCTGATTTGTGGGCACTAAGATGGCTTTTTTCCCATACCTATTGTAAGTCAACCTGATCCAGACATATCAGGATAGGTCACCATGAAAAATTCCTGGAGATTTCTACTGCCCAGTTGATCCCGGATACCCAAAACAATAGGTTGACACCTTAACTACCTCGATTATTTGGCTGTCTTCTTCAACGCCTCTAATTCCATTCTCGGAATGCATATATAGAAAACTTTACACGAGAATTAAGTAGATAAAAAATCGTATCTTACGTATTTAAAAAAACACTTGCTTTCTAATGAACTAATTTTAATTCATTGCATTTAGATAAATGCCTTTCTTTTTTTATAAACACATTTTTTATTTCATTCTTCTTTAACAATTTAGATTAGTCAGAAGATAACTGGCACTCCCATCTATTAGTGTAAAATTCGCACAAAAAGCATACGCATCATAAATGACACACATTTCAAACAATTAACTTAAAAATCTAATAGCATTGTAAACTATAGAAGATATAAAAATAAATTGAAGTAGAAAATTAGATCTATTGAATCTTAGCATAAAAGGCTATATGGCCAATTCAAATAAGTTCATTAACTTGTTTGAATTGGCTTATGCATCCTCATAAGCATACACCTTTTTAACACAACGTTTTAGTGCTAAGAAGGTACTTACCTTTTTAGCACTAAAACAGTGTGTTAGGGGTGTAAAATTGGGTTTTTGTTAATATCTGTTGCTTTTGATTTTACAGCAATAAAGGTGATATACAAACTTAGATGAGAAAATTATCTATAAAAATGATCCTATCAATTTTTTTATATGAATGATAGTTTCCACTCAATCTGAAGTTGAAACTATAAATCACCACATTTGTACAGTTATTAAAGAAGTAAAGTACAGTTTTGGTAGAAATGATAGCATATATTTTATTAATACACACAAAAATTAATACATACTACTCTAATATTCATGAATGTGTTATCATTTTTTAACTTGTACCTTTATTTTAACATGTACTGTCCTATAATAAAGAAGAAAAAAAAATGTTCCATCATTCTTGTTTTTTGAACAGATTCATAATAGAAGGTCTGTTGAAGATAAGCCAGCTGGTTTTCTTCTGTCTTTTGGATTCCCTTGTCTCCATTAATGATTTTTCTCTATCATTCCTTTTGTTGGTGCAATATTTAGACAAGATTGTTAGCGACAGTTCCCACAAACTAATGAATAGTGCTGTCCTAACTTTCGGCAGACATACAGTGTTCCACAACCCTTCAAACAGTTACAAGAAATCATGTTCAGACGACAATCTGCTTCAACAAATTATTCTTCAGAATCCATCCCCATTCTTCAGGATCCAGTTCATTACCTAGTCATGTTTGAACTTCATAATACACCCGAAACAGGTGTTCTTCAGCTGTACTGGCAAATTCAGATTTACTGGTTTGTTCTTTCTGATAGATGTAGTGAAGGACAAATACCTATATTCGTTGATGAAATCGTTTAATGAACAGTCACATGTATATACCTAGGAAAAATCGTATTCCAGAAGAAATTAACTCACGAGAATTATCGCTTTTGTTGAAAACACGAACTGCATCTTGCAAATCCTGTCATTTTTGTAATACGGTACAGTAGTTTCAAAGCTGCTGATTTACCATTATGGAAAAAAACAGGCGTGCCACATCCAGAGAATGCATGTAAAAATAAAATGTGATCTCTGCAACTTTCGTGTTTGTCGAAGCTTCTTCAATAGTAAATTTTCTGCTTGACCTTTCCTTTTCCTGGTTTCAGGAAAAAAATAATTCATCAACAGGCAGGTGAGCTGTCAGAATCATTAACAAGTCAACATCTCCAATGACAACAGTTGTGTTTCTGCACACATTTTCAAGTGCAGTTTCAACAATCACCACCACCACGAACACCAACAACGCGAATATTTGATGTCATTAAAATTTTCATTAACTTTTTTCCATCGTGGTAGTGCCAATATTTAGCACATTGTGGCAGTTTATTTTCTTGAATCTATAAATATTGGGGTCATGTAAAAAAAAAGTTTGTGCTGCAGAAACTATCATTTGTATCAAAAAATAAGGACCATTTTTGTAGAGAAATTTGTTCTTTAAGTTTGTATATCACTGTAAAATCAATAGCAACAGAGATATTACTGAAAAACCAATTTTACACCCCTTGTAAGCACATTTTTAGCACTGTAAAATATTAAGCATACAGCAGAATGCTGGAAAGTTTTGACATTTTGTTTGGTATAACTAAATAAAGTGGTGTACAAAAATTCATCTTGCTTAAAATTTTTCTGCAGGAAAAAAAAAACCAAAAGTTACTGGACTATCTGTTCTCAGCTGTTATTCAAAATGAAAAAATAATAATAAACAGCAAATCATATACAAGTGAAGGCAAATGTAATTAGAACAAGATTGCAGCTGACAAGAGTGAACTGATGTTGATGTTAACTTATTCCATTTATTTAAATACACTGTATTAATAATAAAATTATTATTTATTATTGTATACATATGGTGCAGCTAGAGTACCTCAAAATATTTATATACATACAGTACACACAAATTCTCTGATCTTACAGTATTTAGAAATAAAAAAAAATATTACAATACCAGATAGTCTGTATTCTCTAATTATTTGATTAAACCTTAAAAATTATATCATGTTGCAAATAATATGTACTGCTACTTATTTCCTAAGTTATAATAAACTTTATTCAAAGTAAAATGACAGCATTCAGTGAAAAATTTCTATCAATTTTCATTTAAATGAATGCCCTTACAATACAATGTATTAGTCAAACAAAAATGTAGCTTCATTCATCTCCATAAAAAATGCTTCAAACATTATATCTTGATGTACAAACTTCGTCACTGCCATCTTGAAATTCTCTCTCACGTCAAAAAATCCATGTCTCTGATTAGTGTGAAAATGTTGAACTATATTGGAATGGTAGTGCAATTCGCAAGAGAAAAAAATTCACTGAAAAACAGTCATTTGTTGTTGCAATATTCACTCTTCATTTTGCTTTGTGTGAACTAATGTAAGATTAAGGTTTGAATCCATGACCTGTGTGGGAAAAAATGTTATGGTTTTATCCGGTAAAAGTTATGAAAATATAATTTTATCTTTAATCAATTTGAATAAAATGGAATGAATAATTACTGTGATCATAGTATTATTTACATTTCTCTCTTAATATCAACTTTTGGTGTAGCCTTCTGTACTGTACCTATTCATCCCAAAGCTTGTATATTAGTTTAGGACAGAGTTTGTCAAAGTATGGATCGTGAAATACTACCTTCTGCATAAATATTTGTAATATTTGTATTACTGAAATATTTTCTAAGAACTAGGAACAATAGATGCATTTGTTAAATACTGAAATTTTTTTTCCTATAATTGTTAATAATTTAGTTATAAAATTAAGATTATAGAATGTGTATATGAAATTGACTTTTCTATTTTGAATAACATCAAAATGGATATTTTATGTAAGGTCCATTTAAGTTGCAATGGTTTTGAAAATACTGTATTTCCTTGTTTATTCAAACTTTTAGATTTATTGTCATACATAATACATAGTTAATAATAATGAAAAACAGATGAATTTTGACACATGTAGACCAATAAATAATTTTTAAAGATTTTTTTTGTATATATACAAAATGAAAATGACAAAATTTCATAATCCAAAAAATATATTTAAAAAAAAAGTTCATTAAGTTCATAAAAAAAAAAAAAAAAACACTTGTAATATTTTCAAAGTAAAATTCTTTCAAAATTATTCATTCTGTCTGTTTCATTTATAATTGTCAGTCTTGCATTTTTTAAAAGTTAAATTTTATCAATAAAAACTGAAATTGAAGCAAGTTATTTGAACAAACTGAAATTGGCCTTAACTGCTCTTAATAGATATGTACGTTATCATCAGTAGCATACAATTTTATTTTGTTATATAATATAGTGACTCCTGTTTATAATAGAAAATTTTTAAAAAACCTAGTAAACATTTGGGTTGCAGAACCATTACAAACAAATATATTGGGTTGCATGAGCAAAAAGTCTGAGAAATGCTGGTTTGGATCTATTTTAAAAATGAATATCTAGGTTTACCTTTTTATATAAACTTTATTTCATATACAGGGTGAATCTCTAGATACCATCATCCAGGTGTATCTGAAAATTGTACACTATGTTTGCCTAGTGCCATAATTAACTTTTCATGTGCACTATGCAAGATTTTATTTTTGGCTCCCTCTTTTTTGGAAAAAAATGTAAAAAACAAATTTAAAAAATAGCCAAAAAAAAAATTAAATACCTTCTAAAACCGATAACCGGTGCGAACTATTTTTCGAAATGGCGAACGTTTTCACTGCCCCTCCTGGGCTCTTCCTCAGGCCAATTCTGGATTTGATAATCGAACAGCATAAATAAATGGAACGTGTTCCGTAATTTAAACGATCGAGTACGTTGGGCAACCGCGTGCCATTCCAAATATTTAAATTTCCTTTTATTCCGTTTGGGAAAACGATGAAAAAATATAGCCAATTATTTCTTTTGTAACTTTAACCAAAATGTTATGGAATTGGCTCTCATAACATGAAAATTTAAATTTTCAAATAAAATTATTATAATAATCATTTTTTAATCTCATTTAGGCCCCCTTGTCCCGGGCCTTGTGCTTATGCATCTTGTGCACCTGCCTAGTTATGGCAGTGTGTATGTTAGTAACATTGATGATGGCTGATACAAGGTGAAGGCTACAAGGGCTTAAGCCCTACCCATTGATACAAAATAAAACTAAAAAATTAGAATTTGTTTGAACTTCAATTGTTGTTTTTTAAAAATTTATGATCGTAAATCTGTTCTATTTGACCACTGCAATACAACTGTCTTGTATATGTTAATTAGTTAATAAAATGGACTTAAAAATTAAAAACATTTAAATTATTAATGAGTTAACCCTTTTTGTACTATTATCCATCATGGACAACTTACCTACAATGGGTAGGGTTGTCCAGAAGATAATAGTGGCTTGAGACCCTATAGCAAATTAAATTATTATTTTGAAGTAAAGAAGTAAACAAAGAAATATTGTACAGGGACGCCATTTTCTCGATGCCAGGGTAATTTGTTTCTTTTGCTTCCTGGGTATCCTTGGCAATGGGCAACCTAATGGTGGGATGACTGTTCAGGCTAGATCATCCATGAAAATTTCAAAGGATTTGAATTCATATCCTCAGACCAGCAGGATGCATTTTAATTGCTTCAAGCTTCCTTAGTAGTCCTTCAGTATGTATAGTACGTTGTTCTTAATTAAATATGAAACTAAATCAAAAGGTCACAGGCATAAAAACATAGAGATACTTATTAAACATGAAAAATATAGAGGAAAAGGTGACATCATATCAAATGATTTTCTAATTTTCTAATGCTTAGTGTTAGGTGATACATTCAGAATAAACATTTATAAATAATGAAAAATATGAATGAGTTTTTTAATTTGTTCTATAACAAAACCTAACAGTTTTATTTATAATTTATAGTTTTTTAATATTTAAAAAATATTATATGTATTTAAGATATACAAACACAAGTTTAAAACATGCTTCATTATAGATATTTTATTTTTTCTTTTTTAAATTCTTTCCACTCTGTCTACGGGCACTAAAGCAACTTTTTAATCATACCACCATGAATCCACAATGCAGGCAATTGGGTGGTAAGGGTGGAACCAAAATATCCATGATAGACCATGAGGTTGCTTGCCTGGATCCCCAGAGTATGATCTGGGACCACCTTCCTGGTCCTTCCACAGTTGTTTTAATTTTTAAAAAAAATTAATGTTTTGACATTTAGGTATTGAAATTTGGAATAATATTCTAATTTGCCTTTTGGTAAAAAACATGTCTGAATATTCTTACATATTCTTGGAAAAAATTGTCATTACTATTACAGTATTTAATAACATGATATTACAGATTAGCTTAATGTTCTAACAAGAAACAGTATATGTATTGTAAACAGCTATTTCATGAAATCATCTAGTCAACTATTAGTGTCTTTAGTTGATTAATGGTTTGCTAAAATTGGTTCTAAACTTGAAACAACAATTTGAGCAGCCAAAACTTTATATTGTAATAATCTTAATGAATATATATAAATTAATGAAAAGTATTTTCCCAAAATAAATTTAATAATTAAATTTATTTTGGGAAAATACTTTTGTACAACTCATATACAAAAGCATAATTTTAAAAATGCACTTTTGATGATGTTATGAAACTGATGAGGTTATTGACAACTAATAGTAAATTGAATGATTTTTGTTTTGGTTAAATACTTTATCTCAATCCTATAGAAGCTTGTTCTGTTAAAATTTGATTAGCTCTTAAATTTTATATTATTTGCATCAAGTACATTAACAATGAATTTTAGAAACTTATGTTCAATTTCATAAATTTCATTGTTTTTAAATTCATATACTGCATTAACATTTATTTGCCAAAATAATTTAATGGACTCTTCATTCAATGGCAATTAATAAAGTTTATTTACTGTAATGACATGACTAAATTAAGTTTGAACAAGCTTTTCAAAATATCCTAAAAAGATTAACATTTTAGCAAAAATAAATCATTGTTAAATGCTAAACTGATATTTCAGATATTGATTCCAAAAAAATTAGGTAGCAATTTCAGGAAACAATCTGTATGTATATTCTTGACAAAAAAATTGACACACCAAAAAAGAATTATCAAACTGGAACAAAATTTGGCACATTTATTGTACGTGTATAAAAAAAAAATGATTACAATTTCAGAACAGTTTGATGATTTATTCCAGAGAAAGAGCTGCACAAAGTGAGGAAGTCAACAAGATGCTGGCCCACCTCTTGCCCGAATACAAGCTGTTATCCAGCATAGCATTGATTCATAAAGTTGACAGATGATATTTTGAGGGATTTCTTGCCAAACAGTGTTTAATTGATTGGCTAAGATGTGGATATCCCAAAATGGTTCTAAGCATATCCCATCAAGCTCCAAATGTGCTCAATTGGAGAGTAATCTAGCTGGCCAAGAAAGGAAGACATTCACATGAGAGGCTTGCTGTGTTTGGCCAAGCATTGTCTTGTTGGAAAGTATGTCCTAGGTGCTGTGAAAGGAATGGAATCAGATCCCAAATGGTCTCAGAATGTTGACAACATTCTGAGACCATTTGGGATCTGATTCCAATTGGGACCATCATCCACCTGCCATCTGGGCCATTCTGATCTGAGGTGGTATTGAGAACAGTGGATACATTAGGCACAATATATAGTAGGCAGACTGGATACCCAGACAGACTACTAGAAGAGCCTAATCATGATAAAAGCACTGTTACAACAGAATCTTTGACTAACATCCAAGGACAGATAAAAACCTTTGATCAGAATCCTGTTTCTTTCATACAATTCACAGGCAACTAACAGAGCACATTCTGCCATTAGCACTCCAACACTGTTGGCTTCATATGCCAATGCTTACAATGGAAGCATGGCTGATAAAAATTGGTAGTAAATAGTTTTAGTAACAAATCCTGGTTCAATTTGGAAATGGATGACCACTATGGTAATGTGCAGGATCATTGATCAATTTTACCTTTACTGTTGACCAACCCCACTGTTAGCATGCTAGTCTGGGGAGCCATTCTTGTATGATGGTAACCCCTAGTAATGAGATGAGAGACATTGATGGTACAAGAGTACAATCAAAAATTCCTGCACTCTCTTTCATGTGTATGTCAGTGAGTATGTCTTTCATGGCAGAATTGCAAACAGCCATTTTCCAGCAAAATAAAGATCAATTGCACATAGCTAGGGTTTTCCAGGAATGTCAGTCATATTGCTACATTTCTTTAGATTTGTGAAACAGATGTAGATGGCCTAAGCTGGAATTCGATGTGAAGGGACTAGAACAGCAGTTGTAACATCTGTGAAAAAATCTGTTGCAGAATAACATACAGTGTCCATATGCCTCCATGCCCAACTGTATTGTGCATATATCCAGGGAAGAGATTCTACAAAGTATTAAAGATTCCTTTAAATTGTATCATTCTTTCATGGGAAATTGTCCCTTTGCTATGATATTGTAATCACTTTTAGACTCTCACCTAAACATCAAATTTCCAGCAAAACACAAATTCAACCTTCTTGGAAATTTAGCATTTAGTATATATATACTAAAAGCTATCGTTCCAGTTTACTATTGTGGTTTTTATGTACTCACTTATCATAATCATCACATTTATAATAATAAAGTTCCATTCAATCACAATGTTTTCTTTAAGCATATAAATTATTGTCAATGAGTTATTAAATGACTCATTGACTCATTAAATAAAGTTATAGTGAGTGAATAGTATATTTCAATCATTGTCAATTATTAATATTTTTTTTAATACAAAGTTGGTTCAGCATATAACCTTGAAAATACTGTGAAAAAGCAAACTTTTTATTTCAGTGGATGTGTACACCATGTGTTTCAGGCCACAAAAGTATAAAATAATGGCCTTGTTTGGATGTTTGCATAAAGAAACCATAACTTTTTCCTGGAAAGTGATGTAAAACTCTCTGATATTTATTGTCACATGCAAGTTTTATATGAGTATGTATTGTTATTTCTCCAGCAAATCGACAAATGGAACTGCAAATTCAAGAATAAGCAGAAATTATGGCCAGTTCTCCACAATCCAGCCAACTGAAAGATGTCACTGTATTATAAACGACTCAACTGGCCAGATAATATAATACAAATAACTCTTTATTAATTAATATAACTAAACACTTGTACATCCAGATGGTTCCCTTGAGCATACCTCGCTGTCCATTTTTGCTGCACCGCCTCTCTCAACCCGTGTTGCCACCTCGGCACATACACAATTACATTTAATGTTTATTTAAATCAACAACTTGATCCTTTAACATGTCCTAGAAATGAACTTTGATTAGGTTCTATTTCATTGATACTCACTTTAGCTTTACAGACCTTTGCGTAATGACCTATTTTTTTGCACTTATTACAGATTGCCTTACGTGCAGAATAATTTAGTTTAGTATGTTTCACGTTTTCCACACCAATAACAAAAATTTGAAGTTTTGTTTCCAGTAAATGAATTGCTGGTAGCTTCCGGCTTTGAAAATACATTCTTTTTACGTGCAGTTTTGTCTAATGCATATATGTTATTCCCGGAATTGTTCTTAAAAGCTTCTTGCTGCTTTTTCACTGTTTCAGCCAGTCTTGCAGTGTATATTGTTTTATCCAGAGTTAGTTCCATTTCTAGTTGCAAACGTTCTGAAACCTTTTTGTCTCTAATGCTGCAAACTATTCTGTCCCTAATCATTTCGTCTTGAAATGAAGCAGGGAAATCACATGTTTTAACCAGACTATATAAGGAAGTCACGAAATTCTCCAGTTTCTCCATCTTGAAACCAAGAATAGAATTTATATCTTTCATATATAACATTTTTAGTTGGGACAAAGTGTTTTTCAAATGCTGTCTTAACTTTCAAATAGTCATTTCTATCCTCTTCTGGGAGACTAAATGACGTCAAAATTTCCTCGGCTTTCTGTCCCATTAAATATACGAAAGAATTTACCTGGTCAGTTTCCTCTTTATTATGGAGTCCAGACGCTGTCCGAAATCATTTGAAATGCCCTATCCATGTTCTCCAATCTTCGGGACAAAAATTAAAAACTTCTGGTACTGGTATTTGATACATTTTCCTCTATGCTGCCACCATGTATTATAAACAACTCAACTGACCAGATAACATAATACGAATAACTCTTTATTAATATAACTAAACACTTGTACACATCCAGCTGGTTCCTTCGAGCGACTACCTCCCTGTCCGTTTTTGCCACACCACCTCTCTCAACCCTTTAAACCTGCGTTTCCACCTTGGCACCTACACAATTACATTTAATGTTTATTTAAATCATCAACATATATTACAGTCACATTGCAGGTGATTGCAGCCAAATTTGATGATTAAATTTGTTTAACAGAAATATCAAACCAATCTGATATATCCACCCCACACTATTCATAACATATTGCAATATGCAAACGTGTCTGCCAAGTGAAGATAAACATTTAGATAGAGTTAGATAGTCTAATAAATAGGATTTAACAATTTGAAGGGTTTATCACACCAAGACCAACAGAAAAGGAGGGACCAGAACTTTTACAAAAATATTAGTCTTTAATAATCACCTTCAAATTTAGGTAAGGGTGTATTTCGGGTACAAGGACCCCTCAAAATGTGAGAGAAAATAAGACATTTACTGGTCCAAAATAATGTGATATATCATATTATAATATTAAAAAATTTTATGCTCAATAGTTTTAGTTCTTTAGTATATGGGTTGTATTAAAAATTGTAAATACAGTGCACTGTATATATCAAAAATTCCTTTGTATTGGTTAACTATTAATGTTATAATTATATGTTGGTGCTATGTGTTTGTAAGCTGAGGGGTCCTTGTACCCAAAATACATCCTTACCTAAATTTGAAGGTGATTATTAAAGACTAACTTTTTTGTAAAAGTCCTGGTCCCTTTTTTCTGTTGGCCTTGGTGTGATAAGCCCTCCAAATTGTTAAATCCTATTTATTAGGCTAACTAACTATCTAAATTAAAGCTGTGGGCTAAAAGCGTCATTTATTATTATTGAAGATAAACAGTCGACACCAGAAATGAAAGAAAGATGGATCAATGATTATCTGGAACTGGGATGCTATGAGGATAGGGAGAACAACTTCCAACCCAAAATAAAAAGTGGTGCTAAAAGAATGGTGCTATTCTTCCTCACAAAACCAAAAAAATTCAAAATCAGCCCAACACAAAGATGATAACTCTTTTAGGATCACCAGGTTCCCATTATTGTGTATTACTTGCCACAGGTTGATCGTGAACAGTGATTCAAATATTCTAACAAAGTTGTACTTGAAGTTGATGATTAGAATAAATCATTGTAAACCATTCACACAGGACATTATAGTATAATGCAAGACTCCATGACATGTATCAACAAGATATGATCATATAGGAAATACAAAAGACTCAATCTCAAAAAGACACTCAATCTGGATCTTCTAATCAGCTAGCCAAACAAACACATCTGAGATGTAAAAAATTGTACCAAGTAAAAAAATTATGACAAAGTTTTTTCTTAATTTTTCTTTGGTAAAGATAAGCTTGGCACTTTAAAGAAAAATATGAAAAATATTAGTATAAGTAAAAATCTTATGAGCATCACTGAAATGTCAAGTTTTTCTTTACCGAAGAAAAACTCTTCAGAAAAAATTTGACTATCATCCAGTGTTAGTGTTGCCACCTGTCCGGTTTTTAATTCATTGTCCGGGTTAACTATTAATTTTGTCTGGGATTTCATAGAAATTGTGAAATTATGATGAAACAAAATACTAGCAAATATTTTTATAAATTTACTTTATTTTAACAGCGAGAGACTTCACTATCTCACCGAAACTTAATTCAGTAATTTCACCATCTTACGCCAAATGTCGCAACCTGTCAACCCCTTTTTTTTTGCTTCTCAGCTCTTTAAAGCTAAGTTATTTCATTTCTTAAGTTGCTCCTACACAAGTCCCTAACTGGTAGTTTAGAACTGGCATGCATGTTATTCTTTGCATGATAAAATAACATTGCGCATGCGTCAAACACTTCTGTTTGAACAAACCTGACCTGCTGTCCAGGTCAGCAGTTTTGAAAAGGTGAAAAAATAATACAATAATCACAAGTGGCATATCCAAAAATAATTAACAGTCCAATGTTGATATTAATTGCAAAAATAATACATAAAAGTAAGAATAATAAATAACACATACCAACATGAATAATATTAAGTTACAAAAGATACAATGTATCTGATATAATATATAATATAAATATGAGGCATGCACAATGTCATTTTACAGCCAAGAACTGAACAATGTGCATGCCAGTTTTAAACCAATTAGGTACTTGTGTTGGAACAAACCTAATATTTGCAAGTTAGAATTTTAAAAGTACATTTTGTCACTCTTAGCCTAGCAATAAGATGGGGATAAGTTTGGGAGGGGGTGTAAAGTTAGTCTTTAACTGTTTATAAAAATATTTGCAAGTATTTTATTTTAATTTATTTTGTTTCATCATAATTTCACAATTTCTATGAAAACCGAACAAATTAATAATTAATCTGGACCACGAATTTAAAAACAGGCCTGGTGGCAACACTACTGTCATCCATATTGTCATAACTTTTTACTTGGTGCAATTTTTTTTACATCTCAGATGTTTTGCTTGGATATCATTTGTTTTTTGGTTAATGATTGTGTTATTGCATCAAGACCTAAGTCAACAATATACAGTTCAATTGGTGGTGTTATAAAGTTTGAATTTGAATAAATTGAAGCTTTTAGTCAAATGTTATCCAGAATAACAAAAATCATTAGTTTCAACATAATTTTATCTTTACCAGCATAAAATTAAGCAATAAAGGGTATACTATAGATTACTCCCTATGGAATTTCGTGTGTTTGGGTATATATCTGAACTCGGGGACCGAGACGAGTTCAACGATACTCTACTTTTGGACCGGAGACGAAAAATAAAAAAGTTATCATACTTTTTTCCGGTGATCGCGCGATGATAGGGAGTCGCGTCGCTCTCCGCTAAGTCGGCCTCGCTATCGCGATCGGGAGTCCCGTCGCTTGCCGTTAAAATTGCCTTTAGTAGACGTTTCCCGCTTTTTTTACTTTGTTCAAGAACTACCGTGAATCGATCACTAGTTTAGCACATGGCAGCATGTGGTGGTGCCCATACGAGAGGTCAGTCGGACCGCCATAAGTAACATTAACCGAAATGGCGATCGCGCGATGATCGGAAGTCGCGTCACTCTCTCCGCTCTCGTATCGCGTGTTTAACGCACCGGGAGATGACCATAGTCCGACGTCACGGTTTGCAGACTTTACCGCAAGATGGCAATACTAGCAACTACGGTGCCGTCTGCTTGAGAGCATTAAAAAAGTATGGTAACATAAAAGTGTGATAACTTTTTTATTTTTCGTCTCTGGTCCAAAAGTAGGGTACCGTTGAACTCGTCTCGGTCCCAAGTTCAAATATATAATCAAAGTTCTGAAATTCCATAGGGAGTAATCTATAGTACACCCGCAATAAAAATAAAATAGCTCTACGGGGAATCCCTGTAAACTTTAACCTATTGACCTGGAAGTTTCATGAGCACCTCACTGATAATGAGAGAGGCTTAAGTTAAAAATTTCAGATTTCTAGACCCAGTAATTTATTCTCTAGGAGTGTCTGCAGTGCCAGATGAAGAAAGAGAAAATACAGCTTTTTGGAGGCAATTTCTGCACTGATCAATTACTTATATTTCAGCAACCTTATTGTGCAAAATTTCAGATTTTTCTATAAAGAAAACAATTAACTTCTGAATGAGATATTCAGAAATACTATAAGCATTTAATGGTGGAGAAATCTCAACCCCAAAAATCAGAAACTCTGATTCCTGTGTATATAATCAGTCAGTGACTTTTTCCACTTAGTGTAGAGTCACAGTCAGGGCTCTCAATCTTCATCTTTGAATACTTGGATATCTTTCTCCAAGTATCCAATGATGATGATTGAGTAATATAGAGATGAAGGGTTTTGTTAAAATGAAGAGATACAGAAAGTGGTGCATGAATGGATCTGTACTTGTTATTTTCTGCTGTAATTGACACATTGTTCAAAAGATAGTCCTCCTGACAGTCAGTGCAAATTCACAGTCAAAAAGATTCCACAGTTTGGTCATATTAGATGTGGTTATTATTTTAAAAAATTAAAAATTTATTTATTGAACTATTCTAATTTCCTGAATCAAAAAACTTAAAATTAAAAATAACTTATTGTCCAAAGTTTAATTTTTTTTATATTAAAAAATTTTGAAGTTAAGGTAAATATTTTTAAAGTCAAGAGAAGTGCTTATTTCTGGAAACCAAAGTAAATATTTCATTAGAAATGTTTTCATTCTTACATTTGAACATGACATATAAGCACTTCACTTAACTATTATAGTGCCAAGTTCTCATTCAAGTAAATTTTTTTTATTACCATAGCAAAATCTTTTGAAAATAAAATTTTTGAATTTGAAATTTAGTGTTTAATGAGTATATTTCATTAAAATGTAAACTTCAATTTAAATAAAAGTTTAATCATTTTAAAACTTCATTTTAATGAAAATTATTCATAGTAAAATTCAAAATGTTTAAATAAGAAATATGAATTTTGTTAGTCAATAATTTATGAAAAATTCCAATGTATATTTTTGGCTACTTCATTTATACAGTTGAACCTATATCAAATCTCACAAAAACTAGAAATTCAAGATATAGAGGTTCCTACACAGTAAACAGTAGCAGGTTTATTAATTCATATGCCTCTATGTACTTATTTTCTATTTGTTATGTTGTCCTTATTTTCGATTTTCTATATGTTCTATTTGTTATTTTGTCTACTAGGACTTAGCCTATTAATAGGATGTGCACTGGTGTTTTGGCTTTAGCAATCGAAGAAAACCTTATTCAGAGAAAACAATCTTTATTGATCACCTTGTATTATACCTGTACACACTTTCTTTGTTTCGGACCTTCTGGTCCCTCCTCAGCAGGTTTACAAAAACATGGTGCTAAAATAAATTTACAAAAATTAAAATAATATATAACAATTTTTTCCCGACAATAATATATGACTTACAATTTCCTTATTATCAATTACTTCAATATGTAAGTAAATACACAGAAGAATTCCTATCACTATGTTATAAAACCTGTATAAAGGTAAAAGCATTTATTAAATATAATGTTTTAAAATTCACAGTATACTGACAAATGATAAATATTCCTATTAATAGGCTAAGTCCTAGTACACAAAATATATAACAAATAGAAAATAAGGACATAGAGGCATATGAATTAATATGTAATAATTTTTAATAATATGTAGCTGAAATTCAGGTGAATTGGAAGATGCAACGGACAGAAAATTGAGGAGGAAATAGAAAAATTAAAAACTGAAATTTGGTACTCAAGGAGATGTAGTACAAGAGAAGATATTAAGTTGCCAACATTGAGTTTACAGAGACATGATATAGACAAAATAAACAATCTAATATCAAATTTAAAAAATATAAATTGAAGAAATCAATAAAGAAAAACAAAAAAGAAAATAGAGAAAGTAAAGGTTCTGGTAAGTTTTTCAAAAATAAATACAATAAATTAGTTTAAAAAAATAGGATATCCCTCATTAATAGAAAGAGAAAAATGGAGGGAAAAACTAATATTGAACATGTCAGATGTTGAATTACCAGTGCCAATAAGAACAACTTTGGAATTAGGAATAAACTTTAATGGGCCAACAATAATGAAAATAGAAGACTTTGTGGTATTTACAGAACACCTAGTATGGAAAATTCCAGAAGAAACAAAATAAGATCAGGTATGCAAAAAATAGTAAAAAATCAGAAATTAAATAAAAAAACATTAAATAAGGTTAGGTCTTACAAAAGACAGCTTAATAACATAAAAACATTTCTAGTAGATAATAATTTAGAATTGTTACAAGGTGACAAGACAAAACAAACAATAATTATGAAAACAGAAATGAAGAAAGAAGTAATAAAGGAATTAATACAAGACGGAAAATACCAGCAATTGAAAAAGGACACAATCAAAGATATGTCAAAGTTAATGGAAATGGAATTAGAGAAATTGAAGAATCAAAAATTAATAATGGAGGAAGGTCAAACTGTAAGATAACAGAACACCAAAATTCAACATTAGGGTGAAAATACATAAGGAACCAGTTAAGTACAGGCCTCTAATAGACATTAAAAATTATATATTTTATAATTTAGAAAAATTTCTAAAAATTAAATTAAATTCATTAGAAATATCAAAATATAGCCTTAAAAACATAGATAATCTGTTAAAGAGATTAAAAAATGAAACAAACGTACTACACCTTATAAGTATCCAGTAGGAAGTTTTTATTAGAATAAAAACGTTTTCGGCTGCGTTAATCAGCCTTCATCAGTTAATGAAAATCAAAAACGAACAAAATTCGAAATTACAAAAAACAACGTTCGAAATTTACAAAAACCGCGCTTGCGCATTGACAGGTTTAAGCCCCGTTTTCCGTATCAAAACGTGATGCTATTCGACAAGAGACTTCCAGGCCGATGATAGGCCGTCTGCATCCTGGTGGTTGATGCAAAGCGTAGATAATTGCGCCTTATGTATTTCCATTTTTTCCAAGTATTTGATAGCCTGCCTGGATCGAGTGGCTCTGACAATGGAGGCCTTATCCCAATGCACTGTTATATCTTGTTGCCTAGCAAAGGTCGCTAGGACCGTGCTGTCACTGCCACAGCTTATTGAGTATTTATGCTCTTTTATTCTTTGTTTGAGGTTACATAAAGTGGCGCCTACGTATACAATGTCGGTGTTAAAACAATGATCTTTTATCAGTATAGAATATACCCCTGTTAACTCACTGGAGCGATCCCTCCTTTTGTCGTTTCTCAGTAGACGGTAAATCGTTGGATTGCGTTTGTAAATTATGCGCAAGTTGTTCTCTCTGGCCACATTTTTGACAACCTTATTAAGAAAGGGCATACAGCTCAACACAACTGCCTTCCGTGAATTTCCATCCGCGCTGCCAACTGTTCTTCTGCAATTTAGTTATTAAGTGATCAACGACACTTCTTTGGTAACCATGCTGTGCAGCCACCTTTCGTATGTAGGCTAATTTCTTTAAAGTGTCTTGAATACTTGAGCAGTGGGTGTAAGCTCGCCGAATCCAGGAACAAAATGCCACCATCTTAAACTGTCCGGGGTCTATAGAGTTACTGGGGATGACGAGGAGGTGATATACTGGTTTCCGGTAGACACTCGTTCTTATCTCCCCTTCTTTGCAGACGATGGAAAGGTCCATGAAGTTAACAAGGAACTCACTCTGTTGATCCAATTCTACAGTTAGACCGTATGGGTTGTGGTTGATTATGTCTATGAAATGCTGGATGTTGCGATCATCAGCCCAGAGGATGAAAATGTCATCAACGTACCTGGTGTAAATTACCATGTCGTTGCGGAATAACGGTAAGATATCGTGCTCGAGATTGCATAGCACCATCTCACAGAGGACTGCGGACATGGGGCTCCCCATGGGGACGCCCCTTCCTTGTATATAAATTTTCTCATCAAACTCGAAGAAAGAAGAGTGGCAGACCAAATTCGCTAATTCCAAGATATGCATGTGATAGTTGTGGGAATTCACTATGTTGGCGAACAAAAAGTCTCTTAAAGTCTGCACAAAAGCATGGTGGAAGCTTGATGGATGGGTATAGGGACTTAAAGTCCATAACGGTCATGATTTCTCTGTCTGTCAACATAACATCCTCCAGTTTTTGCACCAGTTGCAAAGAGCTTTTTATGCTAAAGGGGTAAGCCTGTAGATTATTCTGTACGAACTTAACCAGCTTCTTTTCCAGGAGAAACATTGGTGCCTGACATTTTTCCACGACAGGACGAATTTACTGGCCCGCCTTGTGTGTCTTCCCAAAAGCAAAAATTTGTGGCGGCACCGGTGCACTTACAACATGATCCAAATGCAAAACGCGAGCCAAGGAGGATAAGGAGAACTTCTTAACTCTGTTCTGGAGGGTATCCAAAAATCTGTCCGGAGCCATAACGCAATCCGTTTCATTAATATATTCACGTAGCTTCTGGTTATAAGATTCCCGTTTACAGAGTACAAAGCCCTTGGTTTTATCAGCTTTCATTAGCACTATGTTATTCTCACTGAGCCAATTCCTGGAATCCCTGATATAGGTTCGTAAACGTTTGGAGTGTGCGTTCGTTCGTATCTCCCTTTCTGCCAAGAACCTTGTTTTCCAACGGATATAATCCTGTTTGGTTGGACATAAATCAGAGATAATTAGCTCAACATCTGGTATGATGGTGTCCGGTTGCAATCTTGGGTGCGGAGCGTACATAGGACCGTGCTGTAAAGCTTCTATCAGGCAGTGCGGAGGGGTGATATCATCCCATGTGGTGAGTGCGCAAGCTGCTTTAGTTCGAGGTTTAATGTGTTGGCACTTGAATAGCCATTTGAGTTTCTTCACGTATTTACATTTTAACCTCCTTTCAACATTAGACGTCAAACCGATCACCCTACTGTTGATCTCCCTTAATAAGTTCTGGTCTTCTAGGTAGAGTTCCTCCTCCAGACAAATGATTCTATGAAGTAACGAATAATAAGATCTAACGTTCTTAATCGCTTTGCTGAGGCATAGATGTTGTAGCTTTGGTAATAAGGAGTCACAGCCCAACAGAAGTCTGATGCAGAAAATTGACATCGGGAATACACCGTTAATACGGCACTGCTTAAGGAATTCAAACTTCATTCTTGCTCTAGAAAGTTTAATAACTAATCTTCTATAAAGTTTGGCTGGTGAAGCCATAATTCGAATAAAAGAGAAACATTTACTGGACTGTAAAACAAACGTACTACACCTTATAAGTATCCAGTAGGAAGTTTTTATTAGAATAAAAACTTCCTACTGGATACTTATAAGGTGTAGTACGTTTGTTTTACAGTCCAGTAAACGTTTCTCTTTTAAAAAATGAAAATTATTAATAGCAATAGGAAATAATGTCACTAGATATAAAAAACATGTATCCCAGTATAACCAAAAAAAGATATCAAAAATTCATTATTAAGAATAAATGTACCTAATTGGATAATTAAGTTATGCTTATTAATAATAGAAAATAATTAGTTCCGGTTTGAAGAAAATTATTACCCCAAACTGACGGAATACCAATGGGAACACGCATAGGCCAGAGATTAGCAGAAATTTTTATGATACAGATTGATAAAAAAATTAGAAATATACATGGAATAGAATTTTACAATAGGTATGTGAATGACTGTATTATTATATTTGACAGTAAAAATACAAATGAAGAGTTAATATTAGATCAAGCAAATCAACCAAATTAAAACAAATATCCAGTTTGAATTAGAAAAAGAAAAAGCTGTATTGCCAGTGATGTTCCTCAATTGCAATTTATGATATCAGAATGTAGTTGCTGAATTTTGAATTTGTAATTGACACTTCAATCCATAATTTGAGATAAATAATTTTCTCTCAAAACCTTCTATAAGATAAATTGAATTTAGCTGAAAATGCAGGGAGAAAATTAAATTTTGAGATAGAGGTTTTCAAGATAAACATGTTTGAGATAGACAGGTTTAACTGTATTTACTAGCATTATTCTGATGTTTCTGAAATAAAGAATCCTCTTTAACTTTCAAACAAATTATGTGTAATCAGAAAAAATTTATGTATAATGACTGGGTTCTAATACTTTCAGCATAACTTTAATAGTAAAGAAAGAAAACTGAAATAAACAATTATTATGTAAATTAATCTTTATTCATATATAATATCATACAAAATACATGTAATAGAGAATCTATACAATAATTAAATGTCTTTAATGAATATCTGTTAAAATTAATTAAGAACTATTCTAAAAAAATATAATACTAAAAGTTCCCCCATCAAGCATGACAGACTACTTTTTATGAGAAAGTAGAAATTGAAGAATTGAGAAAAGTAGAGATTAAGAAATTCAAGAGGTGTTGCTAATATTTCAACAAATTACGGCCCTTGACAAAGCCATTCTTATTTGATGTTACTCAAGTCAGACTTCACAGCCTTCAGGAGTCTCAGTTTTTTTTATTCTTTTAGATCTACAATTTACCTGACCAATTTCACTCTTACACTTTCTCCTAGGCATTTTTTTTTTTTTTTTGGACAAAATAGCAAGTCTCTTCAATTCCACATTAATAAAACAAAGATGAATTGTAAATGTACTGTACATTAGTTAGATGAGTGATAACACTTTCTAAATAATGGACTTATTAGATCGTTACTTCCAATGACTGGATAATAGAACATCATGTGGTCACTATGGAAACATTTTTAAAAAATGTGTTATAAAAGCAACACAATGTGGCTATCTTCTTTTAAAGTATAAATTTAATGAAGTAAGTTTAAAATATGCCATTTGCCAAAATATTTAAAAAATTGCAACAAGGGAAATTCTGCTGTCAAGCATGAACTAAATGAGATCTCTGATGTCACTGCCTGCAACCACCTATCCAAAATTGATAAAGTGTTTATTCTATAACTAATATTTCTGCAAAATAAGTAGCCTATACTTTCCATCAGAACATAAAATGAATATAACCAAAATTTCATCTGGATTGGACAAAAATTGCAGGAGTTAAAAGGAATTCACACACACTTGTGCACGTGTGTTTATATTTATATTACTAATATTCATATAATTTGTAATAACTTTAAAATTTAATTTACTCTAATTTAATAAGAGAGAGCCAAGTAAGTGAGGAATATAACATCTCTTATTACAAAATGGCATTGATCTGCAATTAATATCAGATTTTCTTTGATGACTGCTTTGTCTAATTATGGATCTATGCAACTATCTATTAAGTAAACACCAAAACTGATAAGTTCTTCAGTTATTCTTTTTATATATACTGATGTTAATGAACATGCATCAAAGTGGCCTTACATTTTTATTATATCAATGTCTTGCAAGTGTGCAAAGAAACTACCTTTTACATTGTATTAGCATTTTGAGATTTTATATCTGTTTGAAGAATTATATTTCAGTACAAAGTTTAAAGAATTACATTTAAAATAGTGATTGTATTATAGCATGTACTAATACTTTAAAGTTTATTGTTTCTGCACAGTTTTAATACTACATAATTCATGTAACAGACAAATTTCCGGATTGAATTGACTCATCGACAGAATGAATAGCTACTGCATGAAGATCAAAATAAAGGTAATAAGAAAGCATATATATGTGGGTAGGAAGAACAAAGTGGTCAACTTGGTGCAGGCACATTGACTAGAGTAAAGCAGGGACAAAAGATTCATTTACCCCAGAACAGAACAAACCTTGGGGTACAAAACACACCAGTGTTGACAATGACAACAGTTTTAGATCTATAACAGGCTAATATCCCTGTTAGCTATAACAGTTCATTCAATGCTTATAGGAGGAAAGCCATTTACAGAATGTTTTCTTATGAGTAATTTTAACCATACAGAATGGAATTATACTGTAATGAGAAAAATTTTGAAAAATCATTAATAAAAAGACAATAAATTGTATTCATTATAACCACCAAATAAATTATAGAATACTAAAAACTGAACCTGTTACCGGTGTAATTTGCGTGAAAAAATCTTCTTTCCTGGAGCAACTAAAATGGCGGGAAGCTATATCCATCTGTAAGGCTAACCACCGGACCACATGTATAAATCGGAAGGATGAGATTAATCTTTCTATAGCGTGGCAGGCCCTCATAAACAACGATCTATAAATACCAACATCAGCGCACGAATGCGCATGACCACCTTAATGTTCGTTATGCGAGTTCCATATTTTTGTTTAAACATCTGTGTTCTATTTTTAGATTCGGTTTTTTATTTAAATGTATACGTTCCTTTTTCGAAGTGTTTTGTCGGAATTTTTCTCTACCTGAAGAAGAGCTATTTTGAAAGCTCGAAAACGTTTGTGGAAAGATTTTTTCACGCAAATTACACCGGTAACAGGTTCAGTTTTTAGTATTTCATTCCCGGTGTCAGAATGAAGTGTAATTTTAAATTATAGAAATTGACTTAAAGGCATTTACAGTATACCAAATGTGAGAAACGTTTTTAACTGAAAAGCCAGATTTCATTTCACTGAGACATAAGCCCACATACTATATAGCAGGTTGCATACTTGTATACATACATAAAAAATATACATTAATTGTATTTAGTTTGTGTTTTTTAAATGAAGACATCTAACATTTTCGTAACTCAAAAACTGAAAAATTAAATTTGTTTCATTTTATAATCATCATCAGACCACACTATAAGCCACAAAAAAGGTACTGTACTGTACATGCAGCATGAAAGGCTATAGGTTTCTCACTTGTGATTTAAACATTAACTAATCTTAAAGCCACTGATTGAAGTTTTTGTTTATATGACCTTACAACCAATGACATAAAAATAGATAGATGCTAAAAAAAATCAAATTTATGATTTTAATTCTTGCTATGCTGATGATTTTACACCAGTTTTATCCATTCTGAAGATCTGGCCAATTTAACCAATCAGGCATCATAAGTTAAACAAATACAGGAGGGCACTGCTATAGCTATTCCGAGACCCCTTGCTTAAGTGGAAATTCATATAAAATAAAAGGTTCGACTTCTGTACTGGTGTGAGCAAATAATTCGCATTCAACCTTTTAAAAACCAGTAATAAAAATTTGAAAACAAACGTTTTCGACCGTTAACTCGGTCTTCATCAGGTTCTAACTATATAGTTAGAACCTGATGAAGACCGAGTTAACGGAAGACCGAGACCATGGTTAATGCTAACGATGGTGAGCGTACTTGTTTGATAACTTTGATCACTAATTAATTGGAATGAAGCCAAAGTTATCAAACAAGTACGCTCACCATCGTTAGCATTAACCACGGAAAAATTTGAAATATACAGATCAGGGACAACAGGTAGATGTTTGAATTATAAAGACGCAACGAATTTGCCAACTGCGTGGAAATACATGATTGACAAACACCCCATTTAATCGAGCTTACAACGTATCCTCATCCCGTATAGAATATAGATATATATTATGTCAACATACATCCCAGATCAATACGTTTATTTAATTAATTTTATTAATGTTTTTATTATTGTTTATATTTTATATTTTACATGGAATGTTCCAACGGTTTTTTAAAATTTTGAAATATCGTGCACATATACATTCGATCCTGCACGAGATAACATTCCAAAAGTAAAAATTGCTTGAAGATGACCTGTGGAACAGGTAGAAAACGTTTGCATTATTAAATTAATAATTTCTCAGAAGTATAAGGTGTCTGAGTAGTAAAAAAAAAAAAAAATATGTATATAAAAATAAAAAATTTACCTATTTTCTTTCTGATCTGCGTACAAAAACAATTTTTCGACAGGCATGTCCATTTACAAAAAAATTACATTTTTTTTCTTTCTATGTGGACGGCTTCAGATTTTCAAAAGAATAATTTTCAAACTTGAATTGGAATATTACTGCTACGTCATGACTACATAAGAATTATTATTTAAAAATAAAATAAAAGACTATCGTCTGTAGAATTAAAACACTTCTCACCTGTTACACGTTAACAGGTGAGAAGTGTTTAAATATTTTAAGCAGTATACACCATATTCCAATATAAAACCATAACTATTATGATAAATAAAACTATGTTCAGTGTTGTTGTTAGAGTTTAATCCACAAAATATGATGTGTCCAGCATCCGAAACGGTTTCACCTTCTACAAGACAATGTTTCCTGTCGGTTCCTTACCTGTTTCGGCAGCCATTTTGTGCACCCTCTGTCAGATTTGGCGCTTTCCAATTGATAAAAAAAATTAAATCATAATTTAAGTTACTAAAAGTTATCTTGAGAAAGTGTTGAAAAATCAACTTTTTTACGTACCACTTGTACGAAATGAACTCGTAGCTGCAAATATCAAAAATTTGGTCTGGAAATTTATTTCCTTTATGAACCTATATCTCAAAAACTTAATAGGTGATTTAAAAATTAAAAATAATTTTGAACATATATTTTGCTTATCTACCCATAGCTCGCGGGAGTGCACCTCATACTGAAACACAGTTTATAAACATAGTATGTATTTCACACCTCCCCCTCCCCACTTAGACTATGCCTATGACAACAAGTCAATCGTGACACATTTTTAAGATAAAAAGTAGATCTTATGTACACAAAAGTTGGCCACCTGTTCTATATGCCTTCTCTAAGATATGATCTGATAAGCTACTTCTTTATCAAAAGTACTTCCTTACTGTTAACAGTCCTAGTGGATGATTGATTGTCAGAAACAAATTTTGCCATATATATAGCACATTACATTTTATTGCACAGGTGTACTGCTATCACACATCATTTGCATAACACTTGCATGACGACACTTTGTTGATTTACATATGACAGTGAGTAGCTGATTTAAGCTACTCATTTTTCATATTGTTGGTTTTACACAAGTTTTTTTGTTGCTTTAATTTTTAAAATTAGTGTACATTGAAGAAAAGCAGCATTAGAAGGTCTAAGAGATACAACAATAAGAAAGTTGAAAAGATATTAAATGCAAATAATATGGCACTAATCATTAGAATATAAAAAATTACGATTGTGAAGCCCGAGCGATACTCGAGCTCATGTGTTTTTGATATCATAAAAATGTCAAATCAGGGGAACAAGCTTTTGATTCTGATGCTCGTAGAAATTGGAAGGATACTTTAAATCGGGAAATATTAAAGCTATTAATCGAGAGAAAAATGTTCTTTTTTTAACCTTAAAAGGAGATGCAGCGCTGATATTATGTATCAGACTTATAAGAATTCGAAACAATTGAATACGAGCAGAGGTTTCAAGTTGCGATTAAATTCCCTTGATCGGAATAAAACACAGTGTCGAATTTAAACCTTTGATAGCTCGAAATGGTCGGTCGTCTGCCTAGAGACAGGAAACTGACCAATCAGGAGCTGGAGATCCAGGGGAGAAAGATCTTATAAAAACCTGGATCTCAAGGGCAAAGCAGACTTTTCTCTGCCTCCCCTTGTGAAGACTTCTCCCAGCTTCTGTCCGTGTCAACCACTGTTCAGACTTTCCCCAGCTAACAACTATAATCAACTGTCCAGACTTTTCTCTGCCTCTACAAGTGGACACCATCCGATTGAACTTCGGGCTTTCACCATTCGTCACAACCTCCCACAGTCGAGCATCAACTGTCTGCCCCGGGGCCAACAACCGAACCATCAAGAGCCACCAGAAGACAAGACACGCAAGACACACTAGATTGTAAGACTTAGTGTAAATAAACAGGTTTGTTTGTCACTGCAGCTATTTGCCTCACTTTCCTTTACCCCACATACGATAAGTCCTGACATTTGGAAATCACAAATTCGGCAACCTCACACGATTGATTGTAAGTAGTATGGCAAAAGTTGGAAAAACTTAGAATGCTAATTATTATTATTTTTTTGTTGTTGTTCGTTGGATTTTAGTGCATAGATCTTATTAGACCAAATAGTTAATGTTAATAATACAAAGAAATATTGCAAATTTTCTTAACATTCTAGACAAAGATAACTGGAAAACTAATTAAACAGGTAAAGAAAATTAAGTGTATGGAAGGAATGCTTAATGGAAATGATAAATGCAAACTAGAGTTTAATCTAGAGGTGCTCTTGAAAAATTAAATTTCTAGTTTAATTTTTCAAGAGCACCATTTCCTATTACAGGAAAAGATGCTTTTAAAAAATTAAGATAAATCAATCATTAAAGTAATGGATTTAAGTCTAAGGAAAAGAGTAAGAATTTTATTTGGAATATCATATTAAGTTATATAGGGCAGAAAAACAGAAAATCCTTAAAAGCTTTGAAATATGGAGGAAAATGAAGAGAACAAGCTGAATTGAAACAATTACAAATGAAGTACTGTACAATAAACCCCCAATATAATGCGCATGTCGGGCAGGATACAGCACCTGCGTTATACCGAGTGGCGCAGTGTAACGTAGTTCACCTCTTTACTTTAGCAATAATGCCAAGCTTTTCTTTTGCACTGTAAGCTTTTCTTTTACTCATCATGCATACAATAATTAAACACTATTCAAAATACATGTAGAAACTCAATACATACACAATTACTCAATACGCAGTAACAATAAAATGCGCTACTCACTAACGCCACATGGACCTGTATAAACGTGTCTGAGCTTATTGCGTCATGAACATTGCCTGCACTATAACCAAGTGCATGGTATAGTGAGCAGTGCTGTAAAGAAGGTCCACTGTATTAAGAATGAATGGATAAATGAAATAAGACGTTTTCTAACATATAATGAGAAGAAATTTTGTTTGATAATTTTGAGAACAAAGAGAAGTTATCAAAACCTAAAGAAAAAGACCAAACAACATGCAAAGTTAAGAAATGGTATGGACTAATTTTGATTTGATTTCTTACAAACAAATTATCTTTAGATTTGCTTTTCAGAAAACAAGAACTTATTCACTTATTTTCAAACTGCATTCAATTTGCTTTGTAGGAGTATAATACAGAACAATTCAAATTTGAATACTTTTACTTCATCCATTAGAGAACATTTAGAACTTACAACCTTTTATGCATTTCAAAATTGCATTTTCTATATGATTATATTTATAAATATTGAATTCTCTTCTATTTTATATGCTTATTGAATAATTATAAACAAACTTAAAAAAAGTCAGTTCACTCAAATCTGATTGTTGACTTAACTGATCCAATCAAAAACATGATTGCATTCACCATGCAATGAACTAAACTGCAAATAAAAGTTACAGAAAATTTAGATATTTCTAGGAAAAAGAAATTGTGTTAAAATTTTTAAGATGTTTTAAAAGTCCAACTAACTATTATTAAATTTAATAAATATACAATAATTTTGATAATACAGACACTATAGAGCAGCGATTCTCAACCTTCTTAGCTCCGCGACCCCCAAATAGTAAATATAAATAAAATTAATATTTTGTGACCCCCCACCCAAAGGAATAACAACAGTAAGCCTGACTATTACTAACTGAATTTTGACTGTAATTATAAATGTGAACTTTTTTAATTATTATATAATCACATTGCACTAATTTTATACATTAAGAAAATACCAACAGTATAAAAAATTTAGTCACAGAAGCATTGAAAATATTAATCCATTTTGCCACGTCTTATCTCTGTGAAAAGGGTTTTTCATCTATGGTTGTGCTAAAAACTAAATACAGGAATCATCTTTTATTACTTGAAAACAATTTGCTTTTGTGTGTTTCTAATGTAGATCCACGTATGGAGAAAATTTTAAATGAAAAACAAATGCAACCATCACATTAATTTCTTTTCTTTACATGTGTACTTATTGTAAGTTAAATGTTTATAATAAATGATTTTTTCTCGAAAAATTATTTCATTATTGTTTTGCAACCCCCCTTTAATATCACTGCGATTCCCGTGGGGTCACGACCCCCAGGTTTAGAAACGCTGCTACAGTGGAACCTCGCTTAATGAGCATAATTCGTTCCAGAACCTTACTCGTAATGGGAAACACTCATTAAGCAAAACAATTTTTCCCATAGAAATTAATGTGAAATATGATAATGCATTCCATTCCAAAAAATACTCAAAAACCTTATTTACTTGCATATAAGACAAGGTTTTTATTCCTTTTTCACTGCTTCAAAAATCTAGGGTTGTCCTATATGCACAAGTGAAGGATCCTTTGCGTTTTTGTAATAATTTTTGTGAACCGTGTATAGTTCATGCTCAGAGTGCTACCAAGGTCAAGGTGAATGTTGCTTTTAAAGAGATGATCCAAAAATAGCTAGTCACTTAGCAATGACTATAAATGTAGTTATTTCATAATTGTTAAATTGATATTTTTAATGAATATTTGTACACTCTGAATCATTAAAACTAAACTTTTTCTAGTCATGTGCATTATAATCTTTTGGTTTTGCTACATGGGTATCAGGTGAGTGGAAAAGCAATCTTCAAAAGCTGATAGCAGTCATTCAGGAAATACTGAATTTTAAATTCACTCGACAGATCAGAGGATGATGCTTTGTGGAGTAAGAGTGAAAAAGAGGAGAACTGTAACAAAGCTTCGAAGGGCGAATCCGAGTAGACAAAACGTGATAGTGTCAAGAAAACATGGTTGTTTGCCTTAATACGTACATTTGATGATAATTTATTTGTGATTAAACAAAATAAAATTAGAATTGTATTAATAAATCTAATTTTCTTTATTTTGATCTTTTAAGTCACACCTCATCCTATATGAGAGATCATCTTATACGCGAGTAAATATGGTATTTTACGTATAACATTTATTCAAAGAAAATTATACAATATACATTGTTAAGGAGCGTGAATCATCATCATCTTTTCTACTAGCACGGAATGAACCAAGCTGGAATGCAAATTTGATTTGCGGGCGGGGGGTATCACAGATAATAGCATGATGGAGCATGCACACAATCCGGGACTTCCCCTCTCCTCGTCACGAGAAACTTCGCTCGTTAAGCAAGTCATTTTTTAAAAATTTGATTTGCTCATTATGCGAAACACTCATTATGCAAGGTGCTCATTAAGCGAGGTTCCACTGTATATATCTTTATTTAACTCATTTTCCTTTGAGTGATTACATGTTGACTATTTGGAATGTATTGGTTTCACTTGCTTAATATGCTTGTCATTGCTTCTGCTGACAGTACAAAGTCATCATTTCCACATCTGGAAAATCTTTTGGCGTATATTTGGTGAATCTTGCTCCATATTTGCTTCATAACTTTTCACAGACTTTCCATTATCTAGGCTTTACTCAGAAACAGCTGCTGTTTAAGATGGCCAAAACCAAACAAAGTCAATTAGAATTTACAGGTATATTTTCATTATTAATGAGCATAATGCTAAACTAGTCATGCACAGATTTCATGTACTCTTCTATTAATGAAGCAGTATGTGCAGATGCTTTGTTGCAATAAAAGTTTTGTAAATCACACTATGATAAAGCAGAGAAATGTTGACTTTGACATTTGATTTGAGATCAGTGTTATGTATACTTGGTATGGTGGTCTTTATATTCAGTGGCACTCTGAGGAGAGGAAGTGGTCTAGTCAAACACCCCAACCACCACTATCTTTTTTCAAAACTTTCCTATCTCAAATGAAACCTCAGTACTTATTCCAGCACACAATTCAATAAACACATACAGGTTTTATTTGGGATACTGACTGTTGTTCCAGCTTTGGAAGTTCCTATTTCCTTTCCTTCCATGCATTTGGCATGTTTTCTACCTTGAAATAACAGATACTTCTCTTTCCATTAGTATAGCTCAGACACATCAAAGTCTTGTCAACAGTAACCACATGCTCATTCTTCCATCCAGCTAACTAGTTTTTAAGTTTTTGTAATAGTTTTGTGGGCCTACTTGTGCTTTGACTCAGATTTATAAACTTCTATTTTCTTGTGGGTCAAACTTCAGATTTTTGGATAAAATAATTTGCACAGATTTAAGAGTCAAATGACATTTTTCATCAATTTTCTTTTGTAGCATTGAGTTTTTCCTCAATTTCTCAGGTTTTGTTTTGTTTTGTTTTGTTTTATTTGTTTACAGCAACATGACACATGAGCAATCTGCCGAAAGGAATGCTACCTGGGAGGGTTTTCTATAGAAAACTAGCCCCTATTTAAATGCTACTAATGTGAAGAAAACCCAGAAAACTCCACATGTCCAGCTTGCTGACAAGGTGCAGACCCCCTGACTAACAACCAATGTTCATTGGTTTCATCTACTCAGCCACTGTAGTTGTTCAAGACTTCCATTTCTTGATGATCTGAACAGTAAGAACCAGATATGGCTACACAGCTTTCCCCATTGACAGCAACCTGTCTTATAAAACTGACATGATTAATAACCATGCATGCTACTGACGGCAAAGTATTACCAACAACAGAGCATGCCGCCCGACCTGATCAGCATCTGCAGCTAGCTGAGTCTAGATGACTATCATAACATGTCAGGATCCCTGCCAGATGCCATGTGAGCACACTTCCAGTGGACAGTGTCCACTAAATGGCTGGAGTAGGACCAGATAGGGGTAGATGAATCGAAAACTAGGGCACATATGACCATAGGGGTAGTAGTCCTGAGTAGCAACTTAACTGAAGTATGGTCATTCCACGAGACCTGCAGTGTTTTTGGGGCAGGAACCCCCCAAATTATAGACCCTCTGTGAGAGGGAAAAACAAAATTTTGGTATATTACGTAGGTGTCACGTGACCGGGATGACAGATATAGTCCTCCCGATTTGATGGCGCGGCCCGATTTTGGGTGGCTATATCTCGTGAGGGGTCGCCCGTAGGGGTGTGGTTCATTAGACATTTTTTGATCGCACAGGGGGTCTATCGTTTGGGGGTTAAACCCCCCTTTCCCTCTCATAGAATGTTACCTGTAAAACTATGTTTCATGTACCATATTTCTGTTAAACTATTATTGGAAAAAAAATTTCAAATATCATGTCATTACAGTACAGAATTATAAAATAAACAGCTTAACTTCTACAATACTAACTTCGTTATGGTCTTCTACTATAAATACAGGCAAGGATTTCTTTAGTTTCTTTCGGAATCTTGCACCTTCTACCTTCGAACAACAAGCTTCCATCTTTTTTTTTATTACAATGTAGATTCTTACTAACGTTTTATCCTAAAATCGGTTTTCGTTTGCGAAATGAGGAAAGGCCATTTAATTTCAAGCGCTCCACGTGTTAAACTGAACCAGATCAGCCAATCAGAAAAGATTATATATAACTGTTGCCAATTTATTCAAAATTTTTAATATTGTTCATCCTGGAAAAATTTTCGCATCTTTTTGAAATAAAACAAAAATAAAAAAATAAATTTAACAAAATTACTAATAATAATATATTAGAGGTATAAACAAACATTCATTCATAAAATATATATATATATATTTTTCATTTTTGACTTTTCCGTTCTGTGGGAGTCGATAGTTATACTGGTCCTTACGCTATGCTCTAAAGTTTAGTTAATGTCTCAGGTTGCCGATAGTTGACGTTAGAGTCGCTCTTAGGCGAGATAAATTTTGTTTATCTATTTGGTTAGTAGGTAGTTTTCCCGTTTTCAAGCATTTTTGTAACTTTTTTCTACTGTTCTGTCAAAAAAATCTTATTCGTAATTAAATTTTTTAAATTTTATATTATGTGTAAAGAAACATCATGAAACCATGATATATCAAGTTATATCATGGTTTATAAAAAAATTTAATAAGATGATGATTTTAAATTACAGATGAGGATGTAGATAAATCGAAATGGTTATATTTTCGATTTAATTTATCTAGGTTTTAAATAGATATCTGTTTAAAACTGTTGAACTAATATCTCAAATACTATAGTAGAGATAACAAAGACTTATCACAATGCAACTGGTAACATTAAAATGATAGAAGATTGCATTCTGATGATAGAAGTGTCATTTTTATGTTACCAGTAGCAGTGTGATAAGTCTTTGTTATCTCTACTAAAGTATTTGAAATATTAGTTTCAACAATTTTCAAGGCAAGAAGCTTTTTTTATAATGTTTAAAACTGTTATATTGATACATATTGTGAATGAAAGTTTTGTACATAATGTTCTGTGTATAATACATCTGTTTACAGGTTGACAAATAAAATAGGTAAATGTAGGATGGCAAGAGTTCAGACAGTAGGCCATCAATAAATCTTCATTCATATTCTACTTTTGATAGTGCAGAATATTATATAAATTACCAAACTATGTAGAACCAATGTGAGTGTCATAAGAAATGTAATTTTTCATGTCAAACATACAAAACTATTTCATCCCAAATGCTATTTCTCACTATACCAAATCAAGTAAAATTGTATAGCACACTTTATGTAGTGTTAAAGTTAATAAATTATTTTAAAAATAATTTGTCTGTATCTGAATTAAATTTATAGCTATTTAAATGTATCAGAGGATAAGCTATGGCTTTCCTAATTATATTGTCATACATATGTAATAGAACAAAACAGTAAAATGAAAATTTATTTACTTATTTTACCATTACCTAGTTAGTAACTCAGTGATTCTCAACCTTTTTTCGTCACGGTACACTTTAAATACCGTATATCTTGGCAGATAAGACGACCTTCAGATAAGACGAGGTATACATTTTTGTCGAAGTTTTAAGCCGGATGCACACATGCGGCGCGGCAAGGAAAAGCGGCAGAATGACGTCACTTCTCGCCGCAGAGGTCTATTTCGTGGCACGAAAATTGGTCGAATTCTGTCTTTCGCGGCGGCCGCCGCCAAGACGCGTTTCTATCAGTCAATAACAATTCGTCTGGCAGTCACGTGAAAAAATTGAATCACGGGAGAACACGTAGTGTTTTAATGGCGGGTAGTTCAATACCGTACATTGTGAAAAATAGAAACAGAGGATATAAATGTGGCATTCAATACGGAAGCTTTCATTCGAATAATTGAAAGTTATCCTTTTTTATATGATAAAAGTGGAAAGGAGTTTAAAGATGTTTCCTTTAAACATACTTATAGTTTTAGCATATATCTGTCCTATAAGACGACCCCCAAACTATCAACGGCTTGTGAATTTAGTTTAGATCAGCGATCATTATCTGAATAATAATACTGTATAGCGTATACGGAATTATGTCCTATTTGTAATTTTTCAAATGAACAAATTTTATTTTCTTGCATCTGCCTTGCGATTGTTGCAAACATTTGCGTTGATTCGGCATTCGGGATAATGACTGACTATTCACAAAAACGTCGTATGGGCTATTCTATTTTGTGTGCATATCCTACTCTCTACTATTAAATAATTACAGTTTGTCCTTTTTTCTATAATAATTTTAATTTATATAGATTTCAATTTAATTTTTTTTTGTATCTGTCCTATAAGACGACCCCAGATTTTGGGGGCCTTTTTTATGATTTAACTATCGTCTTATCTGCGGAAATATACGGTAATTTAAAAATTTGGAGGCACACACGGTTACTTCGGTAAGTACTGCAGAACAACCGGTGACGTCATAATAGTGATTTTTAAACGCAGTTGGTTATTTAGGTCACATTTTCTAAACGCCTTGATAACTACCGGCAATTACCGATAACACCGGTTACAATTTCCAAATGCGCTCTAGGAAGGTAGAACCGATTAAACCACTTGTCTGACATCGCTTATGTATGGATATTCGCAGTGGCGGCAAACTTCAAAAATCTCGCGGCACTCTAAAGTTCCGCGGCATAGTGGTTAAGAATCACTGCTCTAACTCATCATCCTCTAATTATCTCTAAGTTATTATGTGCCTGTAAATATGTTGAATATGTTGTCTAAATAGTTAAAATTTCTTCCTTTTCCTCTAACAACCTATATTTGAAATCCAAGAACTAAACCTACTGACTTAATCCTTCCTCTCTAAAATAGTATTTATAAGCAGTCTTTTAAAAAAGACAAAAACGAGAAAATTTCATATATTAAAAGAATTTCGAATGTTTACAGCAGATTCTTCCTATGTTCCAGCCAAATTTACGACTATACGCGATCGAAGCGCTCGAAGTGGCAGAAATATTTATTACGCCAGTATACCGTAGTAGTACTAGAGCTATAAACAGTGCAAGAAGCAGTATATTTATCGACTCTGCTAATAGTAAGAAAGCTTTTTGTAGATTCTGTCAAGTCCAGTATAGCGATAACCGAGTTATTTTTTAAAACTCTTTCCGCTGTAGTGCCTAAGCACTATTATATCGTTATTTTTGTATATATATATATGTATACATTTGTATCGGGTTTTCTTTGTTTGTGTTTTTTTTTTAACGTTTCGTTTTGTACCCTATATCGGTTTTTGGATGGGTAAAAACCGATCTCCATTGCGGATTGGTTAGCAACGGACATGACGTCACGCGCAATGGCGGGGATTATAAAGGTTGGACTCCCGTCCACCACACATTTTGGTTTCTCCCTTCGGTCCCAACCAGTTGTGCGACAAAATTAGACTGTGGTGAAAGAACAAAGGAGAAGGAAGACTACACATGCGGACATTCAATTGAACAGTGAAAAAAATCCGGACCCATCGAGGAGAACATTTCTATGGTATAAAAAAATATCACGCCAGATATATAAAGGAGACTTCAAGGAACGTCCGAAGAATATTATTGTCGGTATGTGAATTGCTGTATCTTACTTTTTAAGTAATTTCTTCGATCCTTTGTCTTTAAAACCCAAAATTGTAATTACGTTATTTTTCATGTCATTTAGAATATATTAATTTTGTATTATGTGTTCATTATTAAACCTTATTGTAAAAAAATGTACAAAACTGTAAAGTCCTTGATTAATGTGCCTTTACCCGAACATTTCGTCCAATAGACTTAGGTCCATTGGGGACTGAACACCGCCCTGTGGGCAGTAAGAGGGCCTCATCTAGCAAGCCCATTATGGATTCGGCCAGACCCACAATCGGGCAGCTGGATAATAGTGGAGATAAGACGAATATATCCGAGTTAAGTGTCCACAAAAAATTTCAGTATTGCCCGACAGGCTTCGATTCTGAGCCTCCAGAGCGGTAGGCTGACATCTTAACTGTCACGGCCTTCTGGCTGCGACAGTTAAGGCGTCAGCCTATCTCTCTGGGGTTATCACTACAAAAGAGCACTCGTAATGATGGAAATTTAGACACATGGTAATTTTAATTGATGAGAACGCAATGACTTAACCACTTCTTTGTGAAAGGTCTTACAAAAAGTAGAGATACATGTGTAAATCTTGTTTCTGAATATGAACAGAGGAGCTCAGTTTGCTTTCTAAATAGGAAACAGAAAAGTCATTATGAACAAACTTAGTACTGACACTTTAGAGCTCTTGTAGACCATTTGTCGTACACAATAATAAAATAAAATCTATAACTTTAAGCGAGTACAATGAAATTCGCGTAAAAACACTGGAATTTTCAGTGCCCAAATGCGACCATTGTCATTGTTTTCATAAAACAGTTTCAAAAGAAATGCACGTTTTGTCAATGTGATGGCCGTCTAGGTGATAAGAATGGCGTTCAATTGTTTATCATTTTTATCATCTATGATGGCCATCACAAATGTCGAATTTCAACATTTGTGGCCACTTTTATAAACAGAATTTGGCTGAAACACGTGCTTATCAGTGGCGTGCCGTGACATTTGATGATAGGGAAGCTGTATTTCTGTAAGAAGCCGACTTACAGGGGCAATCAATTAATTGCGCGTCAGGGCCCGTTCGTCTTCGTTTGTTCGATAAGCCAGTAAAAACCGTACACTTCTTTAAATGTATTTTTAATAGATTATCTGACGTACTTAATAAATAACAGAGGTAATTATATCGAACTTTCTTATTAGATTCAATAAATTCCCTACGCCCTCTAAATGCCAATTCTCGCTTTGAGGAAAAACATATAACATCTATTAATTTAGATATATCTATTAATCGCAATTATCTCGTTATAATTTTCAATATTTATTTTATATTGTCTACCAATATTAAATTCTATTCTATTTTGATTTCCAAATTGCTTCAATTTTACGAAAGAATCGTCATTCGTCATAAATTTTATCGTCAAAATGTCGAAATTTTTTTGTCGACGTATTTATATTTAATTTAGGCATTGGTCTTTCTCTTTTAATAACGTTTTCTTTTTCATTATATGGTCTTGAGCCAAAACTTTTTTAAAATAAATTTTTGAATCATTAGCCACGATATAAGGGATAAAATTAAAATTATAAAAAAAAAACTTACATGGTAAAACAAAATGTGTGACGAATATACATGCCTAGCACAAAAAATTCTTCAATTGTACGAATATACTTTTAAAGAAATTTATAATTAAATATAACTTTGTGAAGAAACGTACATAAAAATAATCAAAATATTCTTTACTTTTTAAATCTTAAAACAATCCACTTAGTGAAATAGCTCCCTACGAGTGGCTAATGAATGGCGGTCCAGGTAGGTGTGTGCGGTGCCAAATCCCGAGGGTGCCAATACCGGTCAATGTCAAATGCCTCTTTTGTCGCATTACTAGTATATATCAAAGGACGCGACAGGGTTGTTGTAGATTTTAAACGTTTCTCACCATAGCTGTAAAAATCTAAATACGTTAAACTTAACAGATTGTCCGTCGTTCGTTTTCTAACTGATTCGTTTTAGGACCAAGTGTTTACGGAAAATTCCAAAATTTACAACTTTTCGGTCACTCTCGTCGAACTGGAAAAATTTCTGTCTTTACTACATATAATATTACGAAGAGAACAGACCCCACTGTACTCGGCAAGAGATTGGTTCGGTTAAACTTCTGTTTAAGTAAAATTTCGGCTCTTTCGTCGGGGTTTTATTTATGTTTCTAATTCCCTAATCGCTTAATTATCTAACTTTTTACTTAAGTAGAAATAAGTTGAAACCGGTTACTTTGTACTTGAATATCTGTAGTCTTGGGAAAGAAAATTTTTATGACAACCGATACATAAATCGTAAATTTAAGGAAAATAAATTCTAGAGCTTTTTTTGTACCATTGTACGTCTCATTCATTAAATTTGGTTGTAAATGATGCTGCCAAAGTAACAGTTAATTTTTTAACACTACTAGAATTGTACACGTTTTTTCTGCATCCCCTTACAGATGGGACGTACTAAATCGTAATATCACCGGTTTAACATTGAAATCCGTAAGTAATATAAGATGGAAGAGCGGAATAAACGCGGAATAAATATATCAAATATTTTAATCGATTTTTTTAAAACTGTCAACTATACAGAACTATCATAAAAACATACCAGTAAATTCCTATCGGTTGGGTTAAGTTATAAATCTAGTCTAGGGTGGGCAACCTTTTTTATAACGTGGGCCAGAATAAATTTTACGTTTTTTCCGCGGGCCGTAGTAGTTAATTGACGCCTTCTTGTGACTCTTAATTTTTTTAGTCTGCAAAAATGAAATAAATAAATAAAAAGTTAATTACTACATTTATTTCTCTTATCGTTTTCGAAAATTACAAAGAATTTAATAATCTATTAAAGATCTCGCGGGCCGGAAAGAAACTTTTCGCCAGCCGTAGCTGGCCCGCGGGCCGGGGTCGCCCGCCGTTGATCTAGTCTACTCGTGATTCGCATAATCGGGCGAGGGCGGCCGAATATCTAGCAGGCGGCGGCTAACAGTCCACAACCGGTCCGGGATATAAAATTAGAAGCTTTATGTGTGAAGCATCCACCAGCTAAACCGGGTGAGGTTGGTGCTCTGTAAAGCGCATGCGCCAATGCCTATAATGTGGCTGCTTGGAAGTTGACGGGCAGCGGCTAACAGCTCAGAACCGGTTTGGGATATAAAATTAGATGCTTTACATGTGTTGCTTCTACCAGCTAAACCGGGTGAGGTTGTTGCTCTGTAAACCGCATGTGCCAATGCCTATGTAATCTGGCTGATTGGAAACTGACCCGGTTTCGACATTCCTTCCGCCACCGAATTATTCGAATATACAATAGCAATCTTATCGTTTTTTTCACACGTAGTATAGAAATTTGTAAAAGATACATAATGCGGTTATAATAAAATATTAATTTTAATTAATGCAAAGTACGCTAAAATATGAAAATTTATATTTTATAAAATACAAGGGAAGGTTATTGGAAGGTGGAATCGGCGCTTCCATCGACGGCACGCCACTGGTGCTTATAGAAAAGTAACTGCTTTTTTATTGTTTGCAGCACCAAAAGTGCCATCGCGGTGAGTTTTGGTGCTAACTGTTTCCGCTTGTCCCGAAACGTCACCATGTTAGATTTGGTTGCAATTGAACTACTGCTAAATAACTCTCCGGACAGCATTGAATAGAGATACTTTAACAACGATCACTGGGTAAATAACTCGATCTTACGCAAATTTATTGTCATGGTGTTTTATGCCTGTGAGACAAACTTCGATTAGGATATGTTACCTCAACAACGTGAACTTAAAAAGTTTATATTGTATTTCAGATTTATGACATCGATGAAAACTATTAGAAGATATCACAGTCGTTACGAAAATTGCTGTTATAAAAGGAATTCTTGCAGGTCAATATAGTTTGCATAACGTTAAATAAAAAATTAATGTTTACGTTTCTTCTATTGTCATTTTTGACGAGTGATGATGATGAATGATCCAATTAACTGTAGGGCAACAGTTGAAAATTTACTTCGAGACGTCATTGTTAGTAGTGCCGTTTTTACTGTCATCGGAGTGGTAAGACAACACGGAATCGACAAGAAAACAAAATAGTGTTTTTTTCTTTCCAAAAGAAATTTTTGTTAAAAATTTTCTTTTCCTGCAGAAGTTGAGTGAGTTAACTAAGAAATAGAGAGGTCAAGCAAGACTAATTTTCGCTCTCTTGTTAGTAGAAATTCGATCCGTTCACAGTTCCGGATGGCAGGAAACAAATATTTTTGTTTTTTCTATTGTTAATTCTATTTCATTCATGTTTACACTCTGCGTATACTGAAGAAACTACCCGCAAAGTAGGACAAGTCTCTTCAAACAAGATTCAAAATATAATGTACTGGTACGTTTAATGGAAAGTACTTTTTTTTCGCATATGTAATAAGCACGCGATGTAAATAAATTATATCTCAGTAACGTATCGTTTTAATATATAAAGCAACGCAAAGGCTTTCAAATTAAAAGATTGATTCACTGCTGGACAGAAGAAAACCTTTTAATTAAACATTTAAAATATTCTAATACAATTTTTATCTTAAAATTAATATATAATTTTAAAAAATGTTCTTATAATTTTTCAAATATCGAAAGTTTGTGATTTAAAGATTTAGTTTAATTTTACAATTCCAGATGGAGGGACGTTCATTTTCATTTTGTTAAATTGTCAATCGATTTTAAATGAACGAATTCTTAATTTTAAATATGTCTTTATCATTTTCTTATTTTGTTAATATATATAATTTTTTTTATCACATTAATAATGACCCAAAACTTGATCATTAAAATTGCGAAATTAAGAATAGAAATATATACTGTATTTATAATATACATCACGTGTTTCATAACAATAATAATAATTACGATTGAAAATAATTATATAAACACAAAAATATAAGCGAAGTAAATGACATTTTAAAAAAACTTTAATTAAAAACATGTCATAAAATTTCGGATTTAGTAATAATTAAAATAAAAATAAAATTAAAAATTCATTTTTTATAATCTTATTCATTTATATAAAAATTTATTCGACCATCATCAATAAATTATAAAAAACGATAATTTATTTTAAAAATTAAAGAATTTAAATTCATTTTAAAATTATTTTAAAGGAATTTTATATTAATTTTACACTGCAAATTACAAACTTCAAAAAATAAGAATTAAAATCAAATTTAATTATTCATATAAAATAAAATATTTTTCAAAAACATAAATCATGTAAAAAAAAACCGTATTTATTTTCATCTGTATAATAAATATGAATAAATTAAATAATTTAATTTTTAAAAATTTTATTAATTTAAAAAAATTTAAATATTTTAATTTTATACCAATGACGTCATTTTAATTAATTGAACGATACGAAATTTTTATCCTTTTTTTTCGTATTTTTTTAACAATCCCGCAGTTAAAAATGTTTTGGAGGGGCAATTTAAGGGTGCAGAATATTTTTATGTCGAGAAAATCGTAGTTTTAAATATATATATTTAATAACAAAAAAACATTAATTTTCCATATTCAATACATTATAAACTTTAAAATTCTCATGGCCGCGACGTGGATCAATGAATTAATGGTACATATTTTCATAAACATTTTTTCTTCCTTCTTTATTCTACTTTAATTTCTTATATTTTTTCTATTATAATGTTTTATTATTTTAATTTTTTAACGTTGAATTATTCGTATAAATCATCAATTTCACTTATCACGTCATCATTTACAATCTCTGTCAAATAAGTTATGCAATTGTCTGCAAGTCTCAAGCAGTGTAAAGCTGATTTAGGATAAAATCCATTTTAAAAAATAAATAAATAAATAATAATAATAATAAATTGTTTCTCCAGCAAATGTTTTTAATAATCTTTTGTCTAAAAGTATTTAAAATTATTAAGATTTTAAAAAAATTATATTAATTTATCAATTGATGCAACTGAATGCTTTCATACATGTTATTTCTTCCATTTAACTAGCATTTTTTTTGTAATGGTTTCAAAATATAATATATAAATATTGCATTGTTAAAGCTGCAAATATGAAAATATAGATGTGTTTTTAAATCAATAATCCCAAAATGTTGTATTTTCAGTTAATAAAAGTATCAGTTTATATGGCAAATCATTACATAAATACAAACAAATCTTATGTAAATAATAGTGTGATGGTGTATAAAAGTTTTTAAAATTAATATTTAGCTAATAAAAATGCTTTTGTATGTATTTAATTATAAATTTAGTTTAAAAATTATGTAATTTCATAAACAATTATTTAATAAAGGTGGGACTTTTATATAAATTTAACATTAATGAAGAGTTTGTGAATTTTTTATTTGTAGATTACGCTGTAATGTATATTATGCGGTTGTGTGCGTAGAGGAACAAAAAGTGTGTTAAGTCGGTATTGGTGTAATTAATTAGAAATTCGTCTTACTGAATATTAATTTTGAACGTTAAATAGTTGTTGTTATACAATTATAATGTATTTTTGATATAAAAATGTGTTTTTCCATGTAAAAGTGCTGTTTGTTTATTAAATTATGGAATTTTTCGTACAAAGGAAATGTTTCTGTGCATACATACACAATTGATGTTATTTGACTTAAAACTGTAAGATGAAGTTTAGCTAAATTTCTGATATTGTATTTATTTATAAAAGCATTAGGGAAACTGTAATAAACTAAATAATTTTGCAATAGAACAAATAATATGTTACAAGACAGAACACTTTGCACCGGATGTTAAACACTTCTTGTTCTGAAACTAATTTTTGGCATCAGAAACAATTTTGTACTTCAGGAACATTTTTGGGCTCTTCCAGAGCTCTGCTTTGGAGAAGCCCAAAGACATTTGTGAAGTGCAAAATTTTTTCTGACGCTAGAAATTAGGTTTAGTATGGGAATTAAATATGTTATTTTGATTGATATTATTATTATTATAATTATTACCTTCTGATTGTATTTAAAATGCAATACTATCTGTAACAAGATTTGCTGTTTATCAAATATGAATTACAAAACATTACAATTTTGTTATCGAAGTTGAATGTTGTTGTTTTCCTTAAAGGATTATCATCATCATTTTTGAAGGAAAACGGTTTTTATAAAATAGTTTAATGAATATGCATGTAATCATTTTAAATCAAATATGTAGCCTTATTTATACAAAAAATGCAGGTAAATTCTATATTCAATAGTGCATAGAAATTATATTCACTATTCTTGAATCTTTCTTAAAATGGAACGAAAAAATTGAAGATTTAGTTTGATACAGTGGGGAAAGATTTAGGTAATTCAAGAACAGTTTTTCATTATAAATGAATAGATCAGTTATGTAGTTCAAAATTATAAAATAACCACAGAGAGAGTAAATCCTTAGAACTTTTGAAATGTCAACTTTTTAAAGTTGTTATAAGTTTGTTGTATTTGTTACTGATTTATTCATTTCTACTATTTGCTCATTGACAATTATCTTTACATAAAAGATTTAGCTTGCTCATGCAGCTATAATGATGTAGGCTATATTGACTAATGAGGAGAAACATTCTGTTTATTATTAATTCATTTATTTTACACTTATTATATCAGACAGATATATAACAAAGGTATATATATAAAGTATGCATGCATATATCTGATATAATAAAGAGTTGTCAGAACTGCATTTTATGTAATAAAAACATAATGTAGAAGAATTTGCTTATTGTAATAAGAGTTTTAGCTGTAGTTATCATTATCTTCTTGTAATTAGGTGTTTTTTTTTTAACTATTTTTTTCTACTATCAGTCTTAATATGTGGTTGATAACACATTTGTTATCAGTCTTAATAAATGCTTTAACAATTAAACATAAATTGTCATATTATTTTTATCATTATTTGTTTGCAGTAGAGTAGTATAAATCACCAGTATATCTTATTTCAATTATATACTTGATAAATTACTATAATTATTATTATAGTAATAATAATTAATAAATTATGAATTTATGCATTTTTTAATTGTTTTAACATATTCTTTTAATGCTAGAGTCAATTTCCACTAATTGTATTCCAGAGATTGCTTGATTACAAAATCTGAGAGGCAAATTGACTCACTTGGTCCAAATTAAGACAAATCTCATACATTTTTGAATCAATGTAATTTTTTTTATAATGTTAAATAATTTTTTTAAAGATAAAAGAAAACTATATTTTTAATTTTTAGTTATGTTCAGACTTTCTTGCTTCATTGAATATGTTAGAAAATCCACATCTACATCATCCAAATTTAAAAAAAATTCCTTTGGAAAGCATGAAAATTGAAAAAATGCAAGTCATCAGAAATCAAAAAGATATTGTGAAACAAATTTTTATTTTCTAATTATTACATTCTTTCTTTCATATTTTCAAATAATTTTTATTGCTTTCTTTCATTTTATTTTTATTGCAAATGAAAATTCAGAAAAAATAGTATCATGTATTCTAAGTGACATTGTATAGCTTCTATATTTTTGTCCTCTTGACTATATCTTTGATTGCATTTAATTTGGTTTTGTGTACTAAAAGCTATGTCATTAGCATTTGGATATTAAATGCTCTTATGAATCAATTAGGTTGATGGATGTTGTCCTATATAGCAGAGATGGGCAATCTTTTTCTATGTAAGGGCTGCATTTCAAAACTTTTGAACTGACGCAAGTCGCATACAAGAGTAAAGAGGAAAAAAAATGCCAGTAAATCACAATTATTCATTCATATATAATTACAAATTAGCATACATATACTTAATTTAGCTTTTGAAACTGATGTAAACGTAATATGTTGGAAATATTTGGTTAAATATTAATCACTGCTAGTTTTAAATTAGTTTCAATGTGTCTGTTAGCCAGTTTCTTGTTTTAATTTTTACTAAATTTATTGTGGAAAAACTATTCACATGCATAAGATGTAGAAAATAACATTTGAATTTTTGCTGCATATTTCCTTAAGCTGGAAAATTGATATATTTATTCATATTTTATGCGACGTGGGCCGCAAAAAATATTAATGTAGGCTATATGTGGCCCAAGAGTCATGGCTTGCCGATCCCTGCTACATAGGGTGTCAGATTTCTACAACTGGAAATTTTTAATAATTTTATAAATGTTTTTGGCTTGATTTAAGGCCATCAGGTCTAAACCATCACAACACAAATTGCATTCTATTTTGGAACACTGATTCTATGATGCATACACCAGATTCAAACTTTTTTAGAGTGTACAACAGTTCGATCTTCAACAAACCTGGGCAAGAATTTAAAATTAAAAACACTAACCTTGAGATTCTCCCAGCAGACAACGAAAATCCAGAAAAACATGATTTTGGATTCTACACATTCCATTTTTGAACATCAAAGCCTAAGACATTTAATTTCTGAAATTTATAACCCTGAGGCAGATTGTAGAAGTAGACTGAAAGCTTTTGTTTTTCTGAATTTTCATGTCTGCTGGGAGAATTTCAAGGTTAGCATTTTTAATTTTCGAATTTTGTGTACTGTATATTCTAAAATCTGTAATTACAGATATTAATAATTATACAGCTTATTAACACACACAACTTTATTATTGTCCTTTTTATATAATGAAGTTGTGTGTGTTAATTAGCTGTATAACTATTACTATATGTAAAGCATAGGTTTTGAATTTTGTATACATTCTAAACACTTTTGAATCTGGTATATGTATCGTAAATCTAATTGGTGTTCCAAAATAGATCTTATTAAGCAGGCCAAAAATGTTTGTCAAATTATAAAAAATTTTTGCTGGAAAGAAGAAAAGATTATTTTTTAATATTTAAACTATTTCCTGTTTATATTCTCCATTTTCTTTTCTACAACAGGATTAAAGGATACTTAAAAATGATTTAATTCGACACACTCCAATTTTCACCTTTTCAAAAAAAGTTGATGGCCAAGTGCCAAGGCAGATAAGGTGTTAACCTACCATTCTGAAAACCCAGGATTGAATCTGGGTTCCCGGAGTGTAAAGATAAGTGGTCCATCTTGGATATTTTGAGCCTTTAATTTTCTATTGGCTATTAATATGCCCATAATTCAAGGTCCGACTATTAATATGCCCAAAAAACCAAACTTATCATAATGACCACAAATGATTTTAAGGTGACTGTTTTTCATCTCATTTTTATTGACTCCAATATGCATTTCGGGCGTATAAATTCATCCCTGTTCAGTTGGATACAATGTTAATAACTAATAGAAAATTAAGATAGGCATCCAAACAAGAAGCAAATTATACTATGTTGAGCCTTGTCCTTCACTACTCAGCTGTCCTCTGTTGTAAGCCTGGTCAAACCCATCATGGGTTTGACCAGGCTCACAATAGAGAAGAAAAGCACTCTTAGTGCCTACAGAGGAGAAAGAGTTTAAAAAATCCCAAAAAAATTAAAATTGAAGTTTTTGTTTGTTTTTAGTTAATGACTGACTGGATTGATTTGAAGAAGACAACGTGTGAGCAGAGTTTAAAATCTGCTACTCATTACCATCCTCTCCCCATTAACTCCTTATCTGCGATTGTCAAGAATTTGGAGAACTGAGGGGTCACGAAGGGGAAGGGATAGAGGAGAGAAATGGAATCACCTTTCACACTGGACATATGTGGAATGGATGTATCTGTGCTTATGATTACCTTTATTTTTAGTTCAATTATTGTAATATTATACTACACAATACATGGGAAATTTATCAAGCAGGTACCTCTCAGGAGGACTTGGGAAACTGGCTCAGTTTAGGTGTTAGGTATATTAAGAAAACTGAAAACTTAATGTGGCCAGCCTATTGGTCAGGCATGAACCCATCAACTACCACCAGTGTTCAGTAGTTTTATTCACTTAGCCAGTGGATTAATAATTAGATTAGATTTTGATTGAAAAATTATAGTTTCCGTATGATTTTTTTAACGAAAGACAATGGCTCTACACAAAGTGTGACAGAAGAAAGGAAGAGAAGGAGGGTGAGAAGATAGAAAGAAGAGAAAGAAAGGATCCCTCTGTGCAGTGTACATAAAATTTGAACAACGAAAGACCTCACACTTGCTAAAACTCATCTGCCGTTCCGCCATGTTACTCTGTTTATGCTGATGTGTGATGCGCAACCTGCCTCTTGACCTTTTTTTTTTTTTTTTATTTTATACTTGTATGTTACTCCTATGCAAGTCCCTAGTCCCTAACTGTAACTGATTTAGAACCAGCATGCACATTATTCTTTGCATTGTAAAATGACATTGTGCATGCGTCAGGAACTTCTGTTTGAACAAACCTGACCTGCTGTCTGGGTCAGCGATTTTGTAAAGGTGGCAACACTAAGCTACATATAAGCTAGACATAGTAAAGTTTAATGCTTAAAACTAATAACCTAACTGAAACAAGAGAAAAGTAAATATATAGATAACAATGTTCCTGGAGACTTCTCCACATTAATTTTTCCAGCAAATTATAGTTTATTTAAACTTAGATAAATCCTATTTACTTCACTTGTTATTTTCTGGATCATCACAGGGACCAGTGGCATAATGTACTGTACATACAGGACCAAGAAATAGGAGTAGATAGAATTACCCCATCAGTAGATGCAGGGATGTGTGGTTCTGGGAAGTGGTAGCCTCCAGAAAAAGTTTTTAAATTTAGAGATATTTGTTGAGAATTTTTTTAAAGGAAAGGGTACTAGATAAAATGTCCACCAATGTAAATGCAACATTTTGTATACATCAGGGGCAATGATTTATGCAGTGTATTAGTTAACCAATGGGTTTCTGACCAATGAGAAGCCAACCAATGGAGACACAAAGGAAATAAAGAGTGTATGGACCTGAAGAAAATGGTATTAAGGTATGAAACAGAGATGCAAGATAAAAGAAAGTAAATAAATTAAACATGTACACAAATACCACAGACATGCTACAGCTAAGGAAATGCATTCTAATTTGTAAAGAAAGAGAATTTGTGGGTAGCTCACCCACAAATTCTTTTTCTTTCTTAACATAAGTGGAAATAGGATGCAGTGAATGCAGAATTCAATGTTTGAGATATAACTTTGCATAAGTGTAGCTAGTGTCAGAGACTGCTGAAATAATATGGTGTAATTCCAACAATTTCTGTTTGAGAAAGTATAGAGATAAGCTCTACAGACAAAGCAGAAAGAGTAACATTGTGTTATTTCTGCTGCATATGTGCTGAGTTGAAAGGAGGAAGCAGGTTTGAATCGTTCTTGTGTATTGTCAAGAGTAAAGATGAATATTTCACAATTAAATACTGGAATTTATAACTAGCTTTTTCAAAACCTTTTTATTTCCAGTAAAATATAATAATATTTACTTGCACGAACGAACGTTTTCGTATCTCTATCGAGACCTGCTTCAAGTTCGATAATATTCTACCAATGGAATGACCAGAGTTCAAAAATTAACTGCCAATTAATTCAAGCGTTCAAATTATTTGGTGCAAATTAATTTGGCTATTTATGTTCTACTCCATTATATACATTCACTGTCTGCATACTAATATTTTATCCCAAATTCTAAGAATAAGATGTCAATTTTGTTGTGGATCTTTCTGATATGTATATTGTCGTGTGTATGAAATAGTATTGTTGTCTTTATAATTTATACAGTTTCCTGCTCTGCTGACTTTGTATATTTTCAATTTTTCCAATTCTCCTATATGGTCCATTTGGAATGATTTCTTTATAAGGGTAACATTCCCTAGGTCAGCATGTATACCACAGCATTGGCAACAGCAGCATTACAGGCAACAGAATACCACAGCATTGGCAACATATGCGTCAGACCCGGATATACATGCTGACCTGACCTAGGGAATGCTACTCTTTTAAAGAAATCATTCCAAACAGACCATATAAGAGAATTGGAAAAATTGGAAATATACAAAGCCAGCAGAGTAGGGAACTGTATAAATTATAAAGACAACAATACTATATCATATGCATGGCAATATACATATCAGAAAGATCCACAACAAAATTGACATCTTATTCTTAGAATTTTGGGATAAAATATTAATATACAGACAGTGAATGTATATAATGGAGTAGAACATAAATAGCCAAATTAATTTGCACCAAATAATTCGACGCTTGAATTAATTGGCAGTTAATTTTTAAACTCTGGGCATCCCATTGGTAGAATAATATTGAACTTGAAGCAGATCTTGATAGAGATACGAAAACGTTCGTTCGTGCAAGTAAATATTATTATATTTTACTGGAAATAAAAAAAATTTGAAAGGGCTAAAGTTGAATAGCAATAGGAAAAGCAAAGCTTTTGAATTGAATTCCAAAATTACACGGGAGCCCGATATAAGTTTTAATTCATTTCCATGTGAAAACAGATGATTATTTGGAAATCAGAATTCAAAGAAACTCATAAATGTAATCAATGAAGAGTGAATTCAACTGTTAAGAATTGGCAAAAAGATTTCCAATTGTCCAGCTTTACATGAACAAATTATGTTGTCGATTTTACAAGAGTTTAACTTACCTTAAAGTTTAAAATGCCAGTAATTTTTGCGGGACAATGTGTGGGCATTTACATGCATTTGATATTTTATTTGTGATTAAATGAAATAAAATTAGAATTGTATTAATAAATTTGATTTTCTTTATTTTGATCTTTAAAGTCACACATTGTCCTATATGCAAGATTGTTTTGTTTGCAAGTAAATATGGTAATAATAATGAGAACTTTGTGCAAAGTTTGAATAGTAATGAAACAGATGCTTTTAAATATAGTAAAGCTGTCTTGAAGATGGAAATGATTGCATTTAAGGAAGACTTAATTTTATAGGACAAATATACCAAAGTTTTAAATAATCTTCAATGTGAATGATTCTCTATTAAATGGGCATATGATAGTAAATACCCAGAACTAAAAACATTAACTGTAAAACTACATACAATGTTTGGATCAACATATGTGAAGCAACAAAGATGAATGTCATAAAGAATAAATTTAGATCTTCACTCATTGAAGTCCACTTCCATGACCCACTGAGAATCACTCCAAATTTAGCAAATATTCCAAAGTAAAAAATGTCATTATTCAAACCAAACTTGAACTTTCATAAACTTGTACTATGCTTTGTTTAGTATTATTTATTTAAAAAAATACAAAAATCAAAGAATAAAAAGGAAGTATCAATAGAATAAAATCACTTTATTAAATTAGTATCATTGATAAAGTTTGCTGGACAAAGGTATGGAAACTTTTTCAAATGAATTTCCATTAAAAATTAGTGGTGACCACATCTGTTGTGTACATTACAGATGGACAAATAGCAGCTAAGAAAACCTACAAAACATATTTACTCATACTATTCAGGTTAAAAGCATGTCATCTATATACCTTAGATGTACAGTAGTAAAAGGTAATGGATGGTAAGTGATACCAAGAACAGTCTAAATTCTTTTTTCTCACTATCAACTCTGACAAAACAGATAACAGCAGAGAACTAATAGGAACATCCTGCTTTTGTAGGTAAAAAACTTATTCCCAAAATGGAAATTATTATTTCCTGTTAAAATAGTAAAAATAGAGCCTAGAAAAATAGAAATAATGTATCAAAATTTGTTTGTTGTAATCCCATAGATTTATTAAATTAAAATTTATATATTCTAATTGACTTTACTAAATGTAAAAAAAATTTAAATTCAAAATTTTTAAATTCTTTACAGTTTAGTTATATGCTGGACCATCAAGAGGGATGGGAAGCTGGGGATTTTTTCCAGGTTCAAAGAAACTTAGGGCCTAATGTGGTTCTTACACTATTAATGTTATGTTTACTAACAAAAAAAAATATCATTAAGACTGCATTTTATTAATAAAGAAATATTCTATACACTTTTGTATTTCATTTTTTCAAAAAAAAAAAAAAAATGGTAAAAGGAGTTTGCTTAACTCCCAGGTTCACAGAAGTTCTTGATGACTTTGGTTTATATGTGCATCTTAGTACATGTGATTCATTATAAATTTTTTAAAGAACTTTTAATATTCTACTGCTTCAAGTAGAATTCTAAAATGTCATAATATTTTTTCATCTCATCATTTAAAGTATGAAACAATAAATATCTTAAAATTTTATATGAAAAATACTTTGTTGGCTCCTACCAATAAATAAGTGAATTTGAAAGTTTTCTGGTTTTAAATATAAAATTTGGAAAATTTACATTGATTTCAAAAGAAATTTCTGAAATTTATTATTTATTTAATACGTAAATAACATGAAAGCCATTCACAAATAATTTTTGTAATTTTATGCTCTAGTATAGAATAATAATGTTTTGTGAGTGTTAAAGTTATTAATATTCCTTTGTACAGCATTCTTTGAAGTGTCACCTTATTGAAGACAAAGATCTTTAGCATGACAATGCAATTGCAAAAGAATGTATGGTGAATATTTTAGAGTGAAGCAGTCTTTTTTGAATAATAACCCATCATACTTAGCATTTGCCTGATTGCTATTTGGATTCAGGTTTGAATAATAATAATAATGAGTTGTCCATAAATCATGTCTGCATTTTTCTTGAAATTTTTACTCCCCCCCTCTTGTCCTAGTTTGTCCAAGCTTCCATAACCCCTCTTGAACATCCAGTAAAACTTGAACCCTCTTAAAACCTTTATCACTTTAGAATGATAGATAACATAAGTAAACAAACATACCTCTGAGCCTGTTACCGGTGTGTGTTTTCTAATAAACAGACTGTTACGAACATTTTTGAACTCTTAGGTTGTTCTTCAGATAACTAATAACTCCTGAATGAATGCAATTCAAATTAAATTCAATTGCATTCATTCAGGAGTTATTAGTTACCTGAAGAACAACCTGAGAGTTCAAAAATGTTCGTAACAGTCTGTTTATTAGAAAACGCACACCGGTAACAGGCTCAGAGGTATGTTTGTTTACTTTACTCTGGTGTAGTATCACTTGTTTTACCATAAGTAAAAATGAAATATACAAGAAATTCTGAAATAAATATAATAAAATGCATAAACTGTATAAATTTACAACTTATTCAACTTGTCGTAATCCCCTTCCTTCTCTCTAGTGTGGACATCATTTATGGACAGTCCCTAATTGAAAATTATTTATAAATATTTCAAAATTTTTAAAATTGTATAATATATATATATATATGTATGTATGTATTAAGTAATATTAGTAATTATTTATTAACTGACCAACTTATTTGTATAGATCAGTGCTTCTTAAACTATGGGTCATGACCCCATATGGGATCGTGTAACAGAATTTGAAGGTCGCAAAAACTTTGGTAACTGTTTGAAAAGGATATTGCTTTAACCTGAAATGTTCCTGTTAGATTCTCCAATACTGGTTAGCAAAAATAATTATGAAAATCATTTTGAATTAAAATACAGAGTGGACCAAAAGTCATGCTACCATTTAAAAAATTCAAAACAATTTTCATAATAGTGATGATTTTTTTTTAGTTTGGATATTTTAAAACTTCAACCCTTGAAAATTTGTTATGGAAATGAAATATAGCACAGCCCAGCAAACCAAAACTGTAGATTTTTATTTTGAAAATGGATGGTCCATTGTTTGCACACAAAGAACATACATGTACCATTATCAAGTAAAGAACCTGCCTGCTAAATATGCTCTGTGGTTGACTTGCCATGAGTTGAATGACCATGTTCCAGACAAACCCCAGAAAACCAGAAAATGTGAACTGTGTTGAGCAAAGCAATTAACAAAATGCAACATTGACTAGATGCCACATGTGAGTTTGATATCTTCAAAATGTCCTTACTATAAGGTGAGCAGACGTCCCACTTTTTAACAGTTTTTCCCGTGTCCCGTGGCATTTTAAAAAGGTCTTGAGTTTTGGAAAGATTAAGTTTTTGTCAATTATGTGTCAAACTTCTGTCTTATGTTTAAGATTTGTAAAGATCATTTTGTATCACGTGTATCACTACCAAGGTGTGCGTGAGCATTGGAAATAAAGAATGCTGTGCCGACAAAACCCTTTGTGTTCGTGGCAAAGACTGACAGAAAATGGTTCAGGACACGTAGTTGCTGTCCAAATGAATGAACATTTTGTTTGTTGTATGTTACATGGCACAGAGCTCTTGTCTATCGTGTCTTGTCTTAAAATTTCAGTGTCAAGAGCGGTTAGAAAATAATTTTTTTCCGTTAATCATCCGTAATAGTATAAGTCAGTTATAAGAACATGGTGTAATAAATCGTGCAGATTTCATGAATCGCATCAAAAAGTTCTTATAGTAACTGCTTAGATTGTTTAGAAGAGTGGATGGTACATTACAATGATATTGAACATTTTTATTGGGTTATATTAAAACAAGAACTTAATTGGGAAGATGTGCAAAAATCATTCTATCACATTAGTCAAAAGATAGTAATATTTAAAGATAGTAAATCCTATTGACAAGGAAAACGTTAAATTTTGGGCATCAGCAAAAATCTCAACAGAGAATAAATAGTTGGAAGTATTTCATCATTTTGAAAGAAACTATGTTCCATACAATAATACATTAAAAATTGTGGAATATGCACTGTCCTTACCAGGAACTAATGCTGCAACTGAATGCATTTTTATACCGTAAATAAAATGTGGACATCTGATAAATTACAATTAAGTGTTGAGACCTTAAAAGCCATATTATGTGAGAGAGATAATTTAACAAATTTTCACAAAAAATTTCATGACATTTTAAACGATGACGGCAATCTACTAAAAAAAATTCACTCAACGGAAATATACGAAAGAATAAAGAGTTTTTAAAGATTTATAATACTATATATGTATATTTATTATATTTGTAAACATTACATATGTTGAAATTTCAAAAAATATAATACAATACAATTTTTGCATTCTTTGATGATAAACTTTTGTGCTCTAGAACAATTTTTTTCAACAAGACAACCACTCCCCCATCAATTTTGTCCCACTTCACCAATGTTAAAATCTAGTCGCCTTACCTTACTAGAACTTCAAAAAGATTTGCACTTGTTTTGCACTTGTACCCTTACAAAGTGCAGTTAGTACAGGAGACAAAGTCGATAGATCATCAGCAATGACAGTGTTATACTATTTGTTTTCAAGATATGGAAAGAGACAACAATGAATTTCTTCATACCTCTAGGGCCACCAAAAGAATTGTGTGTACATTAACAAACTTTGCAATATCCAGCAACTGAAAACATTTGAACAGAAATTTGTGCACTGGGGGACCCATGTCATGGAAAATGCACTTGAAAGGAAGCATTTTTGGCGAATAGTAATTGAAGATCATTTGTATAATATCTTTCATAATTAGACTAAAAAAGTTTTTCAGTTTTTAAATGGTAGCATGACTTTTAGGCCACCCCATATTTAATTAAAATTAAAATATCATATGTTATATGGATACATAGCAGAGAAATCTACTTTTCAATTAAATCTATTTCCTTATTAAATCTGATTCTACTACTAGTGTACTTTTTCAAACTTTGCATTGCATTGCATATGCCATCATGTGAGGTAATGCAAGCAAAGTTTTATGCTCTTACGAGAAACATAATTTAATTACCAAGAGGTGAAAAATTTTAATAAAATTTTTTTGCTATCATTCTTCAGCATGTAGGTATAAAATTTGTAAATCCTTGGCTTGTATATTGTGACTAAGGATTGTTTTCCCAAACTTTTTGAATTCTTGAAAATGGAAATTTCCAAATCAGAAAAATTTTTTTCTCAAGAATCTCTAGATTTAAAAAAACATTGATTATTTATAAAAGACATGGATTAATTTATTAATTTGAAAAAAAAAATGTTGCAAAAGAAATCATACAAAGTGGGATTAGTGGATATAAGATTGTCTCATATTTACCTATACTTAATTTTTAAATATATTAAAAATTAATTGTATTTGTTTCTAATTTACCAATTATTAAAAATACTTTTCAGTATACATAAACAGTCTATTGATTTATCTGACAAACAAGTTCTTTGTGTTGACACAAAAATTCCAGAAAAGGAGTTTTTTCATTTTGTATTGGTCAATACCAATTTTTGCAAAATAGAGAATTTTTGAGCATTTTACCTGAGACTTCATAAATATTAATTTCCTGAGAATGAACTGAAACCACCCTGCTGTTTTGAATGCCAAGCTTTATAGATTTGATTTTTCCAATTCCTGAATCAAATTCTTACTTAAGATGTTTACTCTTATCATTGTGTGTTGAAATGGGCAGAACAGTGTTATTTAAATTCTCATCGTTTTATTGATGTAATCTATTCATTATGCTTCTTGCTATATTTGTTGTATCCTTTTTCATTTTCATCATTGACAATTGTAAAATTCAAATACTAATAACTCTGAAAAATGTTGAAGATGTCTTGCTTCCCACAGTATCAAATATTCATCCAAGATTTAACTTTTTATGCAAAAATAAACAAGCACATTTATCTTGTTAGTATGAATGTTTGCATACTAATGAGATGGAAACATACTGCCCTCCCAGACATACACTTTGCTGGAAATGTATGTAAGGTCAGTTTGTCAAATTTGCTTTTGTCTTTAATAAATGGCAATAAATGGTAAAATAATATGTAAATCAAAGAATTAGAAATAAATTGTTTTATTATTTATTTTCATCAAGTAATTTTATTTGTATACCTATTTTATAGACCTATTCACTGAGATTGCATAAAATTTTCTCTGGTAAAAAGGGGTCATGAATGGATAAAGTTTAAGAAGTCCTGGTATATTAGTCTAAACCAGTGATTCTTAACAGGGGGCTGTGGCCCCCTGGGGGTCCATAAGAAGTTTGCTGGGGGGCGCCAAATTATGCAAAATTTCCTTTAGAATATAATAAAAAGAAAATTGATGTATAACCGAATATCGTATTGGAAAGTGAAATAAGAAAGATAAAGTTTTCCTATTTAGTTTTTTCTTATTTTTTATTTCTTCCTACATACAACTTTGTAAGTACAGAAGAAATAAATGCAAATATGCTACTTACACTGCAGTATTTACTTCTTTTATTCCAAAGCAATTCTAAGAAACTATTAATGCTTGGAATTTTAAAAATAATTAGGAAAAATAGTAGGCTTTGAAAATTTAAATATTTTTGCAAAAGATATGCAAAATCTTTACCACAAGTTGTGGGAGTTTTAGTTTAGTTTTAGCATCGACTTTGGATTGATTTATCAATATGTTTCTTATTTTATTTTTTGTTAAAAATTAATGAGTTTTCATGTTTAATTGTGAAGTTTGAATGTTATTTAAATAGATAAATGTAAATCATAACTTTATTATTTCATTATTATATAAAAAATAAAGCAATAATAAAAAAAATCTATCTATTATAGATATTTTAACACACATAAATTATTATTTAAAAAATGGGAGTCACAAAAAAAATTATGAAATATTTGGTGGGCTGCGAGTATAAAAAAGTTAAGAACCACTGGTCTAAACAATTACATTAATTTATGACTTGGATATTCAATGGCCCATTTTGTGTTAAGTTAATTTAATCAATTTGAAAGGTATTGATAAAATAGAAATATTTCTAATAACAGTAAATTCAAATTAAACTAAATGAAACATGAAAGACAGAAAAAAATATAAAATGTTTTCAAATACCTGATAAAATTGCAAGGTGCCCATAAATTATCTGAACAGTTTTGTTAATAATTTTTGAACAGAATGGAAAAAGTAAAAATGATTTTTTTTAAATTTCAAACAGTAATTGAAAAAGTTCTATTGGAACTTATAAACTAACTTCAAAAGCATCATTGGATACATGCAAGATATCAAGTGTACAAATGCCTTCCAAGATCCTCTGGTCTACTGTCACAATCACTCACTTGATTTTTGTTTTTAAACTTTGGTTTTATAAACCTTTATGCATACTCACAGAAAAAAGTTCAAGGAGGTGATTTAAGAGATTGAGGTGTAGGCCAATAATACTCTCTCCACCTTGGAAATCTTTCATTACAGGCTTGGTGAACAATTATCTCCAGTGAGGCAGAATTCCATCTTGCTGGAACATAAGGTCTTCTGATAACTCTTCTACTTGTGAGGTAAAAAGTAATATGTCCAGGTAGTTTACTGTCATCTCCATTTTATCAGCAAAGAAAAAGGGATCAATTAATTGATTAGACCAATACATACTACATATTAATTTTGAGGCTGTCATATTTGTTTTGTCATCTTAGCTTTTACTTATTAATTAATCAATCAGACAAGCAGAACACAAACTTGACTAGAATAAACATTTATTAATACGTGACAACTGCTACTACACCGGATTAACTAATAAAAACGTACTTAAAGCCTGTTACCGGTGGGGTCCGCTGAAAATCGTTACAAACGTTTTCGAACTATAAAGTTCTTCTTCAGGTAACCGACGACCGTTAATCGAATGCAATTCGAATAAAATCCTAATGGAATACGATTCCGAATTCTATCGCTTGGATCGTTGACGTCATCCAGGCATGCGCTCTTACCGGCTGTGTACTATCTTAAGTTCCTATTTATGAGTGCTTGCCATGCCGTTGACAGGGCGATTTCGTCCTTATTGTTGATGCAGTTATCTTCCTTGAGATTAGCCTTATATATGCACAGAGCTTCCAGCCATCTAAGATGGTTTACGCATTGAGTTGTGTGTATTATTTTGGCTTGATTGAGAAAAGGTTCTATTTCCGGATCCGAGGTATAGATAGCAAGAGCGGTGGTTGACCTCGCGTGCAAAATATCACTCTCGTGTTCTTTCAGTCTTACTTCCAGGGAGCGCTTCGTGGAACCTACGTAGATTAGACCTCTGTCTGTTCTATGGTCCATAATCGGGATGGAGTATACGCCCGGAAGTCGTTCCTTGTTGGAAATGTCTTTACCGTTCTTTAATATATCCGAAATTGTAGCGCATCTTCTGTAGGCTATGCGTATATTCTTTTTCTTAGCAATTGATCTGTATATTGCTTCAAGATATGGATTATATGTGACCGGTATGAGATTAGGTCTAACCTCCTCGTGAAGCTGTTTAGGTTGTGGATCTTGGCTATTGTGTTTGCGGATCAATTTACTTGCAATCCCTTGGTAACCATGTTTCTCGGCTATGTGATGTATACGATTCAGTTCGGCTTGTAAAGAGCTCTGGGATGACGAGTGTGTATAAGCTCTCTTAATTAAAGCATTAAATGCTGCTGTTTTATATTGCGGCGGGTCGCAGGATCCTGCCGGTATATAGAGATGTTCTGCCTCTGGTTTACGGTAGACCTCTGTGTGGATGGACGTTTGGTCGATTTTGATGTTGATGTCGAGGAAATGCGCTTCCGTAACGTGTGCTTGGTCTATCTCTAGGGTCATGCCGTAAGGATTATCATTGAATGCCCCGACAAACTCCGATATGTCCGGTTTCCGTCTCCACAGGATGAGAATATCATCTATGTATCTTTTATATAGTAAGATGTTCGGTGAATACTTCGTGATGATCTTAGATTCCAATTGCCTCACCACCATCTCACATAGATCTCCTGCGATGGGGCTGCCCATCGGGACCTCTCTACCCTGGGCATATGTGACTCCCTTGAATTGGAAAAAGGAGTTATAACATAATAGATGCGCCAATTCTAAAATCTGTTGATGTAGAGAGCTGTCATTCACGATGTTAAAGAGTTTGTCTCTAAGGGCGCAAAATACCGGTGGTAGTTTGATTGACGGGTATAACGACTTAAAGTCCAACACTGTTATGAAGCCGGGAGATGCTGGTAACTTTCCCAGTTTGGATAATAGTTCCGCTGGGTTCGTCAGAGCATATGGGTATCCTTCCAAGTCGTTCGACAGTAGCTTATGAGCGCGTCTCTCCAGTTCAATGGTTGGAGCTCTCGCTTTGTCAATAACGGGTCTTAACTGTTGACCCGGTTTGTGGGTCTTCGCGAAGGCGAAGATCCTAGGACTGTCCGGAGAATCTATTACGATATTCCTTAATCCCAGGCGTTTAGCTAACTTCGTGTTGGAAAATCTTTTGACCTTCGCCTGTAAGCTATCTATCGCATTAATGGGCGCCCTGGTGCATTGAGTGCTGTTAATATGTTCTTCTATACGACTATTGTACGTATCCCGCTTCATGAGAACGAAAGAATGGCTTTTGTCGGCTCTGACTAAGGTGACTTTATTTTGTTGCATCCATCTTTTTGTGCGTTCCACGTTATATTTTATTCGTTTGCTGTCCTGAGGCTGCTTGGAATTTTTAAGTTTGTGTGTGGCTTTCCATCTAAAGTATTCCTTCTCCACCTGCGTTAAACCTGTTATAAGGGATTCTAATTCCGGAATGGTGTTTATTTCTTCTGTAGACGGTGCGGGTGCAAATTTGGGACCCAAGCTCAAGACTTTGTGAGCGTACTCGGGTATCTTCAAGTCGTCCCACACGAGGTACGGGAATGAGGGTTGTCGCGGTTTTCGTGGTGTCTGCAATCGAAAGATCCACTTGAGTTTTCGATTATATCTCTTCTTCAATGAGATCCCGAGCTTTTCCTGTATGGTTACTAGCCGTATGTTTTCCTGGGATAACAAGTAGGGATTCCGATCAAACAGTGCGTTCTCAATCTTGATCAGCTCTGCGATGCTGGAGTATATTTGCTTCCTCGTTATGCGTATTGCTCGGTTCAAGCACATACTCTGTATTTTTGGCAGCAAAGGTTCACTACCCGGAGGGAGTCGAATTCGGAAAAACGACATAGGTAGTACTTTTTCGTTTTTGCATTCTCTCAGAAAGTCGTATCTGGCTCTTGCCTTAGTTAGGCGTATGAGCGTTCGCTTGTAGCTATTAGCCGGCATCGCTAATTAATACGTGACAACTGCTACTACACCGGATTAACTAATAAAAACGTACTTAAAGCCTGTTACCGGTGGGGTCCGCTGAAAATCGTTACAAACGTTTTCGAACTATAAAGTTCTTCTTCAGGTAACCGACGACCGTTAATCGAATGCAATTCGAATAAAATCCTAATGGAATACGATTCCGAATTCTATCGCTTGGATCGTTGACGTCATCCAGGCATGCGCTCTTACCGGCTGTGTACTATCTTAAGTTCCTATTTATGAGTGCTTGCCATGCCGTTGACAGGGCGATTTCGTCCTTATTGTTGATGCAGTTATCTTCCTTGAGATTAGCCTTATATATGCACAGAGCTTCCAGCCATCTAAGATGGTTTACGCATTGAGTTGTGTGTATTATTTTGGCTTGATTGAGAAAAGGTTCTATTTCCGGATCCGAGGTATAGATAGCAAGAGCGGTGGTTGACCTCGCGTGCAAAATATCACTCTCGTGTTCTTTCAGTCTTACTTCCAGGGAGCGCTTCGTGGAACCTACGTAGATTAGACCTCTGTCTGTTCTATGGTCCATAATCGGGATGGAGTATACGCCCGGAAGTCGTTCCTTGTTGGAAATGTCTTTACCGTTCTTTAATATATCCGAAATTGTAGCGCATCTTCTGTAGGCTATGCGTATATTCTTTTTCTTAGCAATTGATCTGTATATTGCTTCAAGATATGGATTATATGTGACCGGTATGAGATTAGGTCTAACCTCCTCGTGAAGCTGTTTAGGTTGTGGATCTTGGCTATTGTGTTTGCGGATCAATTTACTTGCAATCCCTTGGTAACCATGTTTCTCGGCTATGTGATGTATACGATTCAGTTCGGCTTGTAAAGAGCTCTGGGATGACGAGTGTGTATAAGCTCTCTTAATTAAAGCATTAAATGCTGCTGTTTTATATTGCGGCGGGTCGCAGGATCCTGCCGGTATATAGAGATGTACCTATATACCGGCTATATACTCTATATACTCTATATACCGGCAGGATCCTGCCGGTATATAGAGCGGTGGTTGCACGCGAGGTCAACCACCGCTCTTGCTATCTATACCTCGGATCCGGAAATAGAACCTTTTCTCAATCAAGCCAAAATAATACACACAACTCAATGCGTAAACCATCTTAGATGGCTGGAAGCTCTGTGCATATATAAGGCTAATCTCAAGGAAGATAACTGCATCAACAATAAGGACGAAATCGCCCTGTCAACGGCATGGCAAGCACTCATAAATAGGAACTTAAGATAGTACACAGCCGGTAAGAGCGCATGCCTGGATGACGTCAACGATCCAAGCGATAGAATTCGGAATCGTATTCCATTAGGATTTTATTCGAATTGCATTCGATTAACGGTCGTCGGTTACCTGAAGAAGAACTTTATAGTTCGAAAACGTTTGTAACGATTTTCAGCGGACCCCACCGGTAACAGGCTTTAAGTACGTTTTTATTAGTTAATCCGGTGTAGTAGCAGTTGTCACGTATTAATTAGCGATGCCGGCTAATAGCTACAAGCGAACGCTCATACGCCTAACTAAGGCAAGAGCCAGATACGACTTTCTGAGAGAATGCAAAAACGAAAAAGTACTACCTATGTCGTTTTTCCGAATTCGACTCCCTCCGGGTAGTGAACCTTTGCTGCCAAAAATACAGAGTATGTGCTTGAACCGAGCAATACGCATAACGAGGAAGCAAATATACTCCAGCATCGCAGAGCTGATCAAGATTGAGAACGCACTGTTTGATCGGAATCCCTACTTGTTATCCCAGGAAAACATACGGCTAGTAACCATACAGGAAAAGCTCGGGATCTCATTGAAGAAGAGATATAATCGAAAACTCAAGTGGATCTTTCGATTGCAGACACCACGAAAACCGCGACAACCCTCATTCCCGTACCTCGTGTGGGACGACTTGAAGATACCCGAGTACGCTCACAAAGTCTTGAGCTTGGGTCCCAAATTTGCACCCGCACCGTCTACAGAAGAAATAAACACCATTCCGGAATTAGAATCCCTTATAACAGGTTTAACGCAGGTGGAGAAGGAATACTTTAGATGGAAAGCCACACACAAACTTAAAAATTCCAAGCAGCCTCAGGACAGCAAACGAATAAAATATAACGTGGAACGCACAAAAAGATGGATGCAACAAAATAAAGTCACCTTAGTCAGAGCCGACAAAAGCCATTCTTTCGTTCTCATGAAGCGGGATACGTACAATAGTCGTATAGAAGAACATATTAACAGCACTCAATGCACCAGGGCGCCCATTAATGCGATAGATAGCTTACAGGCGAAGGTCAAAAGATTTTCCAACACGAAGTTAGCTAAACGCCTGGGATTAAGGAATATCGTAATAGATTCTCCGGACAGTCCTAGGATCTTCGCCTTCGCGAAGACCCACAAACCGGGTCAACAGTTAAGACCCGTTATTGACAAAGCGAGAGCTCCAACCATTGAACTGGAGAGACGCGCTCATAAGCTACTGTCGAACGACTTGGAAGGATACCCATATGCTCTGACGAACCCAGCGGAACTATTATCCAAACTTGGAAAGTTACCAGCATCTCCCGGCTTCATAACAGTGTTGGACTTTAAGTCGTTATACCCGTCAATCAAACTACCACCGGTATTTTGCGCCCTTAGAGACAAACTCTTTAACATCGTGAATGACAGCTCTCTACATCAACAGATTTTAGAATTGGCGCATCTATTATGTTATAACTCCTTTTTCCAATTCAAGGGAGTCACATATGCCCAGGGTAGAGGGGTCCCGATGGGCAGCCCCATCGCAGGAGATCTATGTGAGATGGTGGTGAGGCAATTGGAATCTAAGATCATCACGAAGTATTCACCGAACATCTTACTATATAAAAGATACATAGATGATATTCTCATCCTGTGGAGACGGAAACCGGACATATCGGAGTTTGTCGGGGCATTCAATGATAATCCTTACGGCATGACCCTAGAGATAGACCAAGCACACGTTACGGAAGCGCATTTCCTCGACATCAACATCAAAATCGACCAAACGTCCATCCACACAGAGGTCTACCGTAAACCAGAGGCAGAACATCTCTATATACCGGCAGGATCCTGCGACCCGCCGCAATATAAAACAGCAGCATTTAATGCTTTAATTAAGAGAGCTTATACACACTCGTCATCCCAGAGCTCTTTACAAGCCGAACTGAATCGTATACATCACATAGCCGAGAAACATGGTTACCAAGGGATTGCAAGTAAATTGATCCGCAAACACAATAGCCAAGATCCACAACCTAAACAGCTTCACGAGGAGGTTAGACCTAATCTCATACCGGTCACATATAATCCATATCTTGAAGCAATATACAGATCAATTGCTAAGAAAAAGAATATACGCATAGCCTACAGAAGATGCGCTACAATTTCGGATATATTAAAGAACGGTAAAGACATTTCCAACAAGGAACGACTTCCGGGCGTATACTCCATCCCGATTATGGACCATAGAACAGACAGAGGTCTAATCTACGTAGGTTCCACGAAGCGCTCCCTGGAAGTAAGACTGAAAGAACACGAGAGTGATATTTTGCACGCGAGGTCAACCACCGCTCTTGCTATCTATACCTCGGATCCGGAAATAGAACCTTTTCTCAATCAAGCCAAAATAATACACACAACTCAATGCGTAAACCATCTTAGATGGCTGGAAGCTCTGTGCATATATAAGGCTAATCTCAAGGAAGATAACTGCATCAACAATAAGGACGAAATCGCCCTGTCAACGGCATGGCAAGCACTCATAAATAGGAACTTAAGATAGTACACAGCCGGTAAGAGCGCATGCCTGGATGACGTCAACGATCCAAGCGATAGAATTCGGAATCGTATTCCATTAGGATTTTATTCGAATTGCATTCGATTAACGGTCGTCGGTTACCTGAAGAAGAACTTTATAGTTCGAAAACGTTTGTAACGATTTTCAGCGGACCCCACCGGTAACAGGCTTTAAGTACGTTTTCATTTATTAATATATATGGTTTAAATAAGACACTCAAGACCAACTTACATTGAGGTTGTCACCATTAATGAAAAAGGAGAGTTACAAAAAACAATGTTGCCAGCTTTTTTAAACAAGTAATAATTATATTTAATATATGCATATTTAACATCATGCTCAAATTTTCAGAACATGTGGGAATTTTCTGAACCATAAATGTGAACATGCCTGAAAGCTGGAAGATGGCTTCATTTGAAAACATATGAGATTAACAAAATTTTTGTCTTCTTCCAATTTATTCAAAACAGTAACACCACATTCCTTTTGCTTTTGCCAGTCACCTGGTTAGACTGCTTGCACCAACTCTACCTTTTATGGATGTACTGTAAACCTGCCTAAAATAGGAATTTATTGGACTGATAAGATGTTTTGTTTTGTTTGGGTTTCTGTCTTATAGAGGAATGTTTCTTCACATATGCAATCGTGTGTCTGTGTGTGCGTGTGTGCATGCTAAACCAGAAAAATATGAGAGAAATGCACACACAGTCTTATATATACTCTGCAGTTGTGTACTGAATAATTGTATTTTACATTCTTTTCCAAAAAACAGCAATGAAAGTCTGTCTTGTTTTGTTGGCAGCAGCACACTTTTCCATTTCATTTCTTCATGTTAATAATTCAAATAGTTCTGTGTTGTTTGCATCAGCAAGTTTTGCAACTGACATACTTGTTCAAGGGCTTTTTTGTAGCTCCCAGTTTTCTTTTCTACTGAATCTTCTAATTTATCTGTGTCATTTTCCTCACTTCTTTACTGTTAACAATACTCATTAATTTTCCTGTAGGCTGGTGTTCTGCTATTAATTCATCAGTGGACTGTATTCCTGCACTAAATTCCAAATTTTCATTGATTGTCACAAGATATGTGCATCGACATTACTGAATGCACTGGCATTCGAGAGAGTTTGCAATGCATCTGTAAATCCTGAATCCATAACACTATCATATTCTTGAGAGCTATCACTTGGAAAGCCATCTTTAAGAAAACATTTTTGGATTATTTAACAGTGGTGTGTCGTGACATTTGATTATAGGGAAGCTGTGTTTCTGTAAGAAGCTGACTTCCAGGGGCAATCAGTTAATTGCACCTCAGTAATGGTCCATTCGTACATGCGTGGTGGTGGAAAAGACAAAGACAACAAGTATCTGACAAAAACCGTTTATTTTAACATAAAATAAACATACACTATGTAAAAAATAGTTTGCTTTAGGACAATCAGCTGTTTGGATGTCCTGGGCATTGATGTGGTTCTTTGATCGTCAATGGAAGGTGGTCCCAGGACAGTGGTGTTGACAAGTCTGTAAGGCACGGGCAGTCTTCGTCCGTTGGCGTCGGGGACATGGTCGAAGTCTGAAGTGGCACAGGTTACAGGTTGGCACAATAGACGAGAAATTGTTTTTTTTTTTTTGCGCATTGACACACAATATTTTGATTATTCAGAACGTTAACTGAGTGCGAGGTGTCCTTGATTGTCAGGGATTATATCAATCTCCATTCTTTCTTTCATCCATTTTGATTGGTCGTTCTCCCTCAATTATGCTTCCCGAGTGGTTGGTTCCTCATTACTAAATGTAATGAGACTCTTACCTGGAGTGTGAGAAAAGTCAAAATCGAAGATGAATTCGATCTTCCACAAATCATAGGACAACTTCCTTCCACGATTTATGGTTTCTGCCAGGCAGTTTGATATAAACAATAGGTGTCTGACTACAAATGACTTTTTCCTGTTTTTTAAACTAATAAATTTTTCTCTAAATTAACCATTTTTTCATGTCTTTTATGACAGTTCGGACCTGTCTGGAACCTCACATTTCCATAAAAATTTTAAACAAACACTGGAAATGACAAAAACAAACAATTTATGTATTTTAGTTCTAAAATACAAATAATTCATACATAATACAAATTGATATGATACAAACAATATTAGAAAAATTGTTTTTTTTTAAATTTTTTATAAACTAACTCTATTCGGCAATTTTTTTTCTGCAAAGTCGTTAATTACTTTATCATAAAAGTTACTGGTCGTTGATTCCATCAACATATTTGAAAGCTCTTTTTCTATTGAAAGCAATGCTAGCGACGACAATCTTCCCTCCAACCATGAGTGTTCCTGGCCAATGTATGAATTTGCTTCGTGGTTGAAAAACTGTGCTCAACAGACCCACTGATTGATGGAACTGTAAAAACTAATAATATTAAATCATATAATTCTTTTAGTACATCTTTGTTTGGATCGTCATTATTTATAATACTTTTTATGTCTAAGAATTACTTGTTAATGTGGTCCAGACATGAATATAAATAATGCGATTCACTACGTAATTTAGATAAATCAAAAAATTTCCCATAAAATTTACTTTAATTTAAAGAATTAAAAAATGCTTGGAAAAATTGTTAATAATTTTAATATTATGAAAAACATCTAAAAGTGATAAAAATTCTAAAGATTTTATGTCTGAAAATCTGTCAATATAATTACAGTATAATTAAAAGAAAATTATAATTAAATATAACTTTTCAAAGAAACGTACATAAAAATAACATTGAATACTCTTTACTTTTTAAATCTTAAAACAATTCACTTAGTCATATAGCTCCCTACCAGTGGCTAAGGGATAGAATCATTGGAAGTGTTATATGATATTTTGGTGTGTAGCTTTTACCAGCTAAACCAGGTGAGGTTGGTACTCTGTAAAGTGCATGCGCCAATGCCTATAATCTGGCTGCTTTACATCATTCAGTTATTTTTGCTGTGGAAGCTGACCCGGTTTCGACAATACAGTGCTTCCATTCTGCCACTGATATTCGAATATACAACAGCAATCTTATCATTTTTTTCACATGTAGTAGTACAAGTATAGAAACATGTAGTATACATGTTTCTATACTTCTTAATATAAATTAATATTTTATTATAACCGCATTATTGCGGTTATAATAAAATATTAATTTTAATTAATTCAAAATACATTAAAATATAAAAATAATCACTCAATATGAATTTATATTTTAGAAAATACAAGGGAAGCAGTGCTTCCACTGCTTCCAATGATGGCACACCATTGTTATTTTAGTAGAAATATCATTGCTCCAACATTGCAATATCCAATTCATAGCATCTAATTCATCACATTAAATTTTTTTGCAAGTTCCATTGCAGAAGTGCATGTGTCCATGTTTACAATGAATGACTGCAGCATCTGGCATGGATAATGGGATTTCAGAGAGAAAAAAATAACTCTCTGATCCAAAGGTTATGTCACACTTGTTTTTGGAGGCAACCAAATGACCTTAACATTTGACAATTTATACTCTTGGGATCGCATGCAGCATTGCCCAAAAACAAAAGTATTTTGCACTTAACCATTTTGTGCAATTATTGAAATCCTGCACATTCCTCTAAAATGGCTGCAGTCATCCATGCATGTCTGTTTACTTCATCAAGATCTTTTGCTTCTCCACAGATCTTGTTCCATGAAATTGTCCAACCAACCATTTGAAGCTTTGAAGTTTACAGTTTGAAATTTCTTGGCAATTAATTTGGCTTACTGTTGCAGAATTGGCCCAGAAACTGGCAGGTTGTGAGAGTGAGCATCAACAAAACCATTCCTATACAAGTTCATTGATTTCTTTATTGCCCATTTTTCATACCTTTTACTTTGAGTTTCTGTTTCTTTCTTGTCATTCTTCTTGAATTTCTCTTTTTTGTTTTAAAATGTCATATATCTGGGTCTAGCCCACTTAATATTTTTCAACAGTTTGTTTCACAGTCCATTTTTCTGAACCAGTCTATTGGGGATAAGTTAATTATAAAGGAACAGACTGGATAAAATTGGTACTGGAAACTGCTTGTCAAATGAAACAAGCTCACAGATTCTAAGGTCGGTGTCACTTAATTTTGATTTCAAGTTTCTGATCCAAAGTCAATGTTTTCTTGAAAGACTTGCTCATTGTCATAATGACTCAATACCTCAGCAAACTAAGCAAACATTGAAACCACATGGCAATTTTAAGTAAAAAAAGGCTCAGCCTTATTTGTGATCTAGCATGTGTGCAATAAGCCAACTGTCAAACCCAGTTGGCTATTGCACACATGAGCATCCTGTGTTCAATTTAAAATTCTCGTGTGCTTAATTTAAACATTTTAATACTGTATGTAAATTTTAACAAATTTATCTTATACAGCATTATTTGTTTCCTTGCAGCTGGGAAAGTTTCATCACAATCTATTATGCAAAATTGAAAATAAACTGGCAAATCAGTGGCTCTTCCATGGAATCCTGTACGAATTCTGTAACATTATTTAGGAGAAAATAACCAAAAACACAGTCCCTACTGTTTGTGTGGTTTACATGTGTTGACCACATCAACTTTATATCATATAGTGAACATTCTTTTGAGTTTAGGCAGTTCATTTCTTTCAACAGCGCATACCTCATGGTGTTTAATGACTGGCCATGTTCTAGTGTGTGCAGATGCTGCTTGTCTGAAACAATAGATTATCCTTTCCATTTCTGCATTAGACAAGATTTGTTTTTGGTCTGTTACCTTTAACCCCAAATTAAGTTCTTTGTATGCAAAAATTGCTAAGAAGTGTGCTGTTTGTATATTCTTCAGGAGGTGCCTATCTGTTTTCAACATACTTCATGATGGAAAGGACCCAATCCTACCAAACTACCTGGCATATAGAGTATCCCTATTAGGGACATCAGATGCAATAGGGACCTTCTGTATATCAGGAGAACCAGAATGCAAGAACATATCTCAGACATGTAACATACTACAAGGGTGGATCCAAAAAAAATCTTCTTTTCTTTTGTATTGCCTATTGTAGTTGTCAAAGAAACTCACAATATATGGCTGCAGTGATGGTTATCCCAGGCTCCAAAAATTTAGTCAGTAAAACTCCTCTTCTGTCCCAAACACAATTGCTAATAGCTTTTTGTTGAAAAATGTTTGCTTGAACTTTTTCAGAAATGGAGACCCAGCATGCATCCACTGTTTTGATTGCTATTTTGACTCACATTTTCAAACTGGATTCATGTGTCATCATTATCTTGTCTAAAAACTTATTCCCTTTCATCTGTTTGTGCAGCAAAAACATCTAGACTGAATCCATTCATTGAGTTTTGTGATTGTCACTGAGCATCTTCAGCATCCATCAGGCACAAACTTTTCTATACTGTAGAGAGCTGACCTTAATATTTAAGGGAATTTGTCAGACAGTTCAGAAATTGTAAACCAATGCTTTTCTTAAACCACTTGAACCACTTAGTCAAGAACATTGTCCATCATTACAGACTTCCTCTCTTGACCCACTCTCTCATGATGAACATTGGTTTGTCCTTCTTGGAATTTCCTGCATCATTCTTTCACACAACCATTTCTCAAGAAGTTGGCACTATATACATTATTCATCCTGCAATGAATTTCTGCACTATGCCCTTCAGCTTGGACAAATCATGCACCTCACGTTTGGCAAGTGATTTGATTATAGTAGACATGTTGCATGCTTTCTTAGTGGGAAATGACTAGAACAGTTTGGAAAATATTTTTTTACTGTTATTAAAACATTGCTAGCATTACAACGTATGTTTTTCTTTTATTTTTGCAATCTTCTCCAGTTTTTGTATATATAAAATCCAACTCAAAAACTGGATAATTAAATTAAAAGCATACTAGGTAGCCACTTTACATTAAAACTGAAACTGAAAATAAAACTACAGTTAAAAATAAAATCAAAATTAATTACAGTAATTAAAATTGAAATCAATTGAAAATTAAAACAATGTTTCTAAAAACTGTTTAAAAGTTGTTTTGAAATTTTCAAATTGTAAATCAAATTTATTTTTAAATTTATGTTATTTGTGTGCAGTGGTGATAGAACAATTTGTTTTTAATATATATACAGATTTTACAATTGTGTTTTTATTTATATGTTGGATCCCTTTTAAGGTTATGATTTTTGAATGGTTGTTTACTGTTTTCATGGTTTCCATTACCTTGACAAATGTTATATTATGATTTCAGTTCATTCCATTATCAATAAATTGGTTCCCACTGTTTATAAAGTTATAAATAACTTTAGCACTTGTATAGTCTCAGATGGAGTCCTCATATCATCAAGGATTTGATCTGAGACTACAACAATTACACCTCACATTTCATATCTGCATTGCTACATTCATATATCACTAGACTCAACAGATTTTATTGTGGAACCCTAGGGTTGTGCAGAACACAAGTTGAGAACCCCTGTTGTAGAGCAAGTCAAAATTAAGTTTTTTGTATTCTTTATTAAAATTCTTTTTTGTGAAAGTAAAATCTCTTGTGATAGCTTGTAACTATATTGAAGCAATTTTTTTTACAACTATTTTATTTTTTTACAGTCAAAAATGTCAATGGATTATCACACTATACATATCCACAGTCCTTTTTTAGAGTAGTCAACTACTCTTTCATTTATGACATTTTTAAGCATAGCTGTGTTCAAAATTTTGAAGTTCATATTGCTTATGAACAAGAAAAATTAAAGTTCTTTGATGTACCAATAACAATTTTGTTATTGTATTTCTTGGTTTAAAAAGCTATATAGTACTAAGAAAACAAAATGAAGAAAATAGAATTGTGAATATGATATGCAAAAAGACCACATTTATCGTAGGTGTAGAAACTCACTTAAAGACACTGACTTTACAATTAGAGATGTGGAAGACTGTGTTGCTCATTTTTTGGGGATGATGCATTTCAGAAGGAAAAGTGGATTTATGACTGAAGATTTAGCAGAATTGCTTGGATGGAACAGTCTTCAAAATTCAAAAAGAATGTTACAGAATTTGAAAAAAAAATTTATAATGTAAGAGAAAGGAATTACCATTTAAGGACTCCTAGAAAATGTCTTTGAAGTTAATCTAAACTGGAAATGTATAGTGCTACATTACACAAACAATTCATGAAAAGTGAGAAGAGGCAAGATTAAAGTGTTCACTAGTGTTATTTAAGCCAGGCAAGAGGTAGCAAGTCAAGCCAGCATTGAAGAAGAGGCACTAATTCAATACATCATAGATGTTGTTTAAGATGACAAGGTGAATAAAATTGTCTTGTAAGTAGCATTGTCACTATATGAATTAAAAGAAAAATTCAAAATGGAAAGCTGATCAGAAGATAAGGAATCTGCAAAAGATCCCAAAAATGGAAGATCAAAAGCAACATTGTTATAGCTCAGTTGAACAAGTAATAGAATATGCCTGAATAAAAGTAAAGGATCTAAGTGTTTTAAATGCAACTGGTTTGGAGAGAGATTTTATAAAGGGTACAAAGTAAACTATAGGTGAAAAAAAATGCTTGCAGTTTCCTATACAGTTCAAACCTGTTTTTATGCGGTCTTTTTTTTTTGTGCGATTTTTTTTTATGCAGTTTTTTTTTTTGTGCAGTATAGTTGGCGACTAGTCTCGTGCGATTTGTCATGTCTCACGTTGACTTATTATAGCTAAATAAACTTATTATAGCATAAATGAACTTATTATAGTAATATTATTGCATGAATATGCGAAAAATGAAATAATTTATTTTTTAAGTCAACAAAACACCACCTGGACAAAAATATGTAAAACAGACGATGGAAGAGACGATGCAGTCAAGTGCTGACATCTGTTGTCAATAAATTCTATTTCGTACGGTTTTGAGTTATTTTCTATGTGAGACTTTTTTTTATGCGGTCCCTATTCACTGCATAAAAAAAAATATTTTTTTAATTGTGTTGCGAAAACTATTTTTTATAGCCACTCGTGAAGTTTCGTGCGATTTTTTTTTTTTTTTTTTTATGTGGTCCCTATCCACCGCATAAAAACAGGTTTGACTGTATTTTGAGTCAACTAGACACCTCACAAAGTTTGATGTCAATAATATTGGTTGTGATACTCTAATTGACGATGGATGTAATGTGAATGTGATATTGTAGCATGAGTATGGAAGAATCAATAGTACGGCCATACAGAAGACAATGTGTATACTTACAGGACTAGGAAGAGGTTGATGTAAAACTGATTGGTGGAAATTTATGGCTGTCATCAAGTTTTAGTATTTTATAAAGTATGAAATGTCATCCTGTGATAAAATACCTTGTTTTAAAAGGTTTAACCCTAATGGATATGGAAAAAATGGAGTTGGATTCTATCCTTAAAGATTCTTCACCAGTGTTTTCTACAGGGAAAAAATGGGCTGCTGAATTTAAACTTGGTCATTATTCTATTTTTGACAATGAACATTCAGGAGGCCCAAAAATTGCAATAACTGAGGACATCATTGCAAAAATCTCTAATGCTGTATTAAATGATTGATGAGTGAAAGCTTCTCAATAGATTGTTGATTCTTTATACCTCTATGCCATAATATATGTATGTCCATAATATTTTTCTTTTTGTTTCTATATTGTCTATTTGGACCTTGTTTATAAATAGGACTTATTATACTGGTATAGTTTCTGATTAGCAAGAGAGGAAGTTTTAGCCAAAAGTCAAAATAAAATATCTTTATTTTCACCTGTACACTCTTTTTTTTGTGTGTATTGGAATAGTTAGGTTTTTCTTCAGCAGGTTTACAACATTATTTTATTTACTGTCCAATATTAATACAACACTAATACTGACTTAAAGCATCCAAAAAACATAGCATAACATACTTTTCATAATGTTCTTTAATTTATGCTGACCTGGTTTGACTGTTTTTTCAATTCAACATCTTTTCATATTCTGTTTCCTTTTTTTTTATTTTGGAAAAAATCAATAGATTGTGTTGACATCTTATACAAACATTTGCCTATGAGAAAGCTGTCAGAATGATGGGTGCTATGTTTGTTAATGGTTGACCAGAAACACATTCAAATGAAAATTTCTCAGGAGTGCTTGAGTGCTTGAACATGTTTAAATGCAATGTAACTGAGTTTCTGTGGTTCATGGATTCACCACTGTGTTGTGAACTCACACGATCATACAATGAGCAATGAGAGCAAGTACAAAATAATAAATAGAATTTATTAACAGTTTACGTGGTGATTAACGTTACACAGGATTCTTATATAGGTCCCAACTATAACATAAGCATGTATATGTGTATATATTATCTTACAAAGGATAGGAGTGTTAACAAAGGGAGCACGATTCATGACAATACTGATTCCAGTAGGAATTTCCAAACCTTATAACTAAACTTAAAACTAACTTATACACTAAAAAGGGGAAGAAGGAAGGTATAAAATAAGTTCTAGAAGGTGAGAAAGAAAGTATGGATTATACCCAGGGTTTTTACTGAATTGTCTGTCTCTCAGGTTGAGGAGCTATGCTAACTCTGTTTCAATGTTCTTGATTCGAAAATCATTCACTTCGATGTTCAATTTTTGTGTAGACCCTCATGCTCGTCCTTGTTACGTTTGATGACTCTTGCCCTCTCGCTGTCCCACTGGACGATGTCTTGGACCTTGATCCTTTCCCTTCTGTCCTCGTTGAGCACTCCACCGAGAATGAATTTCTCTCACCCCGACTTGCCTCAGGGTTTTCACTCTCCTTTGTCTTTGTTGCGATTTCCCCAAAATGCGTTATCACAAACAGGAAGGAGGAGACGTGAGAAAGTTTGAGAAAAGATTTAAGACAAAGAACTAAGAAACTTATTGTTAGGCTTAAAACTATATACAAAATTATGGCGTATTGCCACAACTGAATACCAAATATGAAGCAGCAGTCCAAACAATGGGTGAAAGAAGATGGAAGTGCTTTATCAGAGGAAAAGATATTGGCCACTATTTTTTAAAATGGTAATGGTTTGGAACTTAGATTAAGGATCAGATTTGGCGCATGCATATCTTTTCTTTAAATGTTATCATGTTAAAACTTTGATATAAATGTGACTTGGGTCCAAGTAGATCAAATTAAGGTTATCTGATAATGCATTTTATGTGTTTTTAAAAAATGCATATTTTATAAGTCCAAAATATGATTTTTACTGTGTTTTGCAGATTTGACCATTTTCAGGATTAAATGTGTTTTATAAACATTACAGCTTATTTGCATGATTGCTAGTGCAATTTTTTAAAAATGATCTGTAGTCTGTTTCTGCTACCTGTCAAATCTGTGCAGTGAATCAGTTAATATGAGAATCACTGCCATCTAATTACAGATGAGCATGCAAAATTTAAATGTTTAAATTTGAACATACTACCTTTCATTCTTTTTTTTTAAAGTCCTGCAAACAAACATGTTTTGCATTGCCATAGAAATCAGTCATTTTTTCATCAGTCAAAATCTTTTGATTTAATTGAATTAAAATCATTGTAAAAGTCTCTGACAAGGTCTCTTATAACTAGTACTATTGGAGCTACACCTCCAAATTTGTAAATGTTATATTTATTAATTCAGTAATTTAAAATTTAAATCTTTCAAAAACCAGTATAAATATAATGTTTAGTTAAAATAATGGAGATACTTTCTTGGGAGTAAAGTACTCAAACTTCTGTGTATGACACATGCACAGAAAGAATTCTGTTGTTTATGTGCTACCTGGACTTCTGTCAAATCCTTCACTTCCAGACATACTTAATTTAGATATAACCATACTAGTTACAATATGGATAAACAGCAAAAAGTTATGCTGAATTGCTAAGAAAATATGTAAAGGAGTTTGTATCCTAGATATGTAAAACAGATGGAAAAATTATTTATTATAATGTTTATGCCAAAAATCATTTCCTGTTAAAATTTATTCAAACATCTTAGTATATTGAATGTTTACATCAATCAGCACAACATGAAGCATAAATAAAAAACCAAAACAGCAAATAAACACTCATTAAACCCAATAACATTAAGCCAATATATCACCAACTGCCGTAAATAATCATATATATCCAAAAGTTAGCCCGATTATTTATGGCAGTTGGTGATGTATTAACCAAAATAGCAGCGGATCACAGGTAAATTCTAGTTATACTAAAACTAACTTTAATAGAGTTCATAACATCAGTTGGAAATTAAATATTACTATCAACTTTGACAATAAATCTATAATTACTTAATGTAACAAGAGCATATACTTATTTCTCATCATTTGTACAGAGATGTAAACAAAAATATACAACTACTTTGGACCAGTGACTTAACAACAGGAAAAGGGAAATTAGGTTAACCTGGTCATCTTCAAATATGTAAACAATAAGGTACATATAAGGGGCAGTCAAATGAAAACGAGACAGACTATATAACGAGCATGGCGCGGAAGTTGGTAATGCAGGTAGGTGTGTGTATAGAAGTGCCCTCTATTGGGAATTAGGAAGGAACAACGCGAACATTCACCACTATGCCATTTTTCTGTTAGATGTGCTTGAAGTGAGATCGGCAAGTCGTGTGTTCATCTGACATCACTATGGAGGCCAGGAAAGAGGAACAGCGAGGTTTAATGCATTTTTTGACTGTGGAAGGAGTGTCAGAAAGGGAAATTTATGCCCGAATGTCTGTTGTGTATGGCGAACACAGTATGTCACGTGCACGTGTGTTTGAGTGGAATAAACAGTTTTGAGAAGGTCAGATGTCATTGAAAGACAGCAGTCAGCTAGGACAGGTTCATCGTGTCGTTACTCTTTCTGTCATTGCTGCGGTGGATGTTGCCATCAGAACTGACCGACAGTGGTCGGTGGAAGACATTCGCCTCATGTTGGGCATTAGTCACTGTACTGCTCATGCCATCTTGACAGAGCACCTGAAGTTCTGGAAAATCTGTGCACAGTGGGTTCCCCACAGCCTGATGGAGGAGAAGAAGTTGAACAGAATGTTGACATCACTGCAGCACCTGGAACAGTATTACGATGAAGAATATCATTTCCTATTCCGTATTGTCGTGTGAGATGAAACTTGGTGTCATCATTTTCAGCTGAAGAGCAAGCATCAGAGCAAACAAAGGAAGCATGTGGATTCACCCCCACCGAAAAAATCCAAAGCCGTGCACGCCAGCTCCAGGAAAGTCACGATGACCTTTTTCTTTGACTGCAAGGGCCCACTGCTCATTGACTTTCTGGAACATGGCACCACAATTAATGCACAGTGGTATGTGGAAACTGCAAAAATTGAAGTGCACCATCAAGTCCAAACGCCCAGGAATAATGACGGATGGCATCATTCTGTTGCAGGATAATGCCTGCTCACATGTTGCCAAGGTTGTTTCAACTACGCTGCAGAAGTTTTGCTGGGAAGCCCTTACACATCCTCCATACAGTCCTGATCTCTCCCCATGTGATATCCATATTTTTGGAGTCCTGAAGAAAGACATTCATGTCCATCAATTTGCTTCAGACAAACAGGTGCATGCCTGGGTACAATCATGGTTCTGTAGGCAACCGCAAACATTTTTCCATGAAGGCATTGCCCATCTTGTCTCACAGTGGGATAAATGTATTAACAGTTATGGCGATTACTTTTGAAATAATAAACAGTTTACTTACTTTTTTCCCATTTGTCTTGTTTTCATTTGACTGCTCCTTATATATAAATAAACTGACTAATTGATTATATAGTATAAAAAGTTATAAAATTTAATTGAACATATAATTTTAATTCTTAATTGACTTGACTGAACTTCCTACATGAAACATTATTGTTATAATATGTGCTTTGTGTTGACATAATTTTAAATCCTTTGTGTCATATATTGTTGCAAGTTTATCTTCCTATATATAAAAAGTGCAACATAATGGACATTAGTGAGATTTACTTGCAGACAGTATGTATGCATTTCAACTTACAAATTTTAGTATATATGACTGGTGCTTTTAACATGTGTACCCCTGTGATCAAAAAGTATTAGGAATGGTTCAAGAAAACACAAGATTTGAATTTATTTGTCAAAATTTGTCTTGTCCCCTTCAAAATAATCCCCTCCCACTGCAATGCACTTATGCTAATGTTTTTTCTAATTCTTAAAACATGTTTTAAAGTCATTTTCATGAAACCCTTCTGGATTCTCGGCAAATTTTGTTTTGTGACATTGCCTCAAAACGGTGACCACAAAGCTGAAATTTCAATCAAGGAAACAAGAAAAAAGTCACACAGTGCCATGTAAGGTGAATATAGAGCTTGTGAAATCACATTTTGTTGAATTTCTGGCCAAAAATCACAGATAATGAGCATTGTAAGCAGGTATAGTACATTATTGTGGTGGAAAAATCTTGAGTTTTCTAGCACAAATTGGCTCGTTTTCTATGAATTGCTCATGAAAACAATACAAAATAATATTATTTGTTGATAATTGGGCCAGTCAGAAAAAATCTGTAATGCACATCACAACATTCAAAGAAAACAGTCAACACAACCTTGATTTTTGCTTGCCTTTGAAATGGTCTTCTTGGTCTCGCTTCACCTTTCAAGCACCATTCACTTGATTGTTGAGCTGTTTTGGTGTCAAAAGCGTAGATCAATGTTTTATCATCCATAATGATACATTTTAAGATTGATTCAATTTGAGAAAGCATTTCCTTGACCACTTGAACATATTGTTTTTGGAAAAAGTTCAATGTTTTCAGGATGACTTGAGTAGCAGTGTGCCAAAAGACAAAATGATCTTTTAAAATTGCTTGACAAGATCCAAATGATACTGGAACATGTTCAATAATGTTCCTAATTATTAAAAGATGATCATTGAGCCCCAAATTTCTGACTTTAGCAACGTATTGGTCGTCAGTTGAAGTAGATGGTTTCAGTGTGTGTTTCATCTTCAACATATTTGCTCTGCTTTCCTTGAACATCTCCATCACCCAAACTAATTTTTGTAGACTATCATCAGCAAAGTTTTTTTGCAACATTTCCAACATTTTGGTAGCAGTAATTCTATTGTTAAAACAAAATTTAATGCACATTCTTTTTTCAATTACACTTGACAGTTTGAAAAATTGCTGATGTAAAAATTCTTTACACACAAAACAAACATTTACTTGCAAACGAAAACAGATGATGACATACAATTGTACTAGATGTTGATGAAAGTAGTACTAAATGACAAAAAATATGATGACAGCAGTCTCTTGCACACATGCAGTTTAAATGAACCATTCCCATACTTTTTGATCATAGCAGTATAGCAGTGTGTACACTGTATGTGGCATTTTTAAATGCTTATCTGTGCATATACAGTGTGATTTTAAATGCATAAAAATCTGACTGTTAGTTATCACTGTCATTTTGAGTATAGTCTGGAATCAGGGATGGTGCTACTGCATGGATAAATGCCCAGTTTGCAGTCTAATCCCTATATAAATCAACAATACTTTGCTTCCATCAATTTATAAAAATTTGCCACCCTTGCCATTTACCACCCTGGGCAAACTGGGCATTTGCCCAGGGTGGTAAATGGCAAGGGTGGCAAATTTTTATAAATTTTTGTGCATGAAAATAATGAACAGTGAAACTTTCATAGAAATGTAAGTGAAATTAAACTATTTTAAATAAAATTAAAATTTAAAAACATTCAAAAATTTCTTCCCACTTCTAATCAGCATTTTAAAACAAATTTTTGTTTTTTATAGGGGTTAAGGGGTGTCAAATGCATGTCTTGCATCAGGTGGCATAAACTCTAGTGCCAGTCCTGTCTGGAATAAAGACATCTATAAACATATCAAACCCTGATGTTTTTAATAATGATTCAATTGCTGCATTCTAAATTTAACTATTAATAGTAGTGGTAAAGTATCCTGATTCAATACAATGATTGTTTGGATTATTACTAGAATAAAGAATTTGTGAGTAACGAATTTTACTTTTAAATGGTTAGCTCCATGTTCATGGGAATCAAAAATTGGTTCTTCTGTTGACCACATCAGTTATCACTATATAAAGTAATTTTTAATTCATCATCATAAATGAAATTTGCAGTATTTTAAAATATTTTCAAATGTAATTGCTGATCTTGATAGTCCCTCTATGTCACTTACTTTCATGTCAGATGTAGTTCTACAATTTCAGAGTTCAGCTTTCAAACTGTAAAATTGCATGAATTTAATTATGATGTATAATAATACACTGAGATGTTGTCTCTTGGTGTGGATAGCACAGCTTATAAGTTGTAAATAGTAACTTTCATAGTTTCTTAGTTTCTTTAGTTTCAAGTTTCTTAGTTTTTTCTTTAACCTAAATTTTTTATCCTTAATAAGATTTCTTGATGGGTTTCATATTTTATTCTCAGTTAGTGTTGCCACCCATCTGGTTTTTACCCGGACAGTCTGGTTTTTAATTTATTGTCCAGGTTAACAATTAATTTTGTCTGGGATTTCATAGAAATTGTCAAATTATGATGAAACAAAGTACTAGCAAATATTTTTTATAAATTTACTTTATTTTAACAGAGAAAGACAACTTTACAAAGATCAGTCATGCTTAAAACTACCTTACAAACTGTTTTTACTCTAATTAATGCTTAAAGAGGAAAGAGATGTTAGATAGAGAGAGATAAATTTACAAAGAAAGAAGTCTTAAAAAAGAGGTACCTGTCACTTCACGTATCAGGATAAAACTGTCCAAATATACTGTGAAGCTAATGAGCGGTAAGAAGACAGAGAGTCGAAAATAAGAGAAACAAAACACGATGAATTTTATTTTCTTTGCTCGTTAATAAACAGGATACAGAAGATACCAACAAACACCTTTCCCACTGACAATACATGAGAGCAAATACCGAATCTTGTACAACAAATTTTCCCAACAATATCACTTAAAATATAAAATTTAATTCTAGTGTACAATATGAATTCCTGACAATATCACTTAAATTATAAAATTAAAACTAGTATACAAAACAAAGAAATAGCAAGAAAGAGGGAATATCAAGAATAGGACAGGAAAGAGGGTACCCACGACTAGATGACAAATCTACCGGCCAGGATGTCACGGTGAAACGAGGATTGATGAATACTTTCACTTTTTCTCACTTTCTAAAATGCAGTTCAGATTGTTCTTGTGTTTATCGTTCGGACCTATGCGTACTCAGGAGGCTCCACAAACACTCCTTCCAACTCGAGGTCCCGCTCCAGACTGACCCACGTGTTCCTCTCTCTCCCCTCAGGGCTGCACTCGCTCTTTTGTTTTCAGGGGTGAGTCATCGAAATAACAAAGAAAGTGTAAGACAAATAGATACATTCCAAGAAGAATGAACAAATAGGTTAGAAAGAAAGGAATAAAGGAATGGAGAATATAAAATATAAAAAACGATAAAATTATATATAAAAATATACATTTGAAGCATGGCGTTTAGCCACAATACCTTTGCAGTTCTCCTGAATTTCACTGGTATAACTATTTCTTTCTTAATTGTCACTAGTTCTCTTTTCTTTTGGTCTTCCAAAAGAGATTTCCTGTTTCGACTCTCAGAACTCGCCAGCGCTTTCTGTACTGACCATATATCTTAGCGGTCATACCCTGTCACTTCTCATGCTATCCCAAACCCAGAGGTCATCCTCTGCACATCTACCTTTCTTGGAAACTTTACCAAAAAGGGCTGACTACACTGATGTTTGCCTTAAGGACCTTCTCCACTCTGTTGTCTAATGCAGAAGTAGGGCAAGGGTGGAAAGTTCTCAAACTCAGAAACAAAGGAAAATCAAGAACAAAAGGAAAATTGATAGGCTAGGAAAGGGAAGTGATAGAAAATGAAAATAACATAACTTAAAACTATACATGAATAAATGGCATCATGCCACGATTGGTTGTGTGCAGTATCCGTTTTTGTTCAATATTTTTAAATATGCCACCACTATCTGCCTACCAGTGCTGCGGAGTCAGTAAAAAAAATACTTGACTCCAACTCCAACTCTGGCAAAATTAAATACCAAGTCATTTTATGGGAGGCAGGGCACTCATAGGGGTTACCCTACTCTGAACTCTAAAAGGAATCCTGGGCATTTACCCAAATACTTTTATAGTTAGTATTTTTAATATTTAACTTACATTAATATTTATTTATATAAAAAATTAATTTTTAACAAATATTTAATAAGAGGAAAAAGGGGGAGTGATAAAATTCTACATCTACATATCTTTATAGCTTTTGCACTTCAATTTCACCTTTCCAGAAAAGTTAGTCCAACTAAAAAGTGTGTAATCTAGCTACTTCAGCCATTCTTCAGTAAAGAAAAATATATACTCTGATCAATTAGTCTGGCTCATTCAGAAAAATAGAGTGCTTATTCAGAGTGGGGATAATAAAGGAATGAATCAAAAATATTCAAATTCAATTGGGTCTGTTAAATTTCTTTCCTGTCATTACCTGTGCATGTAGCAATGATTTGTATTATGTAACCTTTGTATTATTTTTCTTATATAAATAAACGGCCATGAGGTGGCGCCTCTAGCGAGCCCGCCACTGTTCGGTTTGGTATAACTTTGCAATGGACCAACGTAGTCGTGTACGATTTTTTAAACTTATTTGTAAGGTATCCTGCTCACTATCTGCGAACACATAACTTGCAACAGTGATAAATTTAACAGGTTATGGGCCCAGACACAGGTATTTACTGAGTGAATAGTGAGACAGAGTTTTATTTTACGTAACGGGTTTATTTAGCGTACGAGTACAAGAACAAAGACAAGATGGTCGACAGTGTGAAAACGGTTATCACGAAGTTGAACAGGAGTAATTATCCGGCTTGGAGGTTTAAAATGGAGCTGCTACTTATTGACAGTGACTTATGGGATGTTGTATGCAATCCACCACCTGAGCCACAGACGAATGAATGGAAACTAAAAGATGGAAAAGCAAGAAGTAAAATCGGACTCATGGTAGAAGATTCGCAATTACAGCTCATCAAAAAGGCAAAAACTTCAAAGGAAATGTGGGAATCGTTAGAAAAACATCATCGAAGATCAACACTTACACAAAAAGTAAGTCTGTATAAGAAATTATTACACTTAAAGTATGAAGAGGGGCAGGATATGGAAAGACATTTAAATAGTATAGAGGATTTAGTAGATGAGTTAACCGCTTCGGGAGAACAAATGAGTGACAGACTCATGGGAATTCTTATGTTGGGAAGTTTGCCTGATAGTTATAATACATTAACGACTGCCCTTGAGGCAAGAGCAGATACGGACCTCACTCTTGGATTCGTAAAGATTAAGATCATGGAAGAGTATGAGAAGCAATCAAGAGGATCGATTGGACATACCATGAATACGGATGAAGCCACGGCTTTGAAAACAATGGTCCGTAAACAGAAAACCGGATGTTACTATTGTGGGGGTCCCCATTTGAAAAGAGATTGTCCTGAATTGGGCAGAGGAAAGAAAAAGAAAGAATACAAAGTAAAATTAACTGAAGTCCAGGAAGAGTATGATCCGTTGGACAATGATGAAACATACGAATGCCACTCTGCATGTGTGAGCGCACAAAATATGCCATTAAGTATGAAACAATGCCTTGCTGTGAAGACTACAAGGGATTGGTATGTTGATTCAGCAGCAACAGCTGACATGACAAACAACAGGAACTTCTTCAGAAAGTTGAACAACAACAACCGTGAAATTGTTCGTGTGGCTGATGGAAGAGAAGTGCCTGCAAGCGGAGTTGGACATGGTGAACTAATTTGTAATGAAGATAGTTCAAATGGCAAGTTAAAATTAGATAATGTGTTATATGTACCACAATTAAATGGGAATTTATTGTCGGTCTTAAAAATGATGCAAAGAGGTTATGATGTGTATTTCGACAGCAAAACAATGCAGTGCTACATAAAACGAGATGGCAAGACACATGCAAAGGCTGAGCTTCGGGGATCACTATTTGTGTTGAGCCAACACAATGCTTTACAAGTATTATCCATGCCCAAGAAACAGTGCGTACATCTGTGGCACTTGAGGTGTGGCCACCGTGATCCATCTGTAATGCGTTATATGGCTGCCGAAAGTGTCGAGGGTATGAAAATTAATGAGTGCGGGTGCACTGTGGGATGCGAAAGTTGCATGAAAAATAAAACGCCGCGGAAACCATTTCCAAAAGAATCGATGAATAGAAGTAGTACAAAGCTTGAGCTCTTGCACAGTGACTTGTGTGGACCCATGCAAGTGAGAACCCCTGGTGGAAATAGATATTACATAACGATTATAGATGATTATACTGGTTATACCAAAGTTTATCTGTTGAAGCACAAGACCGAGGCTAATGTAAAAATAAAGGAATATGTAAATTATGTTGAAACACAAATGGGATGCAAGGTGAAAAAGTTCCGATCTGATAGAGGAACTGAGTACATGAATGAAGACCTGCGTAAATTTTTCAAAGAACATGGTATTAAAATTCAGACCACAGCACCAGATTGCCCTCAACAGAATGGCAAGGCAGAACGGAAAAATCGCTCTCTTTGTGAGATGGTAAGAACAATGCTGCATGATGCAGAATTAGGAAAATGCTACTGGGGTGAGGCATTAATGACGGCAAATCATATCCAGAACAGATTACCATCAAAAAAGGATCCAATCACACCATATGAGAAATGGCAAGGTAAGAAGCCAAATATTGAGTACTTCCGCCGTTTTGGATGTATTGCTTACACAAGAGTTCCTTTTGGAGTAAGAAAGAAACTGGATGTAAAGGCAACTGAAACAAGATTTGTGGGATATGAAAGTGGCAGCAAAGCTTATCGATTGCTGGATATCGTAACCAAGAAAATTAAGATAAGTCGTGACGTTGTCTTCATAGAAGGAGATCCACATGACAACATGGGCTCGACCAACAATTCATCCCTCCCACATTACCACAGTGAAGATGACAGCAAAAGCGAAGTGGAAGTTAACCTAAATGAAAAAGCCATCTTTAACAAGCAATCTGAGGACAATCCGCCACTCCGTCGCTCTACGAGAAACAACAAAGGTCGTCACCCAGACAGATTGATTGAAGCAATGTCAAGTACGGTTGTTTCTGAACCGAAAACCTACGATGAAGCCGTCAACGGAAAAGATGCGAATGAGTGGATAAAGGCAATGGATGCGGAAATTTGTGCACTCGAGAAAAATGGAACATGGTTGTTGGCCAATCCACCACCAGAAGCAAATGTTGTTGGAAGCAAATGGATATATAAAATTAAACGTGATCCACATGGTAAACCGACAAGATACAAAGCCCGTCTGGTGGCACAAGGCTTCAGTCAAAAATACGGGGAAGATTATGACCAGGTATTTGCTCCAGTGGCAAAGCCAACAACCCTTAGGATCTTGCTCACTTTAGCAGCTAAACGTAAAATGCATGTGAATCACTATGACATTGAGACAGCTTTCTTGAATGGCGACCTACACCATACAGTATACATGCAGCAACCTAAAGGCTATGACACAGAGGAACCGAGCAAAGTTTGCAAGCTTGTGAAAAACCTTTATGGATTGAAACAGGGAGCTACTGAGTGGAACAGAAAATTGCATGAAGTACTGACTGAATGCGGTTTTGCGCAGAGCATAAATGACCCCTGTCTGTACACCGGAAAAAGATGCTATGCAACAATGTACATCATTGTACATGTTGATGATGTAATTGCAGCATCAACCTCCAAAGAAGCGTTAGATTGGCTTGAAGTGGAAACTAACAAATATTTCCACATGAAAAACCTCGGAAATATCGATCATTACCTCGGAATCAAATTTGATCGAGATGGTGATGGAATATTCCATCTAAATCAAAAACATTTTATAACTGACAAACTAGTAGAATTTGGACTCCAAGATGCAAAAACCAGCAAGATTCCCCTTGATCCTGGATATTTCAAAATTAAAGAGAGGGGACCAAGGATGGAAAGTAACAAACTGTACCTCAAGGGTATAGGTAGTTTACTGTACCTTGCAACTAACACACGCCCAGATATATTGGCAGCAGTTTCCATCCTCGCCCAGTGTACTAAGGAACCAAGAGCAGCTGACTGGAATGAGGTGAAGAGGGTGTTTCGATATCTGAAGGGAACAGCTGATTGGAAACTGAAATTGGGTGAGAAGAGCAACACTAGAACCACACTAGAATGTTTCGTCGACTCAGACTGGGCAGGTGATAACACAGATCGAAAGTCGCATACAGGGTATGTCTTTAAATATCAAGACAGTCCTGTATCCTGGTACAGTAAAAAGCAAAGTAATGTGACACTGTCCTCGACTGAAGCTGAGTATGTTGCACTTTGTGAAGCCGCTCAGGAGGCTACTTGGCTGAAGCGAGTGTTTCTGGACCTTGGGGAAGCCGTCGATAAGAAAGTAACTATGTACGAGGATAACCAAAGTTGTATGAAAGTGGCAGAGAATGATCGTGTGAGTCAACGTACGAAGCATATTGATGTCAAATATCATTTTGTAAGAAATGAAGTGAAGAATGGGAATGTATGTATTATGTACTGCCCTACCAAGGAAATGGTAGCAGACATTTTAACAAAACCAGTGTGTACTGGAAAACACGTTAAATGTGCTAGACAACTTGGACTCGATGACTGTAAGCAAAATGGGACAAATCATTGAGGGGGAGTGTTAAATTTCTTTCCTGTCATTACCTGTGCGTGTAGCAATGATTTGTATTATGTAACCTTTGTATTATTTTTCTTATATAAATAAACGGCCATGAGGTGGCGCCTCTAGCGAGCCCGCCACTGTTCGGTTTGGTATAACTTTGCAACGGACCAACGTAGTCGTGTACGATTTTTTAAACTTATTTGTAAGGTATCCTGCTCACTATCTGCGAACACATAACTTGCAACTGTGATAAATTTAACAGGGTCAAAATAATTAAACTACTAAATACAAATACTACAAAGAAAACTATTGATACATATTTAATAAATTGTTGCATTTTGTATTTAAAATAAATGAATTATAACAAAATAAAAAAGCATTTTAAAAAATTGTTAAAACATAAAATAAATTTTCTTTCATTTAAATAAAAAAAAAATAAATTAAATTTAAAATGCTGGAATCAGAGTTGACACATTTTTCCCAACTCTGACTCCTCTGGCCAGAAATTCCTCCTGACTCTGACTCTGACTCCACAGCCTCCTATTGAACTCATAACAATACTGAGAAAAGTATTAATAAAAAGCAATTTAATTATTACAATATTATGCATGTGAACCTTTTTATAAAAAAATTACTGTTATAACTTGAAATGCATAGTGGGCACTGTTGACAATGTCAATGTCATTTTGAATTATAATAATAGTTACAAGAAGCAAATATTTGTTCCAGTAGGAGCTTGTCACAATTAAAAATATTTTAGAGTTGTATCATTATTGAACTGGAAGCATTGTAACCTTCACTGTAACAACTCACTTATGGCACTGTTTTCACTGGTAGAAGTGTTAAAGAAAGGTTAAGAGTATAAAAACACTTCTGCTCTCTAACAATGGATTTTCCAAATGGACTTATGACATTATTTTACCATATAGATATGGAATCAGGCACAATTAGTATACACTTAATTCAGAATAGAATTTTTTTGAATTTTGACAATATTCTAGATGTGCAACCTATTGTTAATATGCATGCATAACTTATATAAATAATATACAGACAATAATTATATGTGAAATTGACAAAAGCATGATTTGAGGCAAAATTTCATAAGATCACCTAATAATAAAACTAACACACTATTATAGATGGTGCCTATTCATAAAGAAATGTAAAATTACAATGCAGAAAATGTAAACTAGGATACTACACTTCTAGTTCACATTTGTTTTCAGGGTTACATTTCAATAGGATGATATACATTGTGTGCATTAACTGATAAAAGAACTTTAATATAGCTGGATAAATAAGCCAATGATACAGCTTGCTTCAAATAAAAGAGACTGTCATTGGCTTGCTTATCCAGCTGTATTAAAGCTGCTTTACCAGACAATGCACCCATTGATTCACTACTGTGATATCAATTTGATATCATCATTATCTTTGGGAACAGCTTTTCTTTAGTATTATTTAGCATAACCTCAAATATCTTGGTGTCTGTATCTAGAATATGATGAATGTTTATTATTTACAGTCATAAAATTCTTGTACTAACTGTACAAGAATTTTATCATTTACTACAATATATTCAGTTATCTTTGAAACTGTTTTATGTAAAATAATTGCACCAAGTAAAAAATTATGAAAATTTAGTTGATAGTCAAGTTTTTTTTAGCAGTTTTTCTCTGATAACAATAAGCTTGGCACTTCAAATTGGTATCCAAAAGATTTTTACCTGTATTAATGTTTTCTATGTTTTGTTTCCAAGCACCAGGCTTATCTTTGCCAAAGAATATATGAAAGAAATAAAACTGTCTTTTAGCATTAAAATTCTTTAATGATTGTGAAATCGGCACTTTAATGATAATTTTATTTATTTTATATATAATTATCAGCATAAAGAATATATTTTATTTAATGATTTACCAAAGAAAAACATTTGACTATCAATAAATTATCATAATTTTTTGCTTCATGCAATTTTTTTACATCTCAGATGTTTTTGTTTGGATATCAATTATTTTTTGGTTAATGATTGTGTTACAGGTATTATATCAAGATCTAAGATGATTACATAGGGGAGACCGGGGCAACCTCAACATGTTAAGAATAAGTTAAATTTTTTGTAACAAATACTGCTGTAAACTGAAAGAAAAGCATTATTTATTGTCTACCAGAATGTATCCTTACCAAGTTGCCCCCATACCAGGGGGCAACTTGGTAAGGATACAGCAACAGTAATGGAGCAAGATAGGCAGGCATATAAATTTATGTTATTAACAATGTATAAGTTGGAATTCACTATTAAAACAAAGAAATACTGTTCCAAAGACCTATTTAATATTATAACAACAAAATAAAAGTTTAAAGGCATATTTAAGTAAAGAAAATGTAATGTAAACAAAAATTAATTACAAAAAAGAAATCAAACAGATGATAAATGAAAACATTCTAATGCAAGTTAAAAGCAATATAAAGTAAAATGAATTAGTGAACTCAAATAAACAGTAGAAATGAAATATGCTTAGCAGCAAATTGTTTATGCCCTACACATATTGCAAATAAATTGAACCAACTCATTTTCCACATCTGTACAGCCACATGAGCCCACAGTTCACACTTGCAGCAGATAATCCACTTTTTTTGAGTAGTTCTATATTGTTCATTGCAATATATGCAATAAGTATTTTCATCATCATTTTCCGGTTTTTTAGGACTCCCTTTTCTTTAGTGAACTTCCAATCCGATTTCTCAAAATCCATTGCTTTTCTGTAAGTTCCTGATTTTTTTAACTTTAGCCTTGGCTTCTAGTGTGGCTTTGTATGGGAATCCAGTTATTTCTTCTACTAGTTGTTAGTTGCAGCCAAATCAAACCATAGCAAAACACAATCAGGAACAAGATCGGCAACACTGCCGAAGATGCTTGAATAGTAATGATTTAGAAACATTAAGTGGAACCCTGAGAATAGGGTACCAATCCATGACCTGGCCACGTGAATAAGTTAATGTTTTATCCCTCTAACAGGAAAAATAACTTTCGTTATTATGGAATTATAACAACACATGCCAATTCTATATAAATGGAAGCAAAATATTATACGAAATTGAATGACGCAGACAACTTATTTGATATTTCAAATACGCTTGTCGAAGAACAACACAGACACCACACTCTACAAGCCATCATTAAAACTCAACTGTCTAGCCTGTAAAAAGAGTCTCCTTTTATTTTGTTTCAAAGAAAATTTGATTGACAAACTTGCCCTGAATGCCGAAGTTACCCCAGTCTCCCCTATTGCATAATTTGCTGACTGAATTATACAATATGTCCAACTGAACAAAATACTTTCAATGCAAAATATTTTTAATATTGAGCCACTGAACAAATACTTTCAATATGCCATTTAGTAAAATCATTATAAAACATTTTAATTGGTATAAATTTGAGCTCTTGTTATTCTGGATAACATTTTGAATAATAATCATTCATTTCAAAGCAAATTTATCATTATAAGCATAAAATTAAGCAATAAAAGTAAAATAGTTCTACAGGGAACTCCTGTGAACTTTAACCTGTTGGCCCAGAAATTTCACAAGCATTCACTGATATGAAGGGAGACTTAAGTTTAAAATTTGAGCTTTCTATCACTAGTAGTTTTTTTTTTCTCTAGGAGTGTTTGCAGTGCTGGATAAAGGAAAAAATATAGCTTTTTGGCAATTTTTGCCTTTTTTGATTGCTTATATTTTGCCTTTATAGAAAATTCTGAAATTATGCACACCACCTAAGATAACAGTTATCTTTGGAATGACATTTTCAGAATTACTTTAGGTGTTGGGGAAGAGAAATTAACCCCTGAAAATTGTCTATTTTGATTCTTGTACATATAATCAATCAGTGACTTTTTACTTGGTGGTTATTGGTTATATAGCAATTTTTCAGGATTCTTTGGTGACACTTCTGCTCAAAGTTTTTTCCAAGCTTTTTCATAAACATTTCCACATTTGTTATTTGCACTCAAGTTTTTTTCATTTATAGATCATACAGACCAACTATTCTTAAATTTCCAATATCTTGGCAGGATTATTTTATGTTGTATATTAAACAATACTCATTTTGGTTTGTTTTCTTTGTATTTGTTCATTTCAGCTAAAGTTTCAAAAGTAAGTTTTAATTGTTGAAATACTCTTATACATTTTTTGTTTTTACTGAATTAATTTTACTTTTCATTACATTTTTAAATAGCTTTTGCCATTTCATATTGCACTCCATCTTTATCATTCTCATCTAAACATCTCATGATTTCTTTAGCTTTCTAAACCATCTTTGGAACGTTTTTTTTATTTTTTTGCTGCAAAATGAAAAAAATTGTAGACAAATTCCCACTGTCACCCATCTGTCTTTCCTTAATCTCAAGAAGGAATTAGATAGATGAAATCTGAGACCAGATAGGGACAAAAGGCCCTGATTATGATATATATGAACTTCCAATGCAAACTGGAAGTCACATTATTTCAATTCAAAACTTTTCTCCTGAAAGCAGTTAATAGATGATTGTCACAACTCTATTGTTAAAGGAAAAGTATGATGTACAGGAGCAAGACACTATTAATTTGAGGTGGAGAGCATATATTTTAAATGAAATAAAATAAAAATATGATTAAATATTGCAGCCTGGCATTGTGATGATGTTACAAGAAATAATCGCATATTTTTATTTATTTGATAATCTGTAGTATTAACATATTTTTTGAACTATATTGCAATCCCATGCATCTTGTAATGTTTTACTGCTAACAATGTCATGTCAAGCTTCTTGTTTTCAGATTCTATTGATTTACTTCATCCACTTTATGAAATTATCTTGTATTTTTCTTTGAGTATTTCAGAATCTTGTTATGAGTTATTCAAAATCTCTGTATGCTCAAATAGTGTGATCATTACAATTTTCAAATCCTCTTTTACCTTCTCTTACTTCGTGTGTGTGTGAAGAATATTTTAATTCATGTTATTAATCTAATCCATCAAACCTGCATGAAAAATTTCTGGAACTTCTATAAAGCTTATTCATTATACAACGAATAATTTTATATACAGATAAACATCTGCAATAACAAAAGTAATAATAAATGTATTATATACACATTATTGTGTATATACAAGCTTCAATGTGTTACAAAATGTTTACAAAATATAAATTTAGTGGATCACATCAATAACATAAAATCAGCTATCCTTTTCTGAGCACCAAGTATGACAGAACTTTTATAATTTGTTAAAAATAAAGTGTCTATTGATTGCTTCGCATAAGATTTTATTAATCCAGTTATTAATGATGAATTCATTACTAGTACGTCACACTATTATATTTGACTATGTATAATCAAAATTAATGTATTTCAAATAGAAAATAATCAAGAATCAATAAAAATGATAATGTTTATAATATATAATAATAAAATCTTCATGAGAGGTTGAGATATATTTCTAAATTCAGGAAAGAATATTTATGTACGGTGAAAACTTGATATAAAATTCAAGGGACCCATTAAAATGCCATTATAAAGTATTTTCATTAGAATGAAAATTCACTGATTTCTTCTTCATTAATGACATACATGATGGCCTAATTGTCTTTAATTTCTGAAAAATGTTCACTTCCTTGTAAAGCATCATCTATGTTAATGTTGTCATCAATACTGACATTTGATGATAAAATCTAATCTGACCACTGTGTTTGTCATCCAGGTGTTTTGCTTTTTTTATTATAAAGTTTTAGAAAATCTATTTTGTTGTAAAGTATTTTTTATTACAGAATAATTCATTATACAGTTTTCAAAGCTGTATTAAAGTACATTACACTGACCAAATCATGATTATCTTTTTGTTATAATGAGATTTGATTTGTATACAAAGTTTTTCAATGTTGATAATGGTCTGGGCAAATGTTTTTGAGTTTCTCCATATATTAAAAAATACAAATTTTTAAGGTTATTTTGTCTTATTAATTTTTTTTTTTTAAATAATAAAATTTTGTTTTCTTAATATACAAGTGCTATGAAATGAATAATCTGTAACAAATATTTTTTAGATCCTTATGTGAGGCTTATGCCAGATGGCACTGTTGGCATTCTGTAGGATCTCTCATAGGGTTCTAAGCATATGTAAAAAACTTTAAATGGAAAAAAAGGAGAAAAAATGTTGAACTAGCATTACAAAACAAAGAACATAATGTGGAAATTTTGTAAATCTTTATAGGTAGAAATTTTTATATTTTTCTTGCTGTATATTATAATAAAAATTTAAAAAATTCATTTGTATTATAACAAGTTTTGTTATGATTTAGTTTCCAGATCTTTATTCAAAACCTTAATAATTGATTGCAAATTATATCTGATGAATTACAACAGCTTTAAATAGTTGAAATCTAATCAAAAATGATAAAAATTTTTGATTATCTTTTCACGATTACATTTAATGCAAATATAAAAGACATTCTCTAAAGAAACGTCATTTGAATTTTAGAAGAAAATTATTTTAGTTATCAGTAGTGCAACCTTTGTAAAAAGTTCTGCCATAGTTTCTTCTGCATGTTAAATTTTCTGAAATAATAAATAACAATTAATGCATTGATATATATAATCTTTTTTAATAAAATGTGACAAGAGTGACAAGTTGAAATTAATGTAAACAGTAGAATTAAATAAAATATTTAATAAATAATGCTTTGAAACCAATATCTGTTTGATATTAATCAGTCTAGGAAGCTAGCTTTGAAAATGGACATTTATTCTAATAGAAAAATATCTTGCAGGAAAAAGGGGGTGGAAAATGTGACGTCACAATATAACTAAGTTTTAATTATAAGAATCAATAAAGGTATATCTGGGCAACATGATCACGTGATTTTCTATGACTAACTTAATAATGCTAATGAATCGCGTGTGTCATCAATATTAATACGTAAGGTGGATAGTTGAGGGGCGCACCACGTGACTCCCCGCACTCTTTTCCATTCGCCTACCGGTCTTTGTCTACGTAAGCAGCTGCGTAAAATTTACTGTCACGTGATACAGCGACGCCATATTCGTGCGGCTGACACCCCAAATAGGAGTTTTGGATGACCGGTTAATTAGTGATCAAGTAAAAACATTCCCTGTCATCTAGCCCACCGAACTCATCTGTCCATACATAACATTCCAGATATTCAGGTAATGTAAAATATTGATTTATTTGAGTATAAAAAGACAAATAATCTTTGTTTTTAAAGAAAAAATCCCGCGCGAAAGATTCGAAGTTCCGCAACCAAACGACGCGACAGTCCCTGCACGCGCTCTTCGTCATCACACAATCTTATCCTACAATAATTTGCTACATACACAACTATAACATATTATTTCCAACGTGATGGTTAAAAAGGCGATCGCAGCCAGTCTCGGATCGGAAAAATTCGAATTGATAGGGCAGTCATAAAATTATCATTGCAGACGATCGGGATAATGAATTTTGTCTGGAAAGAAAGATGGCGTACTAACCGGACTGCCCTCCGGTGTTGAATAAAGTTGGTCGATTCTTAAATTCTTTATTCGGTCGAGTGATTTACATAGATTTAAGACAAAGATGTAAACTATTATCATTTGATTATCGAAATCGTATTTCTTTTAGATGAAATCACACGATAGCTTGTATTTAAAATAACCAAGTTAAACGATGATTGTCATCCAGTTAAATTGTCAATGCACCGTTGTTTGATCCAATGGAGATATGTCGCTTCGTGCATCTTTGTTGTCTACGTTTTTGCATAAATTAAATTCTCTGATAGTGACATATCGCACTGATTTCCGGTTTGTTTTTTTTTTAAATTGTTGCTGATCATTATTTTTTCGACTTTATAACAGACTGTAATTTTATTTCCTTACTTTAAAACACCATTATATTTTTAATAAGTATATTTTTGCTGTTTCTGTTTATAGGCACGTTTTTTTTCTTTTTAATTTTTATATATAAAACTTTGAGAGAGATTTGATTAATGTTTTGAAAATAGTAACAAAACTAGTTTCCTGTAACTTAATTGTATTACGTGTGAAAAACTGTTTTTAAAATTGTAAAAGAAATTATTAATAAATTTAATTAACTTTGTAATTAATTATAAAAAAATGACTAATTAATATTGATCTGTTTATTGGAATTTCAATAAAGTAACAGTATTATTGTTTGACAAAATGTACAAATATTGTGTACAAAATATATTGTAGTTACAGTAAATATTATATACAGCTTTGCTAAATTGTTACTATTTTGATGATATTACTAACTGCATGTTACATAATATTAAATTATGGTTTCTATGCACAATGAATATGTATATTTAATTTAAAATAGAGTAAATAACAAAAAGAATTTAATCTCTTTTATCATTTTATCATTTCATGTATTTAAAATTTGCTTTAATTATAAAAAAAAATTTAAAATAATGTATTTTACAGCATATAAGACATATCTCCATTTAGCAAAGAATGTTTAGGAAAAGTAGTGTGTATTTAAACTATTCTGAGCCTTTGTCACTTGGACTCAATTTTTTTTTAATACTATATTCTGGTTAAAACAAGTAAAATTAGAATGCATGTTTTTTTATTTATTGGGGAGAAAGAGAAGCTTAAAAGAATAGTTTTCAATTAAAATTTACTGTTAAAATATTTAACATGAATACGTGCAAAAAGCTGCAGTAGTAAATAATGACAATAAAAATATGTTCCATTAAACAATAATGTTCTTTATTCAAGATTTGAGTTAGATAGAGGTTACCTGTGTCTTACTGAAGGCCACACCATTTGGGGTATTTATTAACCTATGGGAGATTGCAATTTTACATAAAGACATGGGCAATGGGCAATTTTTTTTATACAAAAAATAAGATGCTATATATAAGTAGATCCAAAAGGGAGATCTTTGCATCTTTCTCTTCCTCCAGGCAATTTTTTTTTTTTTTGGACAAAAGTTATTTCTTATATGCAGTAAAATATGTATATTAATGTTCTTTATAGAAAGATTTCAATTGGTCCATCATTGATTTTATAAGAAATTTTTTCCACAAATTTGCTATAATTAGAACTGTTGTACCTATGATAAAATCAAGTTTTATATATTGTCATGTAGATAATTGACATAAAATTCTAGTTACAATTAAAGATATTTTTTAAACTTGAGTTAGTTATGTGCTTCATAGCATGTTTAGGCAAATTCAACTGCATATACATTCCATAATATTATGTTAGAGAATGGGAAAGTTTGATCACTGGAAAATTTGAGAACATTGGCACAATCTGATGGGAAAATATGGTTGGTATAAGAGGAAGCCTGTTAAGGACTTGGTAACATTTATCATCTGTACAAAACAATTGTGCTATTAGGCATAAAGTGTACTGTATACCCAATGTTATCAAGTCTAAAATTTAAAGTTGCCAGAAAATTTTTCAAGAAGTTTTTAGATTTTTCCAGGTTTAAAATAAATATTATAAATAAATAAATAAAAATTACAGATAAAACTAATTAAATAATAAACATTCTCATTAATACTGTGTCTGCAGTATTTTGTCTATTCAATCAATACAACTACATTACAGTATCCCATATAGGTTTGCTAAGTAAATAGAATGTTGTGCAAACACTATATTATATATTTCAGAGAACTTATTGTAGTCAATAATTGATATATACTATGTTTCAATGCTGAAAGATTTATTTGTATTAACTTTCTAATATTAATATTGTTAGATTCTATTAGGCACTATGTACTATATGCCTAGTTTATTTAATACGATCTCAGTAGTAGAATATGAACAAAGAATGCAAGTGTTTCTTTTGGGGATACTATAGATTACCACCTATGGAGTTTCAGGACTTTGAGTATATTTCTGAACTGAGGGGACCGAGATGAGTTCAACAATCCCCTACTTTTGGACCAGAGACGAAAAATAAGAAAGTTATCATACTTTTTTCCGGCAATTGTGCAATGATCAGGAGTTGCTCTCTGCTAAACCTATTGCGTGTTTAATTAACAGGCAGTCCAGCAAGTTGGCCATATATACCTTCAACAGATGTAGATGTTGATCCACGAGCACACTGATTTTCTGCAGTTGGAGTTAAGTCCTTTTTGCACACCCTTGTGCTCCTCGACCTTGGGGCCTATGGCCCCTCAGCCACCGACATGCTTGCTATCGCTTGCGGTCAGCTAGTACTACATGCCACTATCACAGCTTGTCCAACAAACCCAACCTATCTCTCCAGGAGATGACCGTCACCGCTAGGTGGTGGAAAAATCTGAAATGGCGTGAAATGCACTGTGAAAGGCAAGAAATTGTAAATGTTATAACTTTCTTATTTTTGGTCTCTGGTTCAAAAGTAGGATATTGTTGAACTCGTCTCGGTCCCCTGAGTTTAAGTATATACTCAAAGTCCCAAAATTCCATAGGTGGTAATCTATAGTATAGCCTTTCTTTTGTATGAAATTATTTCAAAATATCTTAAATTTTGAGCTGAGAGAGTTGTTGTTGAGTTAACTTAATTTTCTGAAACAAAGTATAGGTTTGTTTAAATTTTATATATATATATATATAATTTAAACAAACCTATACTTTGTTTCAGAAATTAAGTTAACTCAACATCAACTCTCTCAGCTAAAAATTTAAGATATTTTGAAATAATTTCAATATATATATATTTATTTATTTATCTGTTGTATTTGAACTAATTAAAGCAATTAATATTGTTTGTTTTTATAATGAAATGCTTATTGATTATAATGCTATTAGTTATATTGCAGTTCATTCTTCCTCATTTCATTTAAAAGCAATACTTTAGAAACATGAATGTATTACTCCAGGGTCCTATTGCATAAGGCACTTGTAGTTTTTACAAATTTACAGACAAAATACATTGAATAAAAAGTTTTGTATCAAGTTTCAGGCTACAAATATTTTATTTTTAGGCTACTAATTGTAAGCAATTTTTGTTGTATAAAGTTACTTATCATCAGTTAACAAATTAAAAATATTTCTATAAGCTACAAGTTTAGGAAAAATCCATTGCATGAAATCTGTTGTAACAAGTAACATTTGTAACAACACAAATTTTCTTGTAAACAAGCTTTTATCATCAAATATATAAGAATTTGATTCAAAAGGTATTAGTTCGTCTAGTGCTGTGCGTGTATTCTATAAAAATTTCTACCAACAATTTTTATCTCAAAGTGATTACTTAAAGTTGCAAAGTTTTATTCTTATTGAATTCTCACATTTTGCTTCATTTGATTTGACAGTATGATGATTGATTTTACTGATGATAATGATGGATATAAGGGCTTTGATGAACAATTACAGAAAAGAAGACAAAACATGAAAAGAATTTTAATGTGGTTTGTTAAAGGAATAAATTTTACTTAATTATAAAGAAATTGTATAGTAAATGATACAAATCTAGGAAATTTTTAACACATGTCTATAAAAAATAACTCATGAAAATCTCAGTACCTGCTCCAGCACTTGCTTTACTAATCACACAAACATATTTGGCCCTATTTTAGGGTCCTTTGTCAGGTAGTACAACTGTTCCGTCAAACCCAACATATAAGGAATAAATTAAAAGTAAAGCCCGGCATTGTGATGATGTCACAATGCTGGACTGCAATGTTTAATCCTATTTTTATTTTATTTCATTTAAAATATATGCTCTCCACCTCAAATTAGTAGTGTCTTGCCCCTGTACATCATACTTTTCCTTTAACAATAGAGTTGTACCAATCATCTATTAACTGCTTACAGGAGAAGTTTTGAATTGACATAATATGACTTCTGGTGCAAACTGGAATTTCATACATACTTAATTAGGGCCTCCTGTCCGTAAGGTTTCCATATTTGGTCTTGGATTTCATCTATCTAATTCTGTTCTCAAGATTAAGGAAAGACAGACTGTTGGACAACAGTGGGAATTTATAGGTCTACAATTTTTTCAAATTGCAACCCAAAAAGTTTTATACAGGAACATTTCACCATCAGATTAGTGTAAATGTTTAAATCAAATGTTTCTGTATGGATTCTGAAATATGAAAGTAAAAAGTGTTCTACAAGAATATTCCATTAGCAAATTGATATAAATTTTAAATGAACATTTCCATGTGGGTTTTCAAAAATGAAATTAAACATTCATGCAGAATGTTTTTTAATTTTGTTTGAAAATCCTATGGAAATGTTTAGTTTAAATACTTACACCATTTTGCTGATCTTCCTGTAGAACACTTTTTACTTTTAATTTATTCTGTATATGTTGGGTTTGATGGAACTACCTGACAAAGTCCTGTAAATGGGGCTGAAAACATTTGTGTGGTTAGCAAATCAAGTACTGCAGTAGATACTGAGGTTTCTGTGTGTTATTGACTATTATTCCAGTTTTGTGGGTTTATAATAAAATTTAATAACAAAATGCATATTTGTTGCTGGATATATTTTCTCCTAACTTCTGATTATTTATAAAATCTGAATTTCATCAACTGAATTTTATCATTTTAATAATTTTCTTGGAATTGATAAAGGACTCAAATGTTTGATTGATAGAAGATACCTATATAATAGTTTTGCTTGTAACAAGTGTTGCTCTTAAAAGTGAGAGAAATTGGCTTTATGCAACAAAGTTTACAACTTGTAACTTATTCAGTTGCTCCTTATAACTCATAAATGCTTTATTTATGCACCTACCTATGTATCAAACACATGAATTCTTAAATACACAATGACTTCTTGTAACTTGTAATTTTTTTTTGCAATTGAGCATAGGCTTTGTCTTACAAGAAGTCTGGAATAACAACATACATATTTGTTTAAATATTGCACTCTGTTGCTTGAAATAAATGAATTTTATAAATATTGTTTTATATATAATTATTGAGCATTTCATGTAATCAAGAACTTTTCTGTACTCTGTGAATGCCTATGGTCATTCAATTTGTTTTGTGCACAAATTTATTCTATATTTCCTACTTTGCTTATTTAGGATTATTTTCACTGGAAAATCAGGAAATGTCAGAGGATTTTGTAATAATCAGGAAATTGCTTATACAGTAGAGAGTCGTAAATCGGCACCCTGGTAATCGGAATGGCCGGTAATCGGCACGATTTTCAGTCAAACTGTGTCGTGCTGAATCGAACGTTTTTGATACTAAATTTACTTCTAAAGTATAATTTTCATGTTTTTATATTCTTCAATATATTTATTTTGTTTGTACAAAATAAAGAAATAATTTTTAACGATACGATAGCCTCGATTATTATTATTAAAAATTTTCGTTAGGCTTAAAATTGACGAAAATTCAACACGAGGCGACATGCAACGGAGAAAAATTCAACACAAAGTGACACGTAACGGAGAACGGAGTTTGAACATCGGACAGGTTAATATATTTTTTCATACATAGACCGTAATCGGAACAAATCCCTAATCTGAACAACCCCAGTCCCCAATTGATTCTGATTTTCGGTTCTCTACTGTATTTAATGTAAAGCAGTAAAATTTATTCATTTTTCCAGAAATTTACATATTAAATTGACAGTTTTGGATTGAAGGAAGTTTTAAAGTTTAAAATATTTTAACCAGTGATATTATTTTTATTATAGAAGTTTATAAATCTTGGCACCATTCTTATAAATAAATAAATAAATGACTGATAATTTCAGGAAGTCAATTTTCATTAATTGAAAGAAATGTTTTGAGTCATGAGCTGATCATCCTCAGCATAGAATTTTAAAATATTAAGATTTTAAGCTGAGGATTGTTGGATCTTAACCAAAAATGTTTGGTTTAATTAATAAATGTTAGATTCCTGAAATTAGCAGTCATTTATTTATATTGTTTTTATGTAAGTAGGGAATGTGAAGACAAAACTTAATTGAATTAATCCAGCAGGCATATACAATTTTTGTTAGTTTTTCCAAAAAATATGAATTCAAAGTATAAAATGAGTAGATTATTTAGTTTTGAATAATAATTAACATAATATTTATATTGGTAGTTCCTAAATAATGCTTATTGTTTTACCGCTAACTCTGCTTACCTAAACTTCTCAAATATTGGTATATATAGTAAAATTATATATGCAATTTGAATATTTTTAAGTGGGTATAGGGTACATTTTGTAACATTCTTTTGATTAACCATCAGATAGCAGATTTTATTTTTCACGTTTTTACTTTCCTGGCTGTTATGTATACATAACAAGGGAAAGTATGTGAATCATGCCAAATTTGATCTCAGTGTTTTTTGCAAATCTCCACGTTTTGAGACCTGAATCCAAAAAATTAAAAAAAAAGCAAAAAAAGTGTATATGTATGTGTTGGTGTCTAATTCACTTAAATATCTCAGGATGGAGTAAAGATTAAGAAATGAAATTTGGCATGGTGACTTGTATATGAGAGGCATTTGTGCTATTAAATTTGATGGTGAAAGGTTGAGAGATCGAAGGGGGTCATGTATCTCAAGGGATAGGACTTAATGAAGATTTTATTTGTTATTAACATTTACACTTTTTTTTCTAAAACTTGTCGGTCCCTACTCTCAAAATTAAGATTTTTTCCATTTTATAGTAATTAAAAATATGAAAAATTTCTATAACAAAATCTGATCACAGATGGCATCACACACAATTTTATTTTTTATTTATTAATATAAAAGTTTTCTTTAATAAAAACTCATAACAGCTGGAAACTTACACAACTCTTGTTGCTAGATTTTTTCTTATATCTCATAGTAAATGCTAATCTGGTTATGGACTTTATTGGTAGTTCTTTACATGGGAGGTATTCATTTTGAAATATTTTATTTAGATTGCAAATATCTGCATCTAAGTGTTATATATCAATGTCTTCCTCAGACACAATTTAGTTGTTTGGCTGACAACTAAATATTTCTTCCAACTGGTCTATTAATTTTTATACCTATGGTTTCCATTTATTTGATTATTTAACGTTGTGAACAGGTTGAGGTTGTCTTTATATTATTTTCAACTTGTGATAGATATTGAAGTGCAATTAAAAAAACAGTGCAGTAGACCGAGCTTATGATATTTGACATAAAAACTCATTTGATCTGTCAAGTACTCTTTTTGCAAACCACAAAATTGTTAAAAATTTAAAATCATACGTTCTATCACTTATAAATAATTTTTTCTAGTTATATACTTTTGTTAAAGTATCTTATGAGTTTGAAGAGATTTAAAAAACCAGTTTGTTTATTGTTCATTGATAAGCAATATATTATTAAATGAATAAACTAAAAATTATTAAAATAGTAATAACACTGAAATTGAAATTGTAGTCATAATAAAAATGAAAAAAAACTATACAGCACAAATTTTTTTCTTTGTCAGCCACCAGTAGATTCAAGTTGTTGGATGTAAGAAATATTTGATTTGACAGACTGAGTCTTTTCTTTCCCACATTTCTGTTTTTATGCGGCATTACGTTACTATGTTGGTGATTGCTGTTAGTTCTAAGTCTGGTTGTAATTCTGGAATTGTAACACTTTTAATTAATGGCTGCTATGGTGGAAGGAATTAAATGCGAGTAATCAAGCTTTGGAATCGGTATGTATTTTGGACCCTTTGTTAGCATTTGATGAATTTCTTTTGGTACCTTTAGATTGGTATAATTATAATATGGGATCTCTATTTTCCTAGCCTGTTTACAGTGGGAAGTTTCCTGTAGCCAAAGGAATTTCTTGTGGAGTTTCTTTCTGTATCCACTCACTTTTTTGTTGGCTAAAAAGGAAATTTTACCCAATTGCTGATGTAGAAATCTTACATCACATTGTTTGGCAAAGTAAAGATGGGATAGGTACAACTTTTCTTCTTTTTCTGCCACTTCCTTGCATTTGTTCTTGATTAATTTAGAGAGTAGAGATAGTTCAATTCATGGTAATAAGGAGCAAACTTCAAATGGAAAGGAGTTGTACTTTAGTGCAATACATTTGGGAGTAAGATCTTTTTTGCGAATTTTTAAAAGGAACCATAGTTGTGCTTTTAGTTTTAGCCGTGTAAGTGTAACTCTCGTATTCAGTAGAAGGAAGAAGTGTTTTTTATGGTTTTCCATAATAAAACTGGTTATCACTTCATTTTGTAATTATCATAAACTACACTCATATGTTGTGGTGTTACCATGTTGAAAAGTTAAAATATAACAATGTTCACGAGCACTTTTGGTAACTTACAGTTACCATCTTGAGGTGAAATTGAATACTATCTGAGTTACAGCATTTCTTGAAAAATGGTACGGCTAAATGGAACACCAAATACAAAAAAATTCATAGTTTGAAAAAGTTTTGAATTGGTACAGAATGTTGTATGCATGCGCTAACAACGGTTACTATGCGACCATGCAGATCTAGAAATCTAAATTATAGCATTTAAATAAAGTAGTCCATGTTTTAGAAATTTCTAGAGTTGTGGTTTAATTATAGTTTAAAACTATAGTTTAATGGTATAATTCATTTTTTACTTTGTCGTTGGACTAGTTAATTATTAATCTTGCTGAAGTGAAATGTATGAAAGTTGATAAGTTTGTAAAAGTAATCAATTCAGTGTTAAAGTAATAAATTTACTCCATTTTAAATGAAGACTTATTTATTTGATTTAATTTTAAGATCAGAAACTGTGTAATTTACTACAGTAGAGTGTCGTTTTTCTAAATCAATTAGGGACTGGGGTTAAGTAAGTCAATAAGTCAATTTTTTTCAGATAACTGATTATTTTTCAGATAACTGATTATGTATGAAAAAATATATTAACCTATCCCATGTTGAAATTTTTCTCTGTTGCATGTCACTTTGCGTTGAATTTTCGTTGATTTCCAGCCTAACGAAAATTTTTATAATAATAATCGTGGCTATTGTATTGTAAAAAATAATTTTTTTATTTTGTACAAACAAAGTAAATATATTGAAAAATATAAAAATTATACTTTATAAATTAATCTAGTATCAAAAATGTTTGATTCAGCATGACACAGTCCAACTGGAAAGCTTTCAGTTAACTGACATTTCGGTTGATCGGCTTTCAGATAAATGATGCTCTACTGTATATATATATTTGTGTAAACAATGTAAATTTGAATCTCTTCATATAAATGCAGGATATAAATTATATGAATCTTATTGATGATTATGATTTGTCATAAAAATATGCTGGACTCATCAAAATTGGGAAAAAGTGTTATATATAGTATGGGTCACATTATGACATAATTCATGATGACATTGTCCAACTTTTCCACTTTGCAATTCTACATTGTGTAAGTTAGTAGTAGATTGTTAGTGAAAAGTATTATTATTTTGAAAGAATGCTTTTGTCAGTAATTTTCAGTGGTCCACTAGATTTGATTTAACATGAAATTAAATAATAGCAATAATTTTCAATAATTTATGCACTAAGTTTTTAATTCCATTGTTTACATACAAATTAGTTAAATTTCTATTCTTACTGTGAATTAAAATGTTAAAGTACACTGTTTATTGAATAAATACAGTATACTGTATTAAAAATAAAATATAATTAATTTCTATTAAAATGTATCTTTTAAAGAGGTATATTGACAATTATAAATAAATTTCTCAAAATTCCAAACTTTTTCTTCTTATTCACTGTTTTCTAGATGTTCTCAAATATGTATATGAGAAAAATGCATGGTTTTTTTTTTCCAATTTACTCAGTCTAAAAGCCAAGAGATATTTATTATAATTCAAATATTGAAGTATATGTTCACGAGTTAAATTTTCTGCAGAATTGTTTTTCACCTAATTTATAATATTTTGTTACTTGTCAGTTACAAAAGTGGCGAAAATGGTTTACTGGAAATTATATTGGGAAATTAGAGAATTAGAGTTGAGTAATAGGGGAAAACCCTGTTATTACTTTGTCAGTTTTGTTTATTTTTTGCTAAAAATTGCATTCACAACAGTGTTTATTCCATGTCCATGTTCAACAACTTAGTTAGTTTCTAGTTTCAATTTAGCAAATCAAATCTTAGATTTTATGTTGTTTCAATTTTGAACTTAATCATTACCTATTTTAAACTGCATTGTTTTTGAGAATAAGTTAAATTTCTTCATAACAGAATGCATGATTTGAATTATCATATGATAAATACTTTTACAAGTCAGTTGAGTACAAATTATCATGTCTTAGTACAAAATTAAGCTGATTTTGTAGAAAACTATTTATCAAGCAAAATGAAGAGGTATAGAATAAGACAGAATTAAAGCAGTTTCAGAAGTAACTCTAAGATCAACAAAACAGTTTTGGGAGTGTTATAAAAAAAACCAAAAATTTCCAGATTAGATCAGGCTATATCACTGCTGGTATTAATAATTAAATGCTAAGTAATTTGGCCTAGAGGTAGGCATTAGGTGTCATTTCTTATTAAATTTAATAATTTATAATTAAGTTAATATTTATTAATTTAGAAGGTTCTGGAAGAAAAGAATTTGTCCAGATACTGTAACTCTAACACACATCTGCTACTTACCATACACTAGATGCATTGTTAGTTACACTACCCATACCTCCATTTAATCTTTGCTTTCTACTACTATAATTTAGGTATGACCATACTGGTTACTCACAGCCAATTTAATAAGAGACTATGCCTAATACCCTCATTTAGGCCAACTAACTTAAATTTAATTATTAATAGTAGCAGTAATATATATATATATATATATATATAGTCTTATCTAATCTGGCAATTGTTTGGCTTTAATATAACTATTGAGCTTACAGATGTTTACTTTTTTTTTGTTTTCAAATCCTTGAAACCATGAAAGAATAAATAATAGAGTTGGAATATGCAAAATTAGTGACAGAAAACTATGTTCAATTATGTGAAAATCTGCTCTTAGTTATAATGCAATAAATAAATGTGTGGTGGTCAACAAACTGTGAGAAATAGATGCCATAAATCAGTGACGGTGAGCCTTTTGAATTCAAGTGCCATATAGTAAGCATATTTTATAATATAGCTTTAAAAATATTTGAGTGCTGAAGCTCTAATTAAACTTCAAATAACAATATTTAAAGAAATGAAAGAATATCCCTTAATTAGAACAAATGTAAAGAAACTGATTGTAAAAGAATGATCAGATGATAAATTGAAAGGATAGTTGAAATGAAAAGATGATAAACTGAAACCATATGATACATTACATGCCAGATGATTTTTCCTGATGTGCCATTTTTGACACTGCTAATTTATTGCAGATTTGTCATTCCTACCATAAATTAAAGTTTACATGCTTCAAAAATTTGTTTGTCTTTATCATTGTTAGATATGTTAAAAGTAAAAAGCTTATGTAGTACAGGTAGGCCTCCTACAATGCGTTTTCGCTCCAACGCGGTTGGAAAAATGCGGAAATTTTCTTACAACGCGGTTTAGGTATTTAGAAACGAATTATCTTTCACATAACAGAAAAATCGCAACGGATCACATAAGTGCAGTGGAACTTGATAAAACAAGCTCAGATTTTGAAATAAGGCCAGTCAAACATTCTCAAACAACTATAATAAGTGACGATGAGGACTGAATTTGTGAGCATAGCATTGTTTCTTTTTGATTTTGACTTGAAATCATAATCTTTTTAGTTTTCATATGATGTTGAATTTTATTTAAGCTTTTTATGTACATAAATTTAAAAAATGATGAAAATGTTACACCATAAAAGGCAGTTTTTCTCTTTTTAGAACTGAATCCCAGTTTTTGTATTAAATTCATGTCTCCTATAACGCGATTTCCCACAATGTGGTATTTTCAAGGAACGTATCTACCGCGTTGTAAGAGGCCTACCTGTATTTAGTAAAGGGTATATTTTTTAGAGGTATACAAATTTAAAATGAAATAAAACATGTAAAAATAATGTTAATGTCCATGGTGTTGGCTTTATTTAAAAGATAATTTTATGCCATTAGTGTTTAAACATGCTGACGAAACAGTTTTGCCAGAGGTTTGGTTTTTGAATTGGCACCACTGTTTATAATTTAATTTAAATTTAGTGACTGTCAATTTGACAGTTGACAGTTGATTTGTGGTCGGTACATTTTGCCATTTCACCATGAATAGGCTTATACCAGAACAATGCTTACAAATTATGCAAATTTATTTTGAGAATCATGGTTCAGTTTCCCAAACTTACCGTATGCTACGTCTATTTTATGGTCGATATAATCATTCATCTGAGCAAGTTATTTGGAAAACCATGGATTGTTTTCACACCATGCACACACTAGTTGATAATATGCATCCACAAAGACACCATACAGTGCACACAGAAGAAGTTATTGCTGCTGTGGAGTGTAGTGTTGAGGAGGACCGGAGTGAGTCAATTCGCCATGCACAGCAATTGGAGCTGTGCCCATCCACTTTGTGGAAGATTTTGCAGAAAGACCTTGGCTTATGAGTTTACAAGATCCAGCTTGTGAAAGAGTTGAAACCGTGTGACCATTATGCGTGCCGTACGTTTGGTGAATGGGCTGAAAACAATTTTCAGCTTGATCCTCTTTCTCAATGCAAAATTTTGTTCAGCGATGAGGCTCATTTTTTGTTGAACAGCTACGTCAATAAACAGAATTGCTGAATTTGGAATGGAGAAAACCCAGAAGCTTTTGTTGAGATGTCCTTACATCCATTAAAAGTCACTGTTTGGTGTGCTTTATGGACAGGTGGAATCATTGGCCCATATTTCTTTAAAGATGATGCCAGCCAGAATGTTACCGTCAATGGGGAGCACTGTAGAGCCATGATTGCTGACTTCTTCATTCCTCAGTTGAATGGTATTGATGTGGCGGAGCTTAGGTTTCAACAAGATGGTGCAACATGCCACACAGCATGCGACATCATCAATTTATTACAGGAAACATTCGATGAGTGCATACTTTTGTGTAATGGACCTGTGAACTGGCCTCCATGATTGTGTGATCCTATGGATTATCTTCTTTGGGGATATGTGAAGTTATTAGTCTATGCCGATAAACCACAGATGTTGGACCACTTGGAAGTCAACATTCACCACGTTATTGCCAATGTATGACCCCAGTTGCTCAATAAAGTGGTCGAAAATTGGACTTCCCAATTGCACTTCATATGCCCAAAATCATGTTTAAACACTAATGGCATAAAATTATCTTTTAAATAAAGCAAACACCATGGCCATTAACATTATTTCTGTGTGTTTTATTTCATTTTAAATTTGTATACTTCTAAAAAAAAAACACCCTTTATTACTCTAGTCTGTCTAGTCTAGTCTTTATTACTCTAGTCTATCTAGTGTGGAAGATTAAAAATCCACAAATAATTTGATAATTTTGTGGTGAAAACTAATTTCACTCTGACTTTAAATTCTAACTCAAGCTAAGAATACAGGTATAAATGATGAAAAATTTAGTAAATAAATAATCTTCAAAAGTTATATCAAAGCCAGTAAATAATGTTGAAATAATACTTAAATTTGATTAGTTTATTTTCAAATTTACTTATTCTGTAATTATCAGAGAACTTTTTAGTTATCAATTTTAGTGTGATTCATTTTATAATGTGGGTCAGAGCCTCCTATCTACAATCTGTATTGAAACCAGGAAGTGTATTTACAGAATTTGATTTTTCTATTGTAAAATGAAAATCTGGTGGAGGAGAAGTTTTTGTTTAAATCTATAAATTATATATACTTAAATATATGTAAATTTAATTTCTTATTAAAATTTATTGTTAATATCTATATTTATTTATATCACAGCCTATAAAAAATCGACCTAAATTTTTAATCTACAAAACTATAACATAAATTATATATTTCATGTAGTAGTAGTAATAGTAGTAGTAACAATAATAAATATGGCATTAGTGGATACTATCCTATCCAGTTTATATATTATCTAATACTAAGTTGGATCAAGAACAAGGCATAACTATAGAGTAAGCTAATATTTTGTTTGCATTCTGTTTACATATCACAGGCCGGCAAGAAAGGTGACACAACTCAAAAAATGGCAATTTTGATGTTATGTCATTGAAAAATACATATGAAGTGCCCCGATGTTCACAACAAATATCACATCTCTATCTCACAAAATAACAAAGTTATTAGAAAAGCAAGAAAAGTGACATAACTCAAAGACGTCATATATATTTAACTGATAACACCTCACATTCAACGAGAGCAGAGCTACAGATCCACAATTACTATACTATAGAACAGCAGTTCTCAACCTGTGGGTCGTGACCCCTTTGCGGATCGAACAACCTTTTCACAGAAGTTGCCTAAGACCATTGGAGAAAACACATTTCCAATGGTCTTAGGCAACTCCTGATTTGATTTATTTGAACATGTATAGACGCAGTCATTTTGAGTTTATCCATGATTGAAGCATTCAGAAAAAATTTAATTTGAAGTTTGATGATCTCATTATATAGTTTTCTTCCTATATCCAGCACCTTAATAGGGGGTCCTTTCTTAAAGGAAAGTTCTCCTGGGTGGTGCTTTCTCTTTGATATTACCTATCTGTTTATTGCCTTCCCATCAATCTTTTCAATACGGAATATTTTAAATGCCATTTGGTGTTAAAGGCCAGAAATATTTTGGTGTTTAATTGAGAAAGTTGAACAAAAATAAAATTTAAATTTTGCTGATAAGTCACTTACAATTCTCTCTTCTCTGGTTTATTAACTAAAATTGAAATATTTTGTTTAAACATGTTCTATTATATTAATTACTTATCATTTTATTTTTTATGGTTTTTTTAAGATCTGGAACCAATTTCATTTTTTCACATGGTTAGTATCTATTTTTTTACACAGATTTTTCAGGTATATCTAGTGTATAAGAACAAATTAGATATATTTGTAGTATGGCTGTATGGTGTGTGATGGTTTGTTTGTAAGCTTTTGATGTAGCCTATTGTGTTTGCTACTTGGTTATATTTGATGTAAAGAAAAGTAAATAATCTTTGTTCTAGAAGCTTGCAACCAACATATATAGTTTTGTGCCTAGTGACATCTATAAGTGTTGTAACTTTTTTAAATGTGTTTCATGAGATAGCCAAACTTTCTATATCAAAATTAGCACTTTTATATATTAGAACTTTCTATAGCTAAGTTATGCAACAATTGTTGTTCGTAGCTACCTGAGAAAATCTCCCGTTACACTTTCTCGAAGGCAAAACAATACTTTTCCGGGATCTATTAACCTCTAGACAGCCGATATCATCTGTGGATATTGCTAGAGATGGCTGGAAAAAAGTCGCCAATCCTTCCAATCAGGAAAGTCATAACCGATCTCTTCCAGAATATTGTTAGTCAAGAGAAACGAACCCCTCCAAATAACCAAGATCAGCGACTATTTGGATACCTTTGTATTAATATTGCCCAACATTGTGCCAATTTGACCTCTATTGCAGGGGTGGCCAACAAGTCGATCGCGATCGACCGGTCGATCGCCAAGCCAATTTTGGTCGATCGCTCGCGATGTCTTGACTTAATGTATTATATTTGTAACCGAACACAACAGTATGCATGCAGTTATGACTCGACTCATAAGCAGTGCACCACGTACTGAAACACAGTGTATAAACATAGTATGTATTTCACACCTCCCCCTCCCCACTTACACTATGCCTATGACAACAAGTCGATCACGACGCATTTTTAAGATAAAAAGTTGATCTTATGTATACAAAAGTTGGCCACCCCTGCTCTATTGGATATCCATTCCAAACAGAACTTTTGCAATCTGCTACTTCTACAACATCACCTTTGACAACTTCTGTATATCAATCAAGGAGTGCTCCATCAGATATCCACTTCTACTACAAGGTATTTATCCAATTTGCACCCATTAAGTAAACTCTCTCTCTTCATGAAATAATCCGGAATTTTTGCATCCTTTTAACCTTTTTTTTTGCAATTAAATCATTATTACTTGTTACTTGGAGTCTTAGTCACAACCAAATGCTGTCTCTCGATCAGCTGACATTACGAATTTGTCCATCCATGTATGAATTTGTCTGCGCGAACATGCGATGTTAATAACTGCCGTCTCGGCTTCCGTGTTCCCCGAAACACGGTGGTGTCAATCCTAACAAGGCACTAAAGAGGTGCTGACCCTTAGGCCACATAATTCTTCATATTCATGATTTCTACTATCGTATGACAAACTGAATTCTTCTAGCTGTCTAAATAGTCCACAAAATGCATCCATCAATCAATTTGATACAGTTTTGTCAACATGATTCCTGGCTAAAATTGTCAGGATGCCTACTGTAGAGTTTTTCAGGCATAAATAAGACTGCTTCATGGCGTGTGTCTTTTATGTATTGTATTACATACAGGCCAATATTATTTAGGTTTAATGGTGTGTTGTTTTTATCTGCAAGAGTTACTTTATGTAACTATGATTTTTCTTGTTTCTTGGAGAAAACTTTTATATTATCTGTGTTTATTTTTAGTGAAGATTTAAAATATCTATGAGGTATTGTCCTTCATCTTTAAAAGAAAAAAAGATCAGTCTTTTTTTGGAAGATTTGATGATGTTTATTATGCTATGTTCCTTGTTGTCCCCTCAGTGTATAACTGCAAATGAATATGAGTACTGGGATAACACCTATTATTGATTGCTCTAAATGTGTTTTACATTGAGTTCTATTTTTAGTATTGAGTTTAATCTGTTGTATTCTTTTGTTAGTCTCTGTTTGGTTTGTGTTCTGTGAGTTTGGCCTGTTGAAAACTTAAATATTTGTTTGCCCTCTTCCATGGATTCAATTATTTCTCCATTTTCAAGTGCAAAGTCTACTTATTTGGGATTCCTTTTGCAATGTGAAGTGCTGGGCATTTGTCTAGCTCAGTGTTTCTCAACCTGTAACAAATTGTCATTCCCTTCAATAAAACTGTTACGTAGTATCCGCCCCCTTCACTTTGAAAAAAATTTTGTTGGGCGTTGGCCTCAGCCCTCAAATTTGTATTGCATTGAACAGACTAGTGCAGGCGTGGCCAATAGTTTTTGCCCTTGGGCCGAATTGGAAAGAAAAATTTTTTCACACACTGAACGAAATATTAAAATTAAAAAATGTTAAATACAAAAATGATTTATTTAAGTAAATAAATGTTTAAATATATTAGTATTATATTTCTAGCAAAGCACACGAATTACTAAGTTAAATTGAATATCACCTGTATATCTTGAATATTTTCTAACATACATTATTTTATGATAAATACTAGCTGACCCGGCCACGCGTTGCTGTGGCTCAAAATGTATCTATTATAAATGTATAACGCTTCCCCCGTGGGGGGAATTTCAAAAAATCCCTTCTTAGTGTACATTCTCTTGACGTACCCTATTAAAACGCAATCAAACACGCATCTAAAATAGTATAATAAAAGTCGAGTTCTTCACAGTGAGCCTTAATCCTGTCCCTCTCCCTCGCAGGGAAATATCGAAAAATCCATTTTTAGTGTATATTCTGTTGACGTAACCTATTAAAACGCAATTAAAAACGCAAAAACGCATCTAAAATAGTATAATAGAAGCCAAGTTTTTCACGGTAAGCCTTAATCCTGTCCCTCTCCCCCGCAAGGGATTATCGAAAAATCCCTTTTTAGTGTATATTCTGTTGACGTAACCTATTAAAACGCAATTAAAAATGCAAAAAACCGCATCTAAAATAGTATAATAGAAGCCAAGTTTTTCACGGTAAGCCTTAATCCTGTCCCTCTCCCCCGCAAGGGATTATCGAAAAATCCCTTTTTAGTGTATATTCTGTTGACGTAACCTATTCATGCAATCAAAAACGCAAAAAACCGCATGTAAAATAGTATAATAAAGCCGAGTTCTTCACGGTAAGCCTTAATCCCGTCCATCTCTCCCCAGTAGGGGGAATTTAGACGTGTATATTATATACAAACACTTGCATATTCGAATGCAACGTTGTGTCAAAGTTCAAAAGGAATCGGTAGGAACAAACAAACGTTATATTTTATTTATATAGATAGATAGAAAATGATCTGCTTTAGTCCATTCTAACAGAAAAGCATAATGCCTCACAGAAAAGCCAACTTAGGTTGTCAGAAGTTAGCGCCATCTGTTGGACATGAAAGCCTTAATCCATATATAAATATATTTTTGAAAGGGGGAAATAGTGGTCTTCACATATGCCACAAACCTTCGCGGGAGTGTATTAAACAACTTCCCAAAGTTTCATGGCAATCGGATAAATAGTGTGGTAATGCATGAAGGACAGACACACAGACACACACACAGACAGACACATTCGTTTTTATGTATATAGATTAATAATTTAAATTTATCATTTTTTTTTTTTATTCTGGCACTATTGCACAGATGAGTACAAAAGTTGTAAATCTCTACAATGGAATTTTTTAAAAAAATATAGAAATATCGCAAATCCATTCGACCAATTATTGGAAGTTAAGTAGCTAATATTGAAAGATTAATCGCGGGCCGCATAAATTTATTAAGCGGGCCGGATCTGGCCCACAGGCCATATGTTGGCCATGCCTGGACTAGTGACTAGTATAATGTTATTTGTTTAATTATTGTATGATATAACAAATGGGCAATATAGTAATACATATAATGTTTTATTATATTGCCCAAAAAATTGCTTTTTGCCCCCAAAAATATAAATTGTTACTAATAGCCCCCCAACATGGAAAATTACCCACATGCGGACAATATCGCTCCTGTTAAGAAACACTGGTCTAGCTTGACTGGAGTTCTCAACCTTTTACTTATATTAACCTCTTTTAAGGAAAAAGTTTTCATTAGTTCCTTCTATAACAAAGATATACAGATAACTGTTATACAATGCAGTTTACAAATTGTAGCAATCCTTGAATAACATGATTTTGATGTAAGAGTTTATATGTAATCATCTGTTTATATTATTCTAGTAAATGTTCTTTCAGTTACCACAACATAATTTGCCAATAGATTGTTTATTTTCCTCGATATAGTGAAAGCTTTTTATTTTTCTTGTCTAAAATTTGTCTAAAAAATGTCTAAATCTTATTAGAAAATTTAAAATATTTTGTGCTAATAAGTATGCAGTTTTATTCACCAGAAATTTCCTTTGGCATTTGGTAAGCTGCATAATGCTTATAATTTTTTCTTTTTCATTTGCATTCTTAAAAATAGCATTTAATCTATACCAGTGGTTCCCAACCTTTTCTAGGATGCAGAACACTTTTGTGAGCAATTTTCATTAGCGGAACGCTTACTTAAGTTAATATGAAATACATAAGCTTGTCATGAAATAAAGCTTGTCATAAGTCAAGCATATTTTATTAGAATTGAGCAGTTATAATTCAAAATCTCTACTCATATTATTAACGCCAATTCTAAGACAAGAAAAAATATACCTAAATAACTTTAATGGGAAACTTGTGCCTGATGTTTTTTACATATTTCATTCAGTTTTTATCATTGCCTTTATCTTATTCGAAACAGTAGTACACTCCATAAGTACGAGTTGTACATATATATTTAAGTTTATGAAAATTTTATGATTTTAATTTTTTGATATTCGGCGGCTCGAATACGATTGTACACTTTCCGATTTGCAACTAAATCTGCGGAACACTTGAGAGATGCTTACGGAATACCAGTGTTCCGCGGAACACTGGTTGGGAACCACTGATCTATACTAATAAAGAGGAAATGTTTGTAAGTTTGTATGTAACAGGTAATCTCTGAAACTACTCATCCGATTTCAAAAATTCTTTCACCAATATTTAGAATGGACCTTCAGGGTGGACATAGGCTGTATATTATTCCATTAAACATTTGTATAAATTATATAAATTAAAAGATATCATCTAGGATTAAGGCTTTTATATCCAACAGATGGCGCTAACTCCGACGACCTAAGTTTGCTTCTCTGTGAGGCATCGTGCTTTTCTGTGAGGATGAACTAAAGCAGATCATCTATCTATCTATGTAAATAAAAATGTAATGTTTGTTTGTTCCTACCGATTCCTTTGAAATTTTGACACAACGTTGCATTCGAATGCGCATGTGTTTTTATATAATATACATGTCGAAATTCCCCCTACTGGGGGAGATGGACAGGATTAAGGCTTACCGTGAAGAACTCTGCTTCTATTTATACTATTTCAGATGCAGTTTGCGTTTTTGATTGCGTTTCAATAGAGTACGTCACAAAATATACACTAAAAAGGGATTTTTTGATATTCCCCCGCGGGGGAAAGGGACAGGATTAAGGCTTACCATGAAGGACTCTGCTTGTATTGAACTATTTTAGATGCTGTTTTTTGCGTTTTTGATTGTGTTTTAATAGGATATGTCAAGATAATATATACTAAGAAGGGATTTTTTGAAATTCCCCCCAAGGGGAAGTGTTATACATTTATATTAGTTACATTTTGAGCCACAACACGTGGCCGGGTCTGCTAGTTAGATAATAAATGTGGACATGTTAGTTAAAGTCATAAGTGCATATCAATGCTAACAAATCAAAATCATGTATCCTGGTGAGGAGCATACATCATTAATTTTTTATAATTGTTAAAATTGTATAATTGTATATTAATGATAAAAAATTTAGTGATGGCTAACAAAATTGCAAACAAAGTAAAGCTACCAAACACATCAATTTTTTCTTCTTAAGAAATAAATTTTCAATCTTGGATTTTTATCATTTTTGAGGGCATGATATGCTTGCTTATTATTGTCTAAAATTTTCTTACAGTATCTAATATTGGCAGAAAATGTATTGAAAATGGAATTTGATGTGATTGAACTATGATAATGTCATATACAATAAAATCTTATTTTATGATTGATATGTTATCTCAGTTTGTATTTTATATATTCTGTTTGTTAAATGTAATATTGTATTAATTAATTTTAACTTAAATTTTTTTTTCTTGAGTAGAAAACTATTTAAGTCTTATACTGTGTATTTGTGATTAATTACTTATTAAATTTTGTATTATAGTAGAGAATTTTTAAAAAGAAAGTTAGCATGATTTTTTTGCAAGAATTTTGATAAAGAAGAAATTTTTATATATGGGTTCCTATGCACCTGGAAATTCAGGGTTTTTCATTATTGTTCAGAAAAAATCATGGAAAGTCAGGAAATTTATCTCCTTAGCTGCCTTGTTGATTTTGTTTGCTGAATATGGCTGACCAAGCATAGCCATCTACAGGCAGCAAGAAATAATGCTGCAATCTTTAATAAGAAAATATACTAGAATCTGTTTTGAAATGGCTTTTTTCATCATTCTGGAGCCATATAATTTTGGAGTTGTGGATTAATAACAGGATAAACTACTTTTATGTAATAGTGTTTAAATTTTAAATGGCTACATTTCAAGCAAAAACCAATTAAAATGATTAAAATTTAAAGTACTGGTAACAGCTGATATGATAAGACCACTTAAAAATGCTTGATTCATCCAAATATAATGACAGCTATAATTGAAATTCTGATTACAATAAGTAAAATTTTATAAATGTATACTGTACTTTAGCTTATAATATTGGGATATTGTCTTTTAACTTGTTACATAATTCTGATAACATTAAATGTTGTAACTGATAACAATATTCATGATTCCAATAAGCAGATTCTATTGTGTAATCATTATGTGTAACATTAAATGCAGTGTTAGTGATAATGAAGTTTTAATTTTTAAGTGAAAAATATTCATACATACTGTTCACATTCATGTGATGATAACACAATGCACTGTTACCACTTGATAAATAGGTTTGAAAATGGCAAAAAATTCTGCAGCATAACATTTGATGTCATTCAAAGATTCACAAAATGATTGGCCACTGATCCACTGTTTATCAGTTTTTTTGACAAACCATCAATGACATAGTATGAAGCATACCTCAGTACGGATATGCTTTAAACAGCTCAGTCAACTCCATTTTCACTAGACAAAGCAATTTGTTCAAGTACTAAGCAAAATGGTGTCAAAAGTATGGCACAAAATAATGCATCAAAATTATCACATCATGTTCACAAAAATGATGTGGGCTGTGTTTGTAATGAAGTAAGAAAACATCATTCACAACATTGTTACATAGATGTGGCCATAGCTTTAGAATCTCTCTGACTCCTTGTACAAAATACAAGGGTCATTCTAAAAGTAAAGAACGTTTGTCTCTCTAGATATTTTTATTTAAGATAATGAAACAAAACTTATTTTACAACACACATGATACCTTAGCTATTTTTCTGCATAGTCTCCATACAAATTTAAACATTTGTCTTAGCGTATCACCAGCTTTTCTATGCCTTCTGCACACGTTACCGCCAAGTTCTTGAACCAGTCATTAACGGCCTCTTTTGGTTTGTTGTCACTTCCATAGTGATTCCCAATCAAAAAAATCTTCAATTTGGAAAAAAAAGATGGTAATCACTCCGAGCCAAGTCCTGGCTATAAGGAAAATGTTCCAGCAACATGAAGATGTGCGTTATCGCTGCTGCGTTGACGAAGAACTTGCTTATGCAGCGAATTTTAGAACAAATTATTACTCCAGTTAATAGGTTGGAGATAGCGTTGCTTATATAGTTTTTGTGAAGTTTTTGAACATTTTCCTTATAGCCAGGACTTGGCTCGGAGTGATTACCATCTTTTTTTTCCAAATTGAAGATTTTTTTGATTGGGAATCACTATGGAAATGACAACAAACCAAAAGAGGCCGTTAATGACTGGTTCAAGAACTTGGCGGTAACTGTCCAGAAGGCATAGAAAAGCTGGTGATACGCTAAGACAAATGTTTAAATTTGTATGGAGACTATGCAGAAAAATAGCTAAGGTATCATGTGTGTTGTAAAATAAGTTTTGTTTCATTATCTTAAATAAAAATATCTAGAGAGACAAACATTCTTTACTTTTAGAATGACCCTTGTATCTTGTCTATGAGATGGAAGTTAGTACCAAGCAGTACAGTGAAATTTATACAGTCATTTTTTGATTTACAAATAAGATAGTTTCTAGGGGTTATTTGTTTATACATTTTTGTTGTGTGTTAAACACCTTTAATTACTTAAAAAAGTAAAAATTTAACAAAATTAAAACAATTAGATTGTATACAGTATATAGTTAGGAATTATAAACTACAGTATATATAATTTTTTTATTTATTTCTTCATTTCTTCTGCTAAATATGTATTGAAGGAGAAGAACTCTAAAACTTAAGTGTTAATACATTTATATAATATACAAATAGACTGCACTAGAAACTACAAACAGTGGCGTGTGATTCAAAGGCTACAGCTTTCCTTATGTGATAAACCGCAGGTGAGACTGTGACCTTTTGTGACTTGTATCATTTTATATTGTCATGCTATACCGAGTTTTATTTTGTTGTCGTGAATTTTGAGTAATGTAAGTTAAGTGTTTGTTCTGTTTTTTGATTGTTTATTGAAAACAAATCTAAGTACAATTTATGTATATTTTTGGTGCACATGTAATGAATATATATACTTTTGCAACTTGTTATATAACATGCAGTGTAATGAGATCCCTCTAAAATGAGATGATGATTTATTATAAAAAATTTCCTATCTTTGTGCTAGACAAAGGATCTAACAGGTATGTTGCTATTATCACATTGCTATAGCAAATGCTTGTAAACCAAAATGTGCCTGTATTTATATTTGACAGTGTTAATAATTGTGGTGAATTGTAATATATATTTATTAGTAATTTTTAGCATTTTTTTTACAATATCAAAGCATTGATTGATGTCAATAGGAGTTTGTCTAATAAGTATTGTTTAATTAGAACAGCAATTCTCAACCTTCTTAGCTCCATGACTCCCAAATAGTAAATATAAATAAAATTAATATTTTGCAACCCCCCACCCAAAGGAATAACAACAGTAAGCCTTACTATTACTAATTGAGTTTTGACTGTAATTATAAATGTAAACAAATGCAACCATTACATTAATTTCTTTTTTTTACATGTGTATGTATTGTAAGTAAAATGTTTATAAGTTTATAATGATTTTTTTCATGAAATGATTTCATTATTGTTTTGCGACCCCCAGGTTGAGAAACACTGAATTAAAATAATAATAAAATTATCAAACAAATTTTATTTTTTAAAATTATGTAATTGGTTGAGATTAAAATTATAATTTGGTCAGATTTTGAAAATAAAGTTACACTTTGATTTAGTGCCACCATTTTTTGTTCTGAAGCTGATATTAAAATCGTTTTATGCTAAACTGAAGAACCTTAAACAATAAGGATTCTATATACTGACAAGATCTATACAAGTTTGATGATGATGATGTCATTTACAATGCAAAACTGTAATTTAGTAATTCATAGATACTGAAGTGTAATATTTATGGAGAAAATTGTTCATGAGTGTTCCTTGCTATTTTAAGACGGTTGTGCTATTATATTAAATTTTGAATGTGTATTTAATTTTTCTCTCCCATTTGTAACTTGAGTCAGATAATATATATATTTGGAAACCTCACAAAATATAGAAATAATTTTAGAAAATACTGTGTATTGTTTTTTGTGTGTAATTTTAATTTGATGCTTAATCATTGTTTTTTTGGCACTTTTAAATATATATATATATATATATAATAAATTAGAGAGTGCATTTTCATTATTTTGTAATAAGATTAATGAAAATATATTTAATTTATTATTTGAAAATTTTCTCCTTGATGTAGATTAAACATAAATATTTTTCTCTCTGTTATTTATAAGGTGCTTTTAACTTTTGATTGTATTGTATTTGTTTAAACATAGTCTTGTTTTATGGGAATTTTGTCAAAAGGAATCATATAAAAATTTTCTATATAAATTTGTGCTTTATTTCAAGTTCTCCCAGGCAATTGCCTAGACACTTTATAGGCAACCATTTATAATTAACAAAAACATTAAAATGTATTTTAAATATTTCAGGAAAAAAATAACATTTTAGTTTGATGTGTCTAAATATACTAAAAAAGAATTTTATTATACCATATGGAGTAAACTACTTGAGAAAACCATGAGTGCATTTTATCACTCGTATTAATTATGGTTTGTTTTCTTGCATAGTTTCAAAAGTTTTAGTTTTGGTTTAACCTTTATACAACTTGCATATGTACAGTACAGTATGCAACTTGTATAAAATAAACAGACAAATAAAATAAAAAACTTTTTCTTCTTTGTATGTGCATTAGAACCTTGTGTTTCATCTTGGTTATTTTTTTATTGTAGAAATTTGTTTTTAATTTTTATACTGTTGCTTTTGCTCCACAATAAAGTTCATAATAAAGATAGTTAAGTAATTTTGACTATTAATGCACACATACTGTGCATCAAAGGATTAACCTAACCATTTGCCATCAGCAAAACAAAATTGCATGTATTAATTCCATGTAAAATAAGATAACTCTGTATATATTACAACATATTAATATTATGAAAGTATCATTATCTAATCTAATAATTATATATTTATTAGATTAATTTATATTATATTTAATATTATTCATATTAAAACTTTTTTGAAGAAAATTAATTCTAACAATTGCATCAAATTTAACATCAGCAGTAATATAAAAAGTGATAAAAAGCAAGAATAGATAAATCACTTTAAACTATTTGTTAGTTTATTCATTCAGGTGGTAGATAAAAAATGAGTTCATTTGCACAACTTAAATATGTTTAACGATTACATAAATTGCTGATTCATTAGTTAAAATCATTTAATCTAATTAACACTATATATAATAATAATGAAAGTTTATGAATTGTTTCTTTTCATTTACATTAAAAATTTATTTTTTACTTCATAAATAGATATGTAGTTTTTAAAGAATTTGGTCTCAAAATTTATTAACTTTTTCATTTTTTCAGATGTTTTCTGATGGAAGTGAAATACATTTTTAACTTGAAGAATTCCTGTTATTACCAGAATTGTAATTCAGCTGTCTGTGGTTGTGATAAATTAACAGCAGATTATCAGAAGTCATATTAAAATATTCATCATGTATAGATAAATTTTAACATGATTATTTTGAATAAGTGAAGAATAATAGAAACAAACTATTCTAACATTTTTATTAAATCTTTTACTAGTTAAAATTTACATACCAAAGTTTAATTATGGATATAGAAAGTAGTTCAGATTCTGATGATACCTCATCGAAATTGCAAAATGAAAATTCCTCAATTGCAGTTTCAAATATTTCAGGTAAAACTGTTGATGATGATTTGATAAGAGAGAAAAATATTGAATCTTTAGAAATAGCAAAATCTGGAAAGTCTTTTACAAACGGAGAAGATATGATTAATGGAAAACATTTAGAAGAAAAAGATCTTTCAAATGATAAAAATATGGAAATAGATGATGACATTATGGAATCTGAACAAGATGATGATTCTGATAAAGTTTCAGATGAGGAAAGCAAATCTCAGGAAGCTTCATCATCATCTGATGATCAAGATGATCATATGTCTAATGGCTTTGATAGTGCAAGTGAATTAAATGATGATGATAAAAAGTATTCTAAAGATAAATATGTTATGTCTGAGAAAACAAAGAATAAAGAAAATGTTAAAAGTTCAACAAACAATAAAATTGATGTTAGTCATAGTCATATGCAAACAAGAAGTTTTTCAGTTATTACTAAAGCAAAACAAAATGCTAAAAAAAGTTTAGGTCATTCCAGTAATGCTGAAAAATCAGAAAAATCATTTGTTTTGTCAGAAGTTACAGATGATGATATTGAACAGATAAGGGATGATTCTTGTTTTCCAGACTATCTGAAATCGTTAATTTCTGTTGGAAGGTATATTCCAGTCCAAACAGTTAATCCTCGTGATTACAGACCAAAGAATAATGAAACACTAATTGAAGCACCCTCATTAACAGTTCCTCTTTTAGTTAAGGAACGAAATATATATTTTGATAAAACTTATAAAAGTGAAAGACAAAAGCACAATATACATTCATCTCAGGATAACTATTTCAATAGTTCTGTAGGACAATTTCTAATTGGATTGGGTTTTAGCAGAGTTCGAGAATGGTATCATAGAGATATGACAAAAATCAAGGAAAGACAAATTAGGAAAAAGTCAAAGAAAAATCAAGGAGAAAATGATGGCACAAATTTAGAAGAGGAATTACAAGAGCATAAAAGTGAATACCTCCAAGCTAATGAACCATTTATGTTTCCAATGAAAAAATGTAATTTATCTCCTTTTCAAACTGAATCACATTTAGTATTGGATGGACATTCTTTAATTCCACATATTTCTTCAAGAAGAGAATATCTTTGTAACTTCTGTAGTTTTAATTCCAGAGATCCAAAATTAATATTATTTCATATGGAAGCAATACACAACAAACGTGGTATTATCGATCTGCCCGTATTTTATGAGTGCCCATTTTGTTTGTTTGATACTCATCTAAAAACAAAATTAACAAGTCATCTTAGCAGATGTCAGAGAACTTTTCGGTACTCTCTTAATCAAGCACCATCTAGAGATTTTCCATATCCAACTCTAACTCCCAAACCTGTTACCACTAGTGATGTAAAAGAATATGAAGTAAGTTTGAATAATTCCTTAAAAAGTAATCAGAAGCTTCTAATGTCACAAATGGATGGATCTAATAGGCAAATGTTATCCAGTATGTCATCATTATATCATCAGTTGTCATCAGTTGATTACCAGCAATTACAGCAATTAGCTGCAAACAATGTACAATTGTTAACTAGCAGTGGCGGAGTTAGGACAAAGTATCCTATAATGAATCAGGTTCACTCCAATCAAAAGCTTCCTTTTCCCATTACTAGTAATCATATTTATCATTTTGTTAATTCAAATGGGCAGTTGGTTCCAGTTTTAGGCAAAGATTTGATTAATTCAACATCAAGAATGTCCTTTTTGCCAAGTGCTTTAGAAAGCAGCTCTCAAAAGAAATCTCAAATGAGAGGATCTTACGACAGTGGAAATATGGCAAGAGTTATAAAAATTGATGGTAAGAAAAGTATAGTTACCATGCAGTCATCAGATAATAAATTATCTTCCTCAGGTCATCTTCAAAGACTTCATCTGCCTCACAGTGCTCAGGGTAGCAAATTTACACCACAAAAAGGTTCCAGTAGTGGTCAGGCTAAAATTGTTATTTGTGAAATATGTGATGGTTATATTAAGGATTTAGAACAGTTACAAACCCATATGCATTGGATCCATAAAGTAAAGATTCATCCAAAAATGTTAGCTAGTAGACCACCATTAAATTGTCAAAAGTGTCAGTCTCGCTTCTTTACAGATCAGGGATTAGAACGCCATCTTCTTGGTACTCATGGACTTGTAACACCAAATATGCAAGACATGGCAAATAAAAATCAAGACGGAGGTTGTTGTACAATTTGTGGACAGTTTTACGCTTGCAAGCTCGTAGCACATATAAGTCAAGTACACAAAATTACACTCAAACCTGCCCATTTATCTTACAAGTGTACAGTCTGTTCTGCTACATTCAGCCTATATAGACAGTTTGAAAATCACGTGTATTCTGTACACAGTGGCTCTGGTAAGAGATCTGCCGACGGTGATTCTACACAATCAAGCAAAAAGTTTGCTATGTCTTCTGATAAGGGAAAATCGAAACTTGATCTAGAAAAAAGTACATTGTCGTCATCAAATAAAAATGATTCAAATAAGCATAGTGGAACAAATAATTCAGTTTATGCGAAAGAGAAACAAGGAAAACATAATTTGCAACCCGTCAGTACTCGATTAAAGAGAAGAAAGTATCTGCGTAGTAGCGAAGGCAAATTTAGGGGAAAAGACGCCTGATTAACATAATTTAAATAATAAAGTTAACGTCAAATTCTAATCAGGTAATATAGTGCTACCAATTATCGGGAAGGTAGATGTATATTTTTTAACTGTGGAACATGGTTCAAAGTAGGCATTTCATATTTGTGCTAAAGTGCATTTATGTTGAGTAGGTTAAAACAAAATATGTAAATATATATATTAAAATTTGTACGTTATTAATTTCTAAATGGTGGAAAAATTTTGATGTACATGAGAGATTCAGTAACAAGAATGATTTTGAGCCAGTTTCATGTTTTTCTTACTATTTATATACTACTGTAATTTTTTTATTTTGTGTGGAATATGTGTTTTTATGGATGTCAAGATCTGTCCATTCAAATGGACCAGATTAAATTGTGAAATTGAATTTTTAAAGACAGTATTGTAATTTTATATGGGAAAAGAAAATGCAGTTTACTATTAATGCTATTTAATAATTCTACGAAAATTCGAAAAGCACCGGTCTTGATAATATACAGTAGAGGAAAAGATTTAAAAAAGTGTTTGGAATTGGTGCTTTACAATAATATAGTAGGTAAGCCAACTCAATTAGCAGTGTTCAGTTTGATAATAACTTTTCATAAAGACGTGGTACAATTGCTATCATACCGATCAAACTAGGTAATTCGCCTAGATGGATTCGAGGCTGCTCTTGGGAGGGTGTATCATTCATCTGGTCACTGTTTCAACTACCATACAAAGAACTACCATTAAGATTCAAATTGTAGTTAAAAAATAAAGGTGATCATAAATTTAGAATTTCGAGTCTAGTATTCCTCTTAATTTTATATTCTTTAGATTTAGTTATTGTAGTTTTTCAATTTTTCTTCTCATTCTAAAATCCAGTTATTATTTTTTGATTAAGCCATTTCAATGCCTTAATCAAAAAATTCTCAAATTCATTTGTAAGTTAACTTGAATTTATAATTATAATAATAATATAAATAAGAATTGTTATAAATGCTTCTAGTTAACAACACAATTAATTTACTTTTGTACTTTTACGAAAAATTTTGATTACTTAAAGGTAAACCTGTAAAGATAGGTAGGGAATGAGTTCTGTAGATCAGAATTTATAAAGACGTAATTAAATCATTATCCGATACTTCTGACCACCGGAATGTTTACTTTCAAATGTAAGATTAATTTATGTTTTTATAAATTCGTCTCGGTTACTGTTTTGGTAGTTCTTTTTTCAGAATTTGCATTGCAAACGAATTGAAGCCGACTTGCCGCATTAAGCATATAAGTATATATCTGTGCTAGACGATTTTTTTCAGAGAAATAAGAGTGAATTTTAAAGTTTCCGTGAAATCAGTTCCGTTGAGAAGCAAATTCGCGAGTTTTCCAATTGTTAGATCCAAAATTCGGATGAAATTACGTGCTTAAAATGATGCGTTAAACATTATATTTAAATGAGTTTGTTCATCGTAATTGTGTGTAATGCCGAATTTCAAAAAACTGTCTTAAGCGTGTTTGTTTTAACATTAATTAAATAAAGTTACCCGATTTGAGAACAGCGTAAATTCTCAATTTTCTTAGGACATTGCATTAACACTATTTGATTTGTTAACACAAATTTTCACAGATGAATTCATTATAACAATAGCGAGTTGGCGCATTGGTATTTTTCGTCATAACGTAACGAAGAATTTTATAAACGAACTCTTCCCGTTATGTTATAAGGTGGTAACGGTAGCCAATCGGAGTAGTCATTTGCTGATAACAGCCAATAAGATAAGCGAGCTGTCGACGTCACTATCAAATATGGCGACTAAATTTTACTGTTTATAAACCAATTACAAATTTTTTTCTAAATTTCCTCGCAACGTTATAACGAAACGATGTTAAATGAAAACTAGTTTTCGTAACGCAGAACCAATATACGAATTATATATTTGCGAGAATATTTGAAATGATTGTATATTCTCCACGGTTCATTTTCTTCAAGTATTTCAATATTATAACTAACTATAGATAGATATAAAATTAACAGCTGGTTGTGTGTGTGTAATATATATATATATAGAGAGAGAGATACAAATTTTTTAATTATGATTATGAAAACACGCCACATCGAGTAAGGAAATTTATGAACCGATCTTAAGACAAATACTGTGTAGTTGAAAAAAATGACATCGTCAACAATCTCATTTTCAAATAGCGTTTGTGCAATTAATTAGATCGTTACCAAATCTGTTCAACGTTAAGCTATGTTAACTTTGCGTATCAGTGTTCTCCAGTGGTGATATTCGAAATAGTTAACAAAGGGTTCGCTAGCAGAAAATTTTTCCGTGACAATCACCGACAAACGAAATGGAAGTTTTGGCTAGAAATAAATACAATACCTTTTCTTGCGATATATCTACAATATATACAATATCCTTTTTATTTCACTGTCCATAGCCCGACACGTGTTCCACGGCCATCTTGTATTATCTCGCGCGCGTGAGATTATGGGATCTCTTTTTTTTAAGCAGAGAATTTTTCACCCCGAATGGCACTGCTGATAATAGACAGATATCATCATCTCTCGAAATACAATATCCTTTTTATTTCGCTGTCCATAGCCCGACACGTGTTCCACAGCCATCTTGTATTATCTCGCGCGCGTGAGATTGTGGGATCTCTCTTATGACTGGATCTAGTTTCAAGAACTCTTGAATCGATCGCGATTAAACAATCGTTTCGGTCGAGAGAGATCGCACCAAGACAGTCCCCGACCTTGCTCACAATCTAGATTGAAATGCTCGGTGCGAACGGGGTATAAGGCTCTCGTTTAGTAGTGTTACAAAGTATAATACGTATATTTTTTAAAAAAAACAAAACCACTGAGAAATGTTCCGTGTGTTTAACAAGGTTCGGAAAACTGAAAATTTTAACAACGGGTTCGGCCGAACCTGTGCGAACCCGCTGCATATCACCACTGGTGTTCTCCATTATGTTTAAACTCTGCATGGCTTACACTGTTGTAAAAATAGATGGATAGTGAGGAACCGTAGTATAATTTTTAAAAATAGGATTTGTCGAATAATGAATTCGGAGATTCAAAAATGATCTTTATATAGAAAGTCTATTTAACATCGTTTCGTTATAACGTTGCCGAGGAAAGGTAGAAATACATTTGTAATAATTATATATATATCAATTTTACTGTTTATAAACTTCAAAGAGATGGGAACTAAATGTAGGTGATCGCAAACACGATCAAATTAGAATAGCGATAAATTACATCTTATTGAGCCTATTGTAGAGTTAGTTTCGTTAAACATCGTTTCACTTAGGTTCTTACGGCATTCAAGTAAGGACATAATTGAAATGTTATACAATAAGTATTTATTCCTGTTTTTAAGACATTTTCCGCATCTAATAGTCATTTATGTTTAACTCGAGATGGTGAATACGGTTTTAATCGAGAGTTCAGTTAATGCGAAGTGAATACCGATTTCAAGATATTGAAATCGCGATTTATCCTGCAGCCATCGGCGCAACATGTGTTAACATATAATTCAAGTTAACTCACGAATTACAGGTTAGCGTTTGTCCTACTTGAATTCTTCGGAAAATGTATTTTCGATTTTTATAACAATTCGTGGCCATTTTTACCAGAGATTCGCTATTGTTTTAGTGACAGCTTTAGCGATAACCATGCAATCCGTCCGGCTATCGGTTCGAGAAATAACATCGGTGCATGTACAAAATTTTAGCATTTGTTAGTGGAATAATAGCCAGATTGAGCTCGAAGTTTTCAACGCGAAAAACGTGTACGTCGGACGTTCGGCGCCGCTTCCCTGTAAGCCTAGAACAGTGTTTTTCAACCAGAGCGCCACGATTGGGGGTGTCGCAAAGTTTAGGGCAGATAATAAAAGTAGATTTAAAAAATAATAGCGAGACTATTATTTTACATGTAGGTAATTCGACAAAATTCAATGGACTTAAATTTTGACTTTGAACACGTAGAAACGTTTTATACATTAAAATGCTACTTCAAACTGTCATTTTTTAAAATTTTTCTTCTCGGGGAGAGAGTCCCCTCCCCGGACCCCATCCCTGCGTTGCGCGTAATATTCATTTTCGCAAAAGGTTCATCTGGCCCATTAGCCTACTCTATAAATTATTTAGATGAGGATACTATAGATTACTATCTATGGAATTTCGGGACTTTGAGTATATATCTGAACTGAGGGGACAGACGAGTTCAACGATACCCTACTTTTGGACCGGAGACGAAAAATAAAAAAGTTATACTTTTTTCGGCAATCGGGCGATGATAGGGAGTCGCGTCGCTCTCCGCTAAGTCGGCCTCGCTATCGTGATCGGGAGTCCCATCGCTTGCCGTTAAAATTGCTTTTAGTAGACGTTTCCCCCCTTTTTTTACTTTGTTGAACAAAGTAAAAAAAACTAGTGATCGATTCACGGTAGTTCTTGAAGAACTACCGTGAATCGATCACTAGTTTAGCACATGGCGGCGTGTGGTGGCGCCCATACGAGAGGTCAGTCGGGCCGCCATGTTCGCTGCCATAAGTAACATTAACCGAAATGGCGATCGCGCGATGATCGGAAGTCGCGTCGGTCTCTCCGCTCTCGTATCGCGTGTTTAACCCTACTGGAGATGACCGTAGTCCGACGTCATGGTTTGCAGACTTTATCGCAAGATGGCAGTACTAGCAACTATGGTGCCGTCTTCACGAGAGCATTAAAAAAGTATGATAACTTTTTTATTTTTCGTCTCCGGTCCAAAAGTAGGGTGTCGTTGAACTCGTCTCGGTCCCGTCAGTTCAGATATATACTCAAAGTCCCGAAATTCCATAGATAGTAATCTATAGTACACCCATTTAGTTACTAGATCCGCCGCTGGTCAAGGGTGTCACGATTTTTTATTTTTCAATCGGGTGCCACTGTTACAGGAAAGCGGCGCCGAACGTCCAACGTACACGTTTCTCGCGTTGAAAACTTTGACCTCAACCTCGCTAATAAATTGATTAGAAATTCGTACCATAGACATTAAAAGATCCTTTTTTAGCAAGCCCATTATGGGTTCGGCCAGGTCCACAATGGGGCAGCCAGGTGGTGAAGGAGGTGTAAATATGTTTTTTTTTTTTTTTTTTTAACTCTTTCCGCCCTGTGGGGCTGAGGGTCTTTTTAGTAGGCCCATTATGGGTTCGGCCAGGCCCACAATGGGGCGACCTGGTGGTGAGGGACGGGGCCCGACATATCCGAACGGACCACCCCCGAAAAATTCCTGGCGATTTCTCGACCCGTTCGGATTCGATCCCGGTTCGACCCCAACGCGGTAGGCTGCTGCCTTGACCTCTCGGCCATCCGGCCATGGTGTAAATATGGTAGGAATAGTTTTCTGTGCTTAAAGCATCCTGTCTTCACGATTATTGTAATTCTTAAAGCACACAGTTTGATACATTCTTGTATGATAAGTCCTAAATTTACCTAAAAGAATGCGGTAAAATTAATTACATAGAATTGTCATTGCAGAATGCATTTCGGGCCAAGACCCTTCTTCAGCCGTTGACAATCTTTTATAACACTGGTCCTGGGTAATATCACAAGGAAAATAAATAATTTTAGTACATTAACATCCGAGAAAGTAATATGGAATGTCATGAGTATTAAACGGGATTTGAAAAAAAAAGAATTTATCTTAGAGGTTGCCGCAAATACAATTATACATTTACAAACACAAATTTGTACATAAATACTGTAATTAAAACTATTTAAAAAATACAAACGAAGATTAAAAATGAGGTTAAAACTAATAACTAAATTTTTTTACTTAATATTTCCTTTTATTTGTGTAAATTACTGTCAAGTTTAAAACAATAACGTTTTTTAAAAAATAAACTAAAAAAGTAATTTTCCCTTTATTACTTTAATAGGATTTTTGAAGAGGTGACTTGTCTACGCGCTCTGGAGATTCGAAGAAGAAAAAATGTGAAAAAATTTCTAAAAAATATGCATGCACATTATTATTAAAACATTATTAATTAAATAATAATAATCTCTAATCTCAGTTAGTAGAAATGTACTGTACGAATTCGCAAAACATGACTTACAACATAATGAATAAATAAATACAGTATATATATCCCGAACATAGGTCTACAATTTTTTCAAATTGCAGCCCAATTACAACAAGCGAAAGCTTACGAATCTCGCGATCAACAAGAGTTTTGTCAAAACTTTTGCATTCTTGCATTTATAATATGATCTAAGCGACTAATAAAAATCGATGTAGGGATTTGTCTGCCATGTAGTTATCGAGCAGTAGTAATTTTTCGAACATTTTTGCTTTTTTTTCTAGAAATGATTTATAAAAAATTACACCTAAACCACCACAAAGCTGTTAAGATTATAAATGATATCGTAAATGCATGAATATCTTCTCGCACTTTAAAGTGGCCGGAAAATCTCGTGTGACGGAGATTTGCCGGCTTTTTAAACTTGCTTTCTTCCCAATTCCTATTTTCAGCATTTTTATTTAACGCCTACGGTTAAAATTCGTCCTCCGAAAGAGAATTCGAACAGATTCTTTTAGTTTTAAAATATTTCATACGTAATTCTTTGGGGTTATTGAAGGCGGGACTTTACGTTTTCGTAAGTTATGGACGACGGTACCTGTTATTTATTGTGTCCGCTAATTAGAAGTAAATATAATAGATGTCCTATTTGAAGGGTCCGGGGATTGTACAAGGTAGTGTTGACGGCCGGATGGCCGAGCGGTAAAGGTGGCAGCCTACCGCTCTGGGGGACCCGGGATCGAATCCGAACGGGTCGAATAATCCCCAGGAATTTTTCGGGGGGTGGTCCGTTCGGATATGTCGGACCCCGTCCCTCACCACCCGGTCGCCCCATTGTGGGCCTGGCCGAACCCATAATGGGCCTACTAAAAGAGGCCCTCTTAGTGCCCACAGGCCGGAAAGAGTTAAAAAAAAAAAGAAAAACAAGGTAGTGTTAAGTAGAGGTACTCGCTATTCGGAAGTATCCGTTATGCTGGCTCTCCGCTTAGCGCGATCGTGTCGCCGTCACCTGATGATTCGTTGAGCGACGCAATCGCTGCCCTACGTGCCTACACACTACGCAAAATGGAAGGCCATTTGCACTAAATTATGGGAATTTTTTAAAATGGCGAAAAAAATTTTCAACTTAAAATAGTTTAAAATTTTTCGATTTGATTTTTTAAAATCTAATATTTGCTATTTTTGCACCTTTTCGAAATTTCCACACCACGCTATATAGAGAGGTTTCGAGTCTACACGAGTGACATCATGAGCATGCGCAATTATCCGTTGCCTTCTTTGAGGTTTGTTTACGTTTTATTTGTGTTTACGCGCACTTTAGTTGGAGTTCCTGTGTTGTTTATTTGTCGCGAATAGTACTCCTTGAGTGTAACACACTCAAGGAGAAAGAAACGCCATTTTTTAGAATTCCCGGTATTATTTGTTATCCAGGACCCTCAAACTGAGGCGCTTTCACGACGAAGGTAATTTGCATGGCTCTGGAGAATTAAACAGAAAAATTTCAATACGGATAAAGTGAATATCAATACAAGAGTTTGTCAGAAGCATTTCATTTCAGGTAAGCAATAACATTTGATTATTATTTATCAATAAATGATTAGGTAAACTTTTGCATGAGTATGATAAAGTGTTCAAGCCCATTGCATAAATCCCTTTGCTAATACCGACAAAATAAAGTTAAATAATTTTAACAACCGCAGATTTTAGTTTGAATAGATAATAATTGTGTTCTAACTTTATTTTTCACCTTTCAGTTTGTTTTTTTAGTCTCTGCTTGTAATAAATACTTGTACACAGTAGTAAAGTGTTAAGCAAAGATAATTGTCCTTCCAGTCTAATTTACATAAATGAAAGTGTGTGTGTTTTTTAAGATATTTTCATTGTTCATTTACAAATAGCTAAGTAAGATTATTTTGGTGAGCAACATTAACATTTCTTTAAGATGTTGCTTTTTTTACAATTATTTTTTTTACATTAGTAACAAATAATTATTACATAAGAACATGTTGTTCCTGGCAAATTCTTATTAATTTTATATAATGATGAGATCTTTTTAATAATACAGTAAGACCCCGCTTAACGCTGATTCAATATAACGCACGGTCTGCTTGATGCCTAAAAAACGCTCAAAATTTACGCTGATTCAAATTAACGCGGTATTTCATTGATTCGTATATAGTACAATTATTCCCAAACACGAACCAATCAGCAAAAGGTAGCAATTCGTCGTAGCGCTGTACTTCCCTTAAATATATGTTTGTTTTGTGCAATTTTGGAAAAAATATAACATCATGGATGCCATAAGAAATATATCGACTTCGCTCGGCAAAAATTAACTGTATGAACGGAAAATGCATGAACGGAATGTGGAAGAAGTAATGGCTGAAGGTATCCAAGAATTCTCAACGAGAAGAGCCTGTCCCTGCATCGTTAGGTTGACAAAATTGTCAACTTAATCGATACAGGGAATGTAGACGAGCAGGATATTGGGGAGTTACTGCAGGTTTCTGGTAAGAACCTTACCAACGACGACCTTCAAGAACTGGCAGAACAAGGATTTCGTGTAGAACTGGAAAATAGAGATTCTGAAGATAAAGAACCCAAAAAATTTCTCTACAGTTTTCCTTAGTAAAAGGTTGGTAACAATAACCGAAATCGTTGATCAAATTGTGCAGAATGATCCAGATTTTGATAGGAGTGCCAAAGCAAAGCGAGGCGTTTTGGATGCGATCATCTGCTACCGACATTTGCTTAAGGAAGAAAAAAAAAGAAAGAAAGCGACCAAAACTACACGACTTCATCGCAAAAAACAAGAATTTCAGAAGAGCCAGGACCTTCGTTACAAAAAATTAACTTTACATTTCTGTGTGCATGTTTATGTTATTTAAATATAAGTTATTTTTATATAAATTTTTGCATAATAATAAAATTATTGTAAAACTTGCTTATTTTTTGGTCGCGTGTTCCCCTATCCCTGTTTACTCTGTTAAAATGGTCTCGTTTAACGCTGTTTCGCTTAGCGCTTTGTTGTCTAGGAACGCATCCCCCGCGTTAGGCGGGGTCTTACTGTAATATATTATTGAAAAACTTTTTTTTACCCCAAAGGAAAACATTCCTCATTTTACGATCAGTCATCACTAGACTGGTGCCAACATCATACATGGGGTTTTCTTTTTTAACTCCGCCCTGTGGCCACCAAGAGGGCCTCTTTTAGCAAGCCTATTATGGATTCGGCCAGGCCCAAAATTGGGCGGTCGGGTGGTGAGGAACGGGGCCCGACATATCCGGTCGGTCAACCTCACGAAAAATTCCTGGGGATTTTTAGAACCGTCCGAATTCGAACCCGGGTCTCCCAGAGCGCTAGGCTGCCACCTTGACCGCTCGGCTATTATACATGGGGTATGAGTGGCCACAACCCGACTGCATTTCAGAAGCGTTATGAAAGAGCACATAATCAGGAGAAACACAGCCACTTGTAATATAGTTATGAGCCTCTAAAGATATGTAAGCTTTCATTTGTGAGAGAGTAGTAATTTGTCGTCGAAACCAAATAGTTTATGATATCACCAAATTCTACTTTAAGCTACAACTCTCGATCTACAACGAAGTTGCTGGCTTCGTATGGACCGACACCCTGGCATAATGAAACTTTCTCTTCATATAAGCAGCATCTCGTCCTGTCAGACTGCGAGAATAACCCGCCAGAAAAGCATCTTTTTAAATTTTGTCTATGATATAAAAATACTGCAGTTCTATTAAGTTTAAATTGAAAAAAACGCTGCTAACCTGTCAAATAACAAACTACGTGCAAGCTAAGCAAGCGGAAGCTAGGCCACAAACATGGCGGAGCGGTGGAGCAAACGTGCGTTTTATCACGTGACATGCGACCTTGAAACCCCTCTATATAGTGCTAACGATAATGGGTAACAATATGATGTCACTTATGCTTGGAATTATGGATACTGCATATTGATTGGTTGCGACAGAATCGCCAGGCGAAAATATACGTTGTTCCAGTACCAGAATTGCCGCCTGTCCGATAATTTCACAAATACGCCTTACTCCCAATCACCATTTTTATACGTATCACCTCATTGATAGCGAGGTTACGGCCGAGGTTTTAGAAATGAAAACTTCGGCCGTAACCTCGCTGATATTTCATTTTTTTTTTCTTCGCTAGAGGGTACTAAATTTTCGGATGTTTTTACTTACATTGACTCCTACTGTATATTCTTGATTTTAAGGCACTTTTTTCCTGCTTTTAGAGACTGCTAAATGCTATACAGCACTTTTAGACCGACTGATAAAATGCTCAAATTCATGTGCATTTTTGTACAAGTAAACGTTGTCGAAATGACACTATGCTTCTACTTTACAGAAATAAGTACTATACACTCAAACCTGTTTTTGTGCGATTTGTTTTGTGTGATTTTTTGTGCGCGGTATATGAATTTCAATCAAATTGGTATACTGCACAAAAATAATTGCACAAAACACATTGCACGTATAAATAATCGCACAAAAACAGGTTTGAGTGTATTATCACATTTTATTACAGAGAAGTTTTCATCTAATAAGCTGTCTACAACTGAGCCTTTTTTGACGTATAACAGCGTTTCCTAAACTATAGCGAGGTTGAAGGCCGAAGTTTTAAACGCGAAAACGTGTACGTCGGACGTTCGCTTTCCTGTAAGCCTAGAAGTTTGACGATGGCGTTTGGAAAGTCAGTGGAATCATGCCCGACATTCCAAACGCCATTGTCAATTTTAAAATTTTATATAGGGGGATAGGGACGTCAATTGCATGTCTTGCATAAACTATAACACTGGCTCTGGCTGTCCTTCGCATTTTGAAGCAAGATGAAATCGCAAAATAGCGTGTTCAACAACAGATCTGAGTGTTTCCGTAGAGAAGTGGATTTACGTGATGCTGGCTTGCTTTCAGTTCCGTTAAATGTGTGTGTGTATTAAACACAACATTATTTAATGTCCCCAAAGCCAAAAATCACGAGTTCGAATCTGGTGAACGTGTTGGCCACGTTACAAAAGTGGCGGCTGATTATTCTGTCGCTTCCAAAATGCCTGCAAAGTAACCGCTTTACCGGTGTTCGCGTGTCACGTATAAAAATTTACATCTTTAGATACTGCCAGAATGCATCAAGGTCCCCTAGCTGAAAATTTTTGAACTATTTTTTCTTCGCCAAACAAAATTCCATTGCTTCACGGATATTCACGCAAAATATCGTTATTCTGACCAGTGGTTCTTATTTCAGACCATTGTGAAATCGGAACTTTAATTATAATCATCCCGTACTCTTCATTGCAGCAAATGTCGAAGTTATTGTGTATCACGCATAAAAGGCAAAGCCAGGACTAGTCATATACCCCTTATATTGATTGTTGTTTGATGTTTTGCGTTGACCAAAGGTTTACAACACACACCACTTTTGCGAATAATAAATGTACCATGAAATTCTTAGTAATACATCAGTAGCAGATCCAGTGCTATCAAAGGAGACGGCCGGACGTGGCAGCCTACCGCTCTGGGGAACCCGGGATCGAATCCAAATGGGTCAAAAAATCCCCAGGAATTTTTCGGGGGTGATCTACCGGATACGTCGGTTCCCATCCGTCATCACCCGGCCGCTCCATTGTGGATCTGGCCGAACCCATAATGGGCTTGTTAAAAGAGGCCGTCTTAGTGCCCACGGGCGGAGTTTAAAAAAAAACTATCTAAAGGAGATTAATAAAAAGATCCTTATTGAGTAAAATATTTGAATAAAACTTAAATGTGTGCACGAAGATTGTATTGCGAATGGTCCGTAAACCATAAAAGCGTTTTTTTAAAACATTTTAAATTAACAATCAATTTTTCTGTGCCCCCCAAAAAGAGGACAAACCCTTTATCGCCACTTTAGTACATCGCTACGCAATTTTCAAATGGATGAAATTTTGCTCGACATTGTCGTGCTTTTATAAAAGTAATTTCGTATTTTTAAAAGCGTAAAATTTTTCGATCTTCATTACTATATTTTCGCCTTATAAAATAAGCCCTTTGTTGCACCCATCCATTAACGAATTTCGTCAGATCCAGACAGTTTTCCTGGAGGATTGTTGTTAGTAGAGATAGCAAAATCTTGTAAAACGCCAACGAAATTGAATTGAAAACACTAAATATTGGTACGTTTAAGCATGTGTTTATCCGTTTTATAAGCCAGAAAATAAAAACTAAATTAAAAAAAATCGTTATTTAGAGATTCTTTCATGATAATATTTTACCGAGAGGAAATGATACTTGACAGTTAATTACTAAAAAAAAATATCTAGTTTGTCCCAAAACCCCACACAGTATTTTCAAAACTGCACTATTAAACTCAAAGCATTAGATACACCTGTATTTTCGGTGGTAAATGTAATGTACTGGGTACGGTACGTGTATATCGTAACAAAATGCGATAAGTTTAGCAAAATTAGTGCACCGTAACTGAATGAAAACTTCAATTATGACAATTTTAACTTTACAGTTTGATTCAGTTCAAAATAATATATCCCGTCTATAATTAGTTCATTTTGATATTGGTAATTTAATTAATTAATGACTCCAATTACAAATCTATATCAGTTTATAAAAAATCAATAATTTGATTTCCTGAAATAAGCATTTAGTACCGATAAGAATAAAATTGCCCAAAATTCTACAACAAAGCATATAAGTTATTTAAATGTATATTATTAAGGTGTGTAAGGAATGTGTAAATGTAGTGGGTCATTTTTTAAATATCAAAAGTATATATTAGTTTTTCAACAATCATTTTTAAAAACTAAAAATATATGTAGTAGAAACTTATTTTCAATGGTTCAAATCTTTGAAGTTACTTTAAAAGTTAGGTACAACAATATTTTAATATTTTTTGAATTAAAATAAGTCTGATACAATTAATGCAGCTGTTCAAAATGATTTTAATATTTAATAAATTCAATTCATTTTTTTGCATTTAATTTGAGAAATGAACTAATTTTCAACAAACAACACAATAGCATTTTTCTAAAATACTAAATAAATAATTTTTTTACTTCTACCATTAAAAATAACTCAAATACTACTCTTTTCCATATACTCTGTTGAAGAATACAATTTTTCTCTAATTATATTGAATTTTACTACATCTATCATATAAGTGGTATATTACTATCCCATGCTTATAAATCGCTATCATAATAGCAATTATTAAAAAAAAACTAAGCACTAATAACTGCTTTAAACTGCTTGCTAAACTACTGAGAAAGATTAATAAACTAAACATACAATTTTTCATAATGCCATATAATAGTCCCATTGTAAATCATTCAGCAATATTATCTTTTGAAGAACTTATGTATCTCATTCTGAAAATATATATTAAATGCATAAATTAGTTTTTTACATTCACATTTTATTTTATATCTAATGTATTGAATATCAGTCACATTTTACTACAGTTGCTAAACTTCAATTTTTTCCCCTCCTCTTTATTCAATTTACATTTCATTTTTTTTTACATAAGTATTAATGTTGAAATAGATTAGTTCTCAAAATATTTTTCTATTTTATATACATCGACTCCAGTTTAAATCAAAAAATTAATCTTTAAATTACAAATTAAGTGTGTTTTTTTCGTCGATACATTGATCTACTAATGGTAATTCAAAAAATATTTATCAAATAAAACAAAGAAATGAATCCGTGCATTAATGCTTTTTAATGGAATAGTCTGTCAATTTTTACCTGTTATTTTATGGCAAGCCTATATTAAATACTAAATGTTTTGTACATGTACAGTATAAAGTTATATGTATGTTTGGAGTATAGAAATTTTATAAAAAGTTTTACTTTCAATAATTATCACAGCAATTATTTCATAAACATTTAATAAAGATAAAAAGTACAAAACAAAATACTAATGCAAAGCAGATAGTATCAATGGCAATTTTTATTACCTACTAAATGTCTGCAAAAAAAGTACAAAAGATGACTATAGCAATATTTTACATAAGAACAGTAAAAAATGCATCAAATAAGCATGAAATAATATTTTCACACTATTTGTTGAACACCAGACAACTATTCTTTAATATGTATATTTATATATATATATTTATATGTATATATAAACAGACAACTTATACAAGTATAAATGCTTCACACTTGAGCACATTCCAATTTGTCTCAGTAAGTAAATGGAAATTTTTTTATTGTACAAGATTGCAAAAAGCGTGTCCCAATAAACTTAAGTATAAAAAAAACTCAATTTTCAGAATGTATTTGAGAAGAGTAATAAAAAAATGTATATCTTCTATGTTTTTAATTTGGTTTAATTCTTAGAAGTTACAACAATATGGAAAAAACAATCTTTTATAAAAATTGATAAACAATGGATGGCGAATGGCTCTTGTGCAATTGATAGAATAAGCAAATGACAATGTCTGAAAAGTTCTCTATTGTGACTTCCTGACAATTTTTAATTTTTTTTACAGTCAACAACAAAAACTACTTGGTGGAAAATATGGCACAAAGTCCCTTCAATTGAGGTTACAAATAGTTGATGTCACTTTAGATCAAATGACTTGCTTTTGAACACAAAACACACACAAAGGGAAAATATTTGTAAACTGTACGCTCGTTTGTTGCGATTTCCAGAGGTTAAGACTAATTTTTTAAGAAATGACGTCTGATGCTGTCCTGGGGCAACAATCATGGGGAAAAAGTAGATTGGTCAGAAAAAAAGATGCTAATAAAATAAATGATAGATGCAGACAAATGACACAACGATGAAAAGGAATGAAATAAAACATTATTGTCAAACATTGATGTAAAGGAATGACATTCTCTGTTCATTAAATACACACACGCACGCACACCTCTCCAACCAGAGTGGAAATATGGTGAATGAATGAAGACACATCAGGACAGCAACAGAACTGATGAATGGAATTAAAAAAGTCCTTTCTTCTTTTCTTTTTTCTTTTCTTTGCTATCCAAATGCCTATAAAAACAGAGTTTTATTTTAAAATCTGTATGTGTCATAAAATTAAAAAAAAATTTATACATTAAAATTAGTCCATGCAAATTGTGTTAGTTTTAAATATAAAGACTCAAAAATTCAAAATATTACATTTTTATTGCAGCATAATTAATACAATGTTTGACATTATTCAAAGGCACCCGTAGAGAACATGACATTTCAAAATATAATTAATTACAATATGTCGAATGTTGTTGCTTAATGCGAAATATTGCACGTGTCTAAATTTATTTAACAACCACAGAAAGAATAACTAAAGAAAACAATGGTTTTGGCACAAAAGATTTTATAAAGAACAAAATTTTTAACCTATTCTGTATTTTAATTTCCCTCCCAAAAAATTAATGATCTGAAAATCACACTGATAACATTTATATCATTTATGAAATTAAGGAGTTTTTTAGATTTTTATTAATTCTCTATTCTGCAATCATAAAATTCTTTTATAAATATGCACAAAATTTTAAAAAACTAACAATATGCTAAAGTAATGTATTGTAAATATTAATTAAATGCAAAACAAAGTATCTTGAAAACAAATGTTAATTATTCTTAATGACTTTTTGTTCATATTTATAATTTTTATTATACTCTGAATTTATATCTCTTTATAGTTTATTATTAATGTATCTCTCGTATGTTTGATTATAAAAATATTTAAGACTCTAAATTTCAGATAGTTCTATACATATAAATTATAACATTAATTTGTACTAGAAATTGGTTAGAAAATTAATTACTTAACAATTATTGTTCAAATATAGATAACAATATTTTGAAACTTGCATATATACAGCATATAATTAATTTGTTCTTTTAAAATTAACAATTTTTAATACAAAGTCAATGTTAAAAACTTGATTATTTGAATTCTTACAAATAATAATATAGAAAACTAAACTGTGAAATTCCTTGATATATTCTTAATTATAAATACAGTCAAACCTGTTTTTATGCGGGGGATAGGGACCGCATTAAAAAAGACGCATTAAAAAAAAATCGCACGAAACTTCACGAATGGCTGTAAATACTAAAAAAAATTATGATTATTGGAATGTACAGTACATGATCAAATTTTGGTATTTGCACCTATCATTAAACCAATATTATAACAAAATTTGTTGTTAGGAAAATCCATATATAACTTATACATATGGCACTTATAAAATCACACCATATCTTAAGTACAAAATAGTTAATAAGAAGAAAATTCATTAATACTGTTTGGTATTAAATGAAATTTGTAACTTGTAGTTTGCAAATAAATGCCTTTAAAACATTTTTTCTTTAATCCCAAGAGGAGAAAACATTTAAATTTAAAGATTACATTTGCTGGCATGAACGAGCTTTAAGAGCTTTTTGCTTGAAATGTGCTCTTCTGGAATGACTGTTGCTATTTTCTTTTTTCGACCTACATAAATGTGTGCGCCATGTATATTAATTATTATGCTTTTCTATTAAAATGGTGATGCACCAAAAATGATATCATGAAAGTAAATCTTAAATAAAATATATTATTGGCAATATTGTTTGTTTTTGAATAAATATTAATAAAAAATAATAATTATAAAATTTCTAAAGTAATGATTGTGTAAACTTTTATAAATTATTAGTCATATGTTATATTTTCTGTAACAAGAATTATTTGAAATATACAGGGTGTATCAGTACAGTGGTTACTAACTTTCAGGAGAGATAGAGTATGATAGAGCATGATAGAGCAATGCATGGTCAGAAACGCTTTCCTGGTGCGGTAGTGATGACACAAAACACAAGAAAGGACGCGAACAGGGTGAGAAAACATGTTTATTATTCTTAGTATAGCAAAAATGCAGGGATGTCTTTGGCTGGTGTATGCGATGATGTCACTACATAAACCAAAGCATCAGATGACGTTACATGTGCGCATGCAGTTGTTTCGGCCTCATTCACTGTGAAGCTTCATTTCGCCTGCCAGCAGAGTGGTAGTAGGATGGCACGTTACACGAACGTGGAGCTTGCTTACATGCATCTGGCATATGGGGCCGCTGATTGCAATGGGCAAGCCGCACAGTGGTATTGTACACTCAACATTACCCCAGGAGGCAAACTGCCACACCTTCTTTGCATGCTTGCACCAGAGGTTGTCCGACAGAGGATCCTTCAGTGAGTGAGCGAAGAGTAAGAACACGAAACAACAAGACTGTGCTGGGTCTGGTACAGAACAATCCCGGTGCCAGTACGCAGGCTATCACCAGTCATGTCGGGATTTCCCATATGAGTGTCTGGTGGCTCCTGCATACCAACGACACACCCTGTATCACATCCAGCGCGTGCAGTTACTGGACGAAGGCAATTTTGCTCCACGATTGACCTTTGCATGTTGGTATTTACAGATGCGCGCAAGAGATCCCCGTTTCCAGCCACTGTTTTGTTCACCGATGAGGCAAACTTCATGCAGGAGGGAATGTACAATTCACATAACACCCATGTGTGGTTGGAGGAGAACCCACATGCAACAAGAACCCAGTTTTCAGTAAACGCATGGGCTGGCATTGTAGGGGACCACCTTGTCGGGCCATACTTGTTGCCCAAACAGCTGACAAGTGCAAACTATCTGATCTTCCTTCAGCAAGTACGAGGGCTGTTTGGAAAGTTCGCGGCCTTGCCTATATGCGGCGCTGCGATCAATTTAATTTTTGGTGGGAATTATTCAGACATCTTTGCTAAAGATACAATACCAATTTCCGCTTGATTTGTCATAAAGTTTTGCCACGACCACTTAGCAGATAGTTAGTGTGCAAGTGCTTTGTCAAAAATGGAGAAGACGGAGACTCGTGCGGTCATAAAATACCTGACGAAAAAAGGGTTGACCCTATCTCAAATCAAAGCTGACATGGATCAAGTTTTGGGAGAGTCTGCTCCTTCATACACCACTGTGAAAAAATGGACAGCCCTTTTTAAATCTGGCAGAGAGAGTGTGGAAGATGACGCTCGCAGCGGACGGCCATCAACTGCTGTCACTGAAGAAAATATCGACAAAGTTTACGATTTTATGTTAGCAGATCGCCGTTTGAAAACGCGTGAGATAGCTGAGACAACAAGCATCTCTGTCGATCGAGTGCACCACATCTTAACCAAAAATTTGGGTATGACGAAGGTCTCAGCAAGGTTGTTGCCGCATCTGCTGACCGCCGAGCAAAATTGTGTTCGCACTTTGATGTCAAAAAAGTGTTTGGACTTCTACCAGAAAAATCCACAGGATTTCTTGCATTGGTTTGTGACTACTGATGAAATGTGGATCCATTACTACACTCCTGAAACAAAAAAACAGTCGAAGCAGTGGAAACACCACAGTTCGTCACAACCAAAGAAGGCAAAGACAGTTCCATCAGTGGGGAAAGTGATAGCTTCGATTTTTTGAAAATCTAAAGGCATCATCTTTATTGACTACCTAGAAAGAGGAAAAACCATCAATGCTGTCTTCTACTGTGAACTTTTGGAAAAACTGAAGAAAGAAATCGAAGAAAAGAGGCAACACTTGAAGAAGAAAAGGGTTCCGTTCCACCACAATAATGCACTTGCATATTCCGCAGAATCTCTGAACAAAAGATAAACGAACTTCGCTTCCAATTAGTTCCACATCCACTGTACTGACCTGATTTGGCCCCCAGTGACTTCCACCTTTTTCCAAACCTAAAAAAATTTATGGCTGGAAAGAGATTCCACTCAAATGACGAAATCATCTCTGAAGTGAACGAGTATTTTGCACACCTTGACAAATCGACCTATTGTGATGGCATAAAAAAGCTAGAACATCGCTGGAATAAGTGCATTGCTAATAAAGGAAACTATATTGAAAAATAAAAAAAGTTTTAACATTATTTTGTTTGTTGTTCTACTTGAGGCCGCGAACTTTCCGAACAGCCCTCGTATTGCCACACCTATTGGACGATGCACATGTATCCGCTGCTATGCACTCTTTGTGTAGTTTCAGCATGATGCGGCTCTTGCCCATTACATTGGCCCGCTCGATCGCCAGACCTCACTTGCTTTGACTACTTCCTCTGGGGCATTGGTGTACAAAACTCCCGTTAACAGTGCTGAGGAACTTGTTGCACGCATCGTGGCAGCTGCTGGGGAAATCTGGGACACTCCCGGTATTATCAACGTTAATCTTCAATGTGCTGGAGATGTGAGGCCTGCATCATGGCCTGGGGTCGTGATTTCAAACACCTTTATTATTCTTAGTACAGCAAAAATCAAACATGTTTTCTCACCCTGTTCGTGTCCTTCCTTTCTTGTGTTTTGTGTCGTCACTACTGCGCCAGGAAAGTGTTTCCGACCATGCACTGCTATGTGATTTCTGATTATCTAGGTGTACTCTATTTCTCCTGAAAGTTTGTAACTGCTGTACTGATACTCTGTATTTCAAATATCTTAATTAATTTTATGTAAAATTCTATTCTATTAACATTCTACGTAAAATGTGGTTATGAAGATTTATAAATTAAGCTTTAAGATTTGGCATTATGTCAAAATTATAGAATCAGAGAGAATAAGTTAAAAAAGACATTTTAGAAGTATTTTACTACAAAATTTTTAACTAAAATTAGTATAGAATTTAACACTCATTAGACATGAAATTCAAAAACAATTACAAAGGATTTAACATTTATTAAAATCAGTAATGCCTCAGTACTCGAACTTAATTCATTCAGAAGGCTGTTTAGTACCTAATGAATTTTTTCCATAAGGAATAATATAAATTACATTAATCTATTCCAAACCCCCAAAAATACACTTATAAAGCATTTTAATTAAAATTTAATAAGATTACAAGCCTAGCATGATTAAATCATTAAAAATGCAAAGAAATGAGAAAGTTTATAGCAAAGTTTAGCAGAGTTTTGCAGTGAGCAACAGCTATGGAAAGACTAACACATTCCTTTGTTTCATCTGGGAACAGCCATTCCTAATACAAAGTAACAAAATCCATTCATCCTAATAAAATTAAAAATTCAAAAAAAAACTTTACATTAACAATAATATGTTAAGTAATGACAGCTGTTAATAATGTGAGATTAAAATAAGCTGCTAAACAAAGAATACAAACTTTTTACTTCATGTTTTGTTTGAGTAATATCAAGTGGAAATGTTTGCAGATGAAATGTAATCTGGCATATTATACTTTTTTAGTTTCAGAAAGGGTATAATGCCATGTAAACAGTAAAAAAAATTCATAATGTGTATGAGGAAGATGATCCTAAACTTTGAACATTTCAAATGTGATCAGGTAAAAATCTACTGACTCTGACCAGAGGTAGGCTTGTTAACAAAATAGGCCCAGGAATTTGGATGTCATCACTTGACCTCAGAATAACAGCTTCAATAAATTGAAAAGGCAAAAGTTTCTACGTTCTATCATTCTCGAGGCCCGTATAAATTTTTCACCTGGGCCAGCGACATCTTTCAATGTCACTGCTTATGGGCAAAATGAGAATACTGTAGGATTTGAATGACTTAGGAGGAAAAAAAACATCTCAGGCGAGAACATCTTAACAGGTTTTACTGTACTATTATAAAATGACAAAAAGCTAATTTTGAGGGCAGAGACAAGTTTTATAAAAAATCGTGAACACTAATAATAAGTAAAATATTCATTAAGTCCAATGACACATGACCCCATTGACCTTTAATTAAGAACCAAAATTTAATACCATTAATGCCTCTTTTATACACAAGCTACTGTGCCAAATTTTGTTTCTTAAACTTTACACATTTGCTGTTCTGAGATATTAAACAATATCTCAAAACAGAGAATAAAGAAATTAAACAAATTAGATGCCAACACACACACACATGCATGAATTTCCCACCTTTATTTGACATTTTTTGAATTCAGGCGGTCTCAAAACATGTAGATTTTCAAAAGCTTGGAGGGTCAAATTTGACATGATTCCAATACTTTTCCATTTTATATACATAAGATGGGAAAGTAAAAAGGAGTCAGTTGTCAGATTTTTGATGACTCCGACTAAAACACCAAAACTCTACAGCACTGAGTGTGGTTAAACATTGTGTTCAAGAAATTTTAAACTAAAAAAAATAGACAACTTTTGGTTACAACATACATTGTGTAAGAAAAATTGCAGAAAGAGATTGTTAACCTGTCAGCTGTGCACTCGATAATCCAAAACAACACTGCTGTTGCATAGATGTTTTGTGGTTTTTAAAGTAAATTTTCAATTTGCGATATCTCACTTAAAAATTGTTGTAGATATGATCTGTTTTTGGTTTTCTATCTCGTACATATTAACTTTACGATTGTTAACTTCAAAATATTATGTATGTTTAAAAAAATTAATAAAATGTAAGATTTTAAAATATTCAAAAAAATCGTTTTTTTTTTATAAATATTCCATTAATTTGTTATATACATTACTTAGATATGTCTATTTTCTGTCAAATAAAAGAAACTGCAGCTTTCTAGATCAACGTAGAAAAATAATATGGCCTATAGATTATAATGCTGATCGGCGTGGGGTGGTGGTGGCCTTTCTAAATCTAGGTCAATACACTTTTATTATTGATGATGTGTATTTGATTCTATTTATACGTTATTTACACTATTGTACTAATAGTAGACTATAATAAGTGATTATTACTTTTTATTATATTAACGACTATACATGTACAGTAGAGACTCGTAAATCGGCACCCCGGTAATCAGAATCGCCGGTAATCGGCACGATTTTCAGTTGGACTGTGTCGTGCTGAATCGAACGTTTTTGATACTAGATTTACTTCTAAAGTATAATTTTCATGTTTTTATATTCTTCAATATATTTATTTTGTTTGTACAAAATGCAGAAATAATTTTTAACAATACGATAGCCTCGATTATTATTATAAAAATTTTCGTTAGGCTTAAAATCGACGAAAATTCAACACAAAGTGACACGCAACAGAGAAAAATTTGAACATCGGATAGGTTAATATATTTTTTCGTACATAAACCGTAATCGGAACAAATCCCTAATCTGAACAACCCCAGTCCCCAATTGATTCTGATTCTTGGTTCACTACTGTACTTCTTATGTATTACGGAAGTACTTTGTTTTTTGAAAGATTTATGGCTGAGTGGTTTAAAAACATGCTTATTTGTTAAATAGGATAAATATACATAAAAATTTATTAAATTCAAGCTAAAAATAGATACACAAACAATTATAAATCATTATTCTTATGTTTGTAGATGACAATGTAGCTCCGAGTTGGTATAACTTTTTCTAAGAAAGTTCCCACCTCACAAACCCAAGTTGATGCTTATTAGTTAAAGCATAGTCATTTAGCTATAATATACCAATTACAGCCCAACGGGCATGCTAACTAGGATTTTATTGTCAAATGAACAAAAGAAGGGTCTCCCATAGACTTAACATGGAAAGGAGGAGTTTTATTAGTAAATTTAAAAATACGGGGTGGTAACAAATATCTTATTGATTGAAACAGACTTAGTCTTTGAAGGTAAAAGACAATCAGTGCTTAAATCGCCACTAACTAGTTAATTATGAAAAAAATTGACACTTACTCCAACTGGAGTACTGCGCAACAGTTTAATGAAAACCAGTTACTCCAATGGGAGTACGGCGCAAACAACTGGTTAAAACACTTCATTGGCTTGGAAAACATGACAACTGGGTTGCATATGTTTTAAATAGGGGATAAAAAACTAGTTCAAGTATAATTTTGCTTGTTTCTAAGGTTTAAAGTCATTAATTTTAAAATAAAATGAAACTAGAGTTACCTTAGTTACTCATTTTTATCATAGGAAATATTTTTATTGATTATAAAATTAAAGTTAAAATAAAAATATTTGTTTATAATTGAAAATTTGTTTTAGCAAGTCATGTTTGTTTGGTGGAGTAACAAGCAAATGGTCAAGTACTAAATTGTTTGCATTGGGAGCAATTCAAGAACTGAAGTACCACTGTAATATAATTTGGAAATCTATATGTATAATCACGTCAATTTTTATTGCTTACTATTTTCATGAACAAATTGCATCTATTTAAGATTATTATACATTAACTGCTGTATACTAAATTGAACAGTGCTGTAAAATTAATAAATTAATTTTATATTGTATATTTTAACATTAACATTAAACTTAAAAAGACAATTTAAAAATATACAAATAATATAGAGAAAAACAAATAACCTTTGACATTTTATAGCAGACAAATTTAAAAAACAAATACCAAATAAATAACTTCTGAAAAATGTAGATAAGTTGATGCTTAATTAAAATCAAAACTTTCAGAAAAATTTTTATAAATAAATTGGCATACTAGTTAAGATATATTAGCATACTAATAATATTGGATGAGGAGATATGAGTAATGTGAAAGACAACAAATATTGTATTTTAAATACTGCATATTAATTACAATAAACTATGGAAATTAACACTGTGCTCAAACATGAAAACAAGCTAGTCATATGACATAGCAAGGTTGCTATTTTTAAGTGTCAAATTATTTAATGTTTCAATTCTATAAATTTCTGCTACTCATTTTAATGATTTAAGCAAGTGTGCCCAAACTTTTTAATGGGTGGGAAAAATTATGCATAAGTCTTATGTAGGCAGGCCACAAATATTTTGTATATTCCATATATACAAATAGTAAACCTTTTTGTCATTTATAAATGAGGGATCAAACATGTACATGGACTGGATTTGGTCCAGGAGCCCAGTGATCTAAGCTGTAGTATATGTAAAAAATTTAAAGAAACCATTATTTTTGTAATTATGTAGAAAACATCCATATTAATGAATCTAGTGCAGGTTCTTTTTGCATTTTTAATAACGAGTTGTTCATGTGAAATGACAATAATCATCTCAATAGTCTAATTGTTTTTTTTAGAGATTGACTGAGGCCTCATCCCACTTTGCTTCCACATCTTTTATGGGACCTCTTCTGCAAATGCTAACAAGCTTACTTTTGGTTGGTGGATCCTATAATAGGTTAAGATAGCCAAGAATATCAGTCAATTTTGGATGGAAATCAATAACTTTGGTCTTTTTATGTGAAAGTTACTTTTTCATGTCTATGTAAAAGATGTATGCAAACTTTATTTTCCTCTTGAATCAAAATTTCAATCTACAAAATTATATTGGGGTACATCCCAAATTTTATATTTTGTGAATCCTGAAAACATGTCTAGATTGAAATATTTACAGTATCCAATAAACTGAATATTCTGACTGTAAATACCCAGATTAGACAGAGTTCTGGTAAGTGCCCTGATTTCAAATCCTTTGATTATTATATGCATTAAGTACACTCACTGACAAAAAAAGTTATGCACCCAAGTAGAGTTGTTTGATTACTGCAAAACTGACATAAGGTTAGGTTTCAAACAGGTATCTAAATAACTACAATTTGTGATTCAATTGTATGCCAGATAATGCCACCAGTGTCTTAAATCACTACCCCAGTATCCTATAAAAATGTTCACTGTGTTCAGAATTTCCAGTGTGCCATTTGTTTGGAAGTCTTCAAACATTAGTCATGACTGCAGAATGCAGTCAAAGATGTTATGCACAGTTGAAAAAGTCTGAGAAAGCCATGTAAGGTTGAAGGAATCAGGATGGTTGTTTTGCCAAATTGTCCACCATTAGGGTCATTCAGACCTGAATGTGAGTGAGACGATGGGAAAAGTAAATACATAAAAGCACACATACAGGGTGGGCAGGTTTTAGATGCTCCAGACACCATTAATATTTCTTATAAAAAAAAATTCCCTGAACAAAAATGTAATCAAACTATGAGGACACATGAGCATCATCAGCATATTAGCAAAGGAATGTAGAAAAGCATCTTCAGCACTAAACATGTTAAATTAACTTTTAAAATATGAACAACTGGTTTTTGCTTCGAATAAAGTTCTATAACAAATGTTCCTGAAGTGTTTGAGCAGATTTTAAATAATTGGATATTAGGCAGAAGATTTAAAAACATTTCTGCCATAATTCCAATTTCCTTTTTAACAAACAGATAAAAATCAAATCAAAAACAGTCATTTTGATATAATTCTTTTTCATATATTTTCATTAAAATAATCACTTACTGTCACATTTTTCTCAATATTGGATAAAATATCATTTAAGTTATAACATACAGTTTTCATTTACTAAATTAATCTATGTTGTTTCATCATTAGAATTTGTTCAGGAAGTCTATGAAAATATTCTCTTAAAAAAAAAGACAAAATATTGTCTTTGTTTTGCATATAGTAGTAAAACACTGATATTTTATGATCTATATTTTGAAACTCATATGATCATTTTCAGTATTGAGTAATTATTTCTGAAAGCCGCTTTTTTTTTACAAGTTACAAGAGACATATATTGTTTTACACTTTTGAATTTCCCAAAACCCATGATCTGCTTGGCTTATGACCAGTCACCATTAGCTAGGCATTGGTGTGCTATCACATGGCAGCATTGGACAGAAGGGTAAAATCTGTGAATACAACAGCAAATTTTTTCAGTCACTGTCAGCAGCTGAGTTGACATCATGGAGAGTGATCATCAAGGAAAACAGCAATGACTTAGTTTCTCTGGAAGGAGGGTGTGAATACTACAGATTCATAGGAAATTGTTGACAGTATGTGTAGAATAAGCACCATCACAGAAAACATGGCCACACAAACAGAGAAGGAAAGTGAAAGTGACAACAACAATTAACATTCCATCCTGGAAGTACAGTATGTCATATTCTTGGAAATAGAGGCAGCCATGGATTCACCCTGCAACACATCATGCATGAGCACTTTAAGATGTGGAAGGCCCAGGTGAGTTCCAAAATTACTGACTGCAGACAAATGCAACAACATGAAGACAGGAGCTGCCATCTCCTGTAATGTTATGACCAGAATCCAGCAGGCTTCATGTCCAGGTTTGTGACCAGTGGTGAGACAACTCCATTACCATGAACTGGACAAAGTTCCAATCAACGTAATGGAAGCACAAAGGCAGTCCACTGAAGATATTTCAATGTCCTCAGCCAACAAGTGTGTGGGCTCAATGTTTTGAAACACTGAAGGCACATCATCATTGTCAGGCTGGAACAGAAAATAACCGTTAATAACAGTGCATATGTGGTGACTCTGGAGCTTGTCATGAAATAAAACAAACAGCCAGGGAAATGGGCAGAAAGTATTCTCCTGTAACATGACAATGTGGATTCCAACACTAGTCAGAAAACAACTGCTGCAACTGCCAAGATGAAGTTCCAGTTACTCTGCATCCTTTATACTCCCTGATTTAGCCCCTTCTGACTATCACCTGATGAGGCATTGAATTGGAAGCAGCTGTCCAGGCATGGGTGTGACACACTAACAAAAAGTAGTTCAAGCAGGGCACTACACTGGTGGCACAAGTACAGACAGTTGAAGGAAGACTATATTGAGAGAAGGTGGACCTACTTAGAGTTGTAATTTTTTTTGACACAAACAAAAGTGTAAATCAATATGGTATGCCCCTTGTACAAAGAGAGATCCAAGGATTTTAAAACTCTTCTTTGTTACAGGGAAAAGTAATCAATTGCTACAAGTGGAACTAAGCATAATAATATGTATAGGCATAATTAATTAGTTATAATTTTCTTTCATGTGTCGATTGATTTTTTTAAAGGAAGGAACTTTTGTATATTGTAAATATAGAACCAAGTTCATTGCTCCAAAGAAGATAAATATCATTGTATTCTTTGTATATTTCAATAAAGAATGAAAATTCTATATTGATAAGACCTGGATAGTATTGGGAATCAAGGTACAGTAGGACATTAGATCAGCTTACAACTTTTAAAAAAATCAATTTAGATGAGATAACACTGAAATCCATAAAACATGGATGAAAAAAGAGCATGTTAAACTTTTAGTAGTATTTTAAAATATGCCAGTCAGTGTTTTTATAACTGAACACATGGATTACAATTGAATAATTCATTTCCAAGAGAGCCTAAGTCCAAAATATTGAAAAACACAGTGCATCAGTTAATGTATTACTTATTATCACTAGATTCACTACCTGGCTCAGTATTTGTCAAAAAGTCCTAAGTTTAATGGAAAAGAAATTTATTGCAGTTTTGTACAAATTGCAAGTCCAAACAATGATTTCTTTCAAAAGGCCACCAGTCTATTTTCATTTGGGACCTTTTGGAAATGAGAATCTTATAATTATAATCCATTTTCAATTTAATTGATTTTATTTTATTATTTTACTATAGGTATTTTATTTAAATAAAATAATTTGTTTGACTTTTCACTAGTTTATGAACTTTTACTTACAACACTACATACAAAATACAGGGTCATTATAATTAAAGTTCCAATTTGATTGGCCATAAAAGGAAAACTACTGGGCATGATGTTATCAAATTTGGTAATAGTTTACAAGACTTCATGGGAAACCTTTTTGAAAAGTGGGTCAAATTTTGTTCATTATTTTTTTTTAATACTAGCTCATGGGTCACTAAGTCAGTGGCATCACTTGGAAAGGGGAAGGGGAAAATGGTTAAAAACTACTTTTTTTTGGTTCTCACTTTTAAAATTCTCTAAAAAGTTTATGTTTCCTTTTTGTTTTACAACTTTTACTTTCACAAGTGAAGAGCAAAAAATAAAGGTCAACGTCAAAAATTGATATCAATGGGGTGATACCATGAATTACTGCACCAGGCCCAGTTGGCAGTCGCCCCTGCACTGAGTATTTGAATGAACAAGGAATAAAGAAAATCACATGCACCTTATGAAATATTTATTAATAGATATGGTTACAGGTATGTTTATGTATAATAAAGTTGAAGTATATTTAATGAGAAATCTGTTGTTTATTTTCAGATAGTTTCTTGATATTAAGTTCATATTCTGTATTCATTAGTTTAACACATTTTGCAGTCAATTCATTTCAAAGTTTATTTCTATTGGTAGATTTTACAAAATTCATTGAATAAAACAATTTTTCACACAAATATGTGGACCCAAACATCATTAAAAGAGCATTAGCAAGCTTCTTCATTGATATAAAATTATTGGTAAAGAATCCCATACATTTAATATAATATTTTCAATTTTTAGTGTGGGATCATTATTATCTGCACTACTTTCAGACATTTTTCCTTCTACTTCGGAAGTCAAGTTTCCAATTTATTTTTCCACACTATGCTGCATTGAAATTCAACTAATTCCATTTCTAAATCATGGATACCTAGCCACATAAATTCAGTTAACTCCATTGTTTCGAATTCTGTTTTGTATGGATATAAAATAAAGTGAAATGTATTTTACAAACTTTTAAATTGATTAAATCTCTCCTCAAAACTTTGTTTTATTTCCTGTATATCATTAAATATTTTTTAATTGCATTTTCTTGAATGTCAAGCATATTTTCAAAAATTATTGTGTTTTTAAAATGTTTTTGTAATTGAGGAAAATATTTCATGATTTTCATTTGCAAATTCTTAGTAAAGATGTCAAGTTTTGTCCTTAATATTTTCAACCATCATTAAAACAATTTGTCCATTTCCTTGAAGTTTTTTTTATTCAGTTCATTAAAATGCTGAGTGATCTCGCATAAGAACATTAAATTATTTAACCAATCTATAAGTGAAAATTCGTCAAAACTATTGTTTTTTTCATTCAAAAAGAGCTTAATTTCTTCTAATGAAATGACAAACCAATTAAGAACTTGACCACAACTGAGCCATTGAACATTGTTGTATGTCAAAATCACTGAATACTGGCACTCAATTTCCTCTGATAATTGTGCAAATTGTCATTTATTAAGAGCTCTTGCATTTATAAAGTTGATGACTTTTATTACAACTGGCATTACATTGGAAAATGTTTTAAAACCTTGCTTTGCAGATAGAACTTGTTGGTGTATTATACAATGAAATTCAATCAGAGAATGTGTAATATTTGCTTAAGATACTGAATGAAACCAATGTTTTTCCCCACCATATTGGGTGCACTGTCTGTTGTTACAGAAACAATTTTCTATAGGTCAATATCCATTTATTTAAATGCAATATCAAATTCTTTAAAAATATCAAGACTGGCACACTTCCCTTTCAATGTTATTAGTTTCATTAGATCTTTGTTCATTATATTGTCTGATTTATATCGAGCAAAAACTGATAATTGTGCATAACCATTTACATCATTAATCTCATCTAAAGCAATTGAATACATTTCTGCACAATTTGTCGTTATGTATTTGTGAAAAAATATTTCTTTCTAATTCTATTACCCGATCTTTAATTGTATTGCAACTTATTGGTAACTCATTTATATGCTTTATAATCAAGTCTTTTTCTTTAAAATCTGCAAACAAAGTAGCACTGCATTCTAAAAACACTTGTTTTAAAAACTCTCATTCTGAAAGAGGTTTCCCGTGGCGAGCAAGGCAATGGGCAACTTGAAAACTAGCAGCTGTAATGTTATTTTTTGGAATCAAAAAGTTTTTAAAACAATGGTTTGTGAATGATTCTCTTTTTTCTTTTCTAAAAAATATGTTCTTTCTTTATCTGTTGAAAGGACGAGACTAGAATGCAACTTTTCAAAATGTCTTTTTACATTGTATGTACTGTACATGATGTGACTTTTTCATTACAAATTACACACAAAGTTGTTTTATTCTTTTCAATCACACCATATTTATCAAACCATTCTGTTTGATATGGTCTGTTTGTTCTGTTTGATATGGAACTTGTATCGTTTGTTTTTATTTTTTTAACCACTGACGTAGTACCTGGCTACAGCTAAAATTATTTATATTAAATTATTGTATTCTAGAGAAGAAATTTCTTATTAACATACCTGATATACATACATATGTAAAAGATGAGAAACTTTAATAACAAAAAAATAATAATAATTTTGAATTACTAAACACTTCTAGACACATACGACAAGGCTGCCATTTAGTTCAGCACTGGTACAGTACATCTCCCCGTTCTATGATGCAATGAATGTGTGTGTGAGTCAAGTTTAGGCTGTCATGAATCATACAGAGACACGATAGAAAATCAGCTAGCCAATGTCCACATGGAAATATCTACTGTATGGTCAATTGTGAGGGTATGCCAAAAATGGCAACTAGGGGCACCCCTAGCTATTATTTAAATTAACAATATAAATTCTTTTATATTTACTTTATATTTTTACAGTGTAATTCAGTATATTATTATTACTATTTTGTAATAGGAATTTTATTATTTATACCACAGAATGACATCACATGCATGTCCCAATGCCTGCATTGGGCCTTTAAAACGGACAGTCTCTGTCGGCATAACAAGAACCAGCAAAGCTAGGAATTTCCAGAGACCGTGAGAATGCTCCAATGCCTGCATCAGATCTTTAGACTGGCTTTTTTATAAATTCGACATTAGATATATATACTTTAATCTTACATATTGTGCTTTCAAAAAGTGCACAAAAATTTCAAAATTTTCGTGCACTTTTTGAAAGTACAATACATAAGATTGGAAAAGTTCTGACTCCATTGTTTTTAATAATTTCTTTTTACTATATATACTTTATTTTTTAAATATTTTTGATTGTCTGTTCTCTCTTTTATGATATAAAAAATGATTTTTATAAACTTAAGTCATGGGTCATTTAAAAAGCCTGCATGGGTCAGTGTCTGACTTGCGAGTCATAGGTTCACCACCACTGTCCTGTACACTATTTATTACCAAGTTTGATAACATTCTGTCCAGTAGTTTTTATGGTCATTTCAAAGTGGAACTTTAATTATAATGACCCAGTATGTATAAGGCTAGAATCATATATAGAAATGCCAAATAAAAAAAGGGGGTAATTTTAAGGAAGCGAGAAAGAATTCATAAAACAGTTATTTATCATACACACAAAAAGGACAAAAATATGATATTAAAAATGTAATCACAATAAAACAGGAGTAATCAAAACCTTTGATTATGACATACTAATGAAATGAGAATGTGAGATTGAATTTCATGAAAATGTTATGACCTGTTGTAAAAATTATTCAAAAGGAAAATTCAATCTGCTGTTGGAAATGAATTCAGAAGAAAAAAGGTTTTTGTGTACATTTGATTTTAAAATCAAATTTTATTTCTCAAACTATCAAATGGCAAAAACCATACTGTTTTCTTGATTGCAGACTTGGCATCTAAAGTTGATGAAATTACTATTTTAATCTCATCCTCAAATGGAGTAAGAAATTTTGCTAATGCTTTTTGCAAAAAATAGATTCAATATGAACACTGACAGGAAATAAATAAAACAACATTAAATAAAAAAATACAGTGAATTATTATAGCATTACTTTAGATGACAATAATATAAAGAAAAAAATTACAGAAGAAATTAAATTAATATATTGCCAGCCAAAGATTTCAGAAATGTAATTCATACATAAACCTTCTCTTGATGCAAAGAATACAATGGCGTCCTGTTCTAACAGTTTTAACGTACTATTTAATATACAATAATAGCTCGGTTATCGTCGGTTTTTTTCGCGAAAAATTTGTTTCGGTTTTCGTTGGCATGCCCAAGTGACCTTGCTGCTAATTTTGTGAAAACAAAGGGCGACCCACTCATTTTCCAGCTCAGTGTGGCATTATTTCTTGTTCTATAAGCCTTACCCCATGACGGCCCACCATTGGCCAATGTTTCCGTTCCTTGAACACTGGTAGTTCAGTCGTGGGTTCATGCTTTGCCAGAATGGGCTGGTCACATGAAGTTTTTTGGGTTTTCTCCACGTCTGTAACACCTGAATAGAGGCCAATCAGTTACCCTTAAACGGACCTCCCAGAAGGCATTATTCTCCATGATATGACTAACATAAACGCATACAATTACTATTACATGACAATTATGTCACATTTTACCACAGGGTGATATAGGCTAGAAGCTCGTGTCCAACTAACTTCTATAAGACAAGACATTACCCCGTGCATCTAGCCAAACAATTCCATTGCTTTCCTTTAGATTACTTTTTTTTTAATATTAATTTCTTATTGCTTTTAGTATTTAACACTATATTAATTCTCTATAAAATGTGTTTTTAATATTATTTTGGACTGTCTAGAATGAATTAATTGGATTTACATTGATTCACATGGAAATAATTGACTCAGTTTTTGTCGGTTTTGGACTTTGTTGATTGTTTTTGGATGAATTATCGACGAAAACCAAGGTATCACTGTATTGCATTTCTTTCATATAAAAATTTATTTCCTTTCCTATGCATATTAGAACAGATTAATTATTACATTAATAATTTTTTTTGGATTAAACTCAAATATCTATGCTTTGTTTTAAATAATTATTTTCACTAAATGAAAAAACTCATATTGCCTGATTTGGAAGTTTACAAAAATTAATGTACTTACTCTTTTGAATTAGAATCAAGCGTCATCCTTCGCATTACATCTTCCATATCTTTGTTTGCCAATTCAAATGCAGCTTTCTCTTTTTCATAAGCTCTTCTCTTTTCTTCTAATTCTTGTCTTTGCTGTTCTAAATTCTTCTTCATTTGTTCGTGTCTGTGGTTAAGCTATATTTCAAAAATAATAAAATATTGCACAATATTAAAATTGATTTTCTATGCTTGAAAATTTTTATTTTATTATAATGAACAAAATTTTAGTTATGTGAACTTCTGCTCACTATTAAAATGTAAAACCAGAATAATTTTGAAGATGCTTATTTTATGAATGATTTAATAAAGTAGTAAACAGATCTTCAATTTTTAATAAAAAATTATGGAAAAAGTTCTTCAGAATGAACTATTTTTCTATGATAAATGTTACTATGAGCCAGAAACTTATCCAATACAGAAATGAGAAAGGTTTTTGGGTATGAAGAACCTATTTAACCTGCAAAAAGTGAAAAATTAAGATTCCACTCATAGTCAAATAAGTAAAATTGTCTGATATAATGTTCATCAAAGAACATGATAAATTATATTCCAAAAACAATTTCGAACCTTTGTCAGAGAAAAAAAAGGTCACCTATTGAGGATACATATTAATCAAGGTCTTGTCTGTATGTCTTAAGGAATTAACCAGGGACAGAATCATATTCTTTTAAGAATTGAATGAGTTTTTGAAAACTGTTTGAGAACAAGCAATTGAACATAATTTGTAAAAACAATGAAGATAAGGGAGAGCCCAGTGTTACCAATTTACCTTATGCAGTGGTTAATAAATAGCTATCCTTAGCACAAAATATTCAAAAACAAGTTGATTAAAATATTGATAATTATAAAGTTTGAAAGTAAATGATTAATTAATATTCCTTGAAAAGTCCAATTACAGAATAATTTGGTCTCTGTATTAGTGTAATGAAACTAGAATTTAATGACAGAGAAATACATTAGTTTTAGTGTTCAAATTGGTCAGCATTGGACCTGCAACAAATTAAGTCTGGATATATGTAAGTTGCCAGCCAGATGGCCAATGCACTTAAGACATTAGCTTATTGCTCTGAAGCATCTAGAATCAAATCCAGATGGTGATGAGCATAAGTCCAATACAACTCATTGTGGCAGTCTATGGCCCAAGTTGGAATCAATTACTTTCAAATTAAAGTTGCAAAATGCACATTGTGGCAAAATGCACATCTGAATTAAGCTCTAGATTAAGACTTTTTAAAATTTAATACAATAGACATATGGACAATACTTGTATTTTGTTTATTAATTTGTTTTCATCAAATGAGATATAACACATTAAAATAAGGAATGGTTATTTAGCAAACAGCCTATTGGGAAATTCCCAATTTCTCAACAGGCTGTTTGCTAAGTAACTATTTCCCAGTTGGCCAGTCCACCACTGTAACTGGCTTGTTTGCTGTAATGTGAGCTTGCAAGAATCTCATCCAAGTATTTAAATACTTAACACAAGTATGTGGGAATAATAAGAACATGACGCAATCAACTAGTTCTAAATCCTTGGATTCATATACTTCATCTTTGGTATGAATCACTTTGGACTAATTTGAATTAAGCTCAATAATAAAGTTTCTTTATGTACATAAAAGTGATTTTATCAAAACACACAAACTACACTTTTCAGTTCCAGAAGAGATGATTTAATTTGACAAGCATTTTTGGTTCTTCTTATAGGCCTTCTTCAGGTTACAATATTCAATAAATATGTAGCATATATTTTGTGATATTTGCTATATATTTATCATCATTTTATTACTAATAAAAAGCTAATAATTATGATAAAACAAGTTATTATAATCAAATTAAATTTTAAAAATGCACATAACATGCTGACTAAAAGAATGAATTAATAAAATATATTTGAATATAATTTTTCAATATACTATTTACATGTAGAAGAATTATCACATCCAGAGTAAAGAAAATAAACTTTTCTTAAGATTATAAAAAAAAGTTTATCATAAATTGAATCCTGATTGATTTTGTAAAATATTCAATAAAACTGAATAAGCAAAGTATTTGTTAAAAATATTAAAGCAGAATTATAAGATTATTTTCATTTTTAAACTCATGTTAAGTTGAATTTATACCTAACCATTAAAATCATAATGATAATCTATTATTTATTATTATTATTATTATTATTATTTTTAATGATGTATGTTGTTTTTAATTTCGTCAGCTTAATGCTACTGAAAATAAAAATTGAAGATTTTTATATACTGATTTAAGAATTTTAATATGGATAACAAAAGTTATTAATTCTTGTGTAATATCTTTACAGCATACTTGGATATCAAGACTATTGTGAACTACAAAACAATATTTTGAAATTGAAGTCTAATATTCATTTCTTAATAAATTTTGATCATTTATAAAATAATATAAAACATTTGTTATAAAGCTATAAAAGTAAATTTATATATTAAATGACAAAGACAACTTACATCATTTTCAGAATCTTTAAGTTTTTGAAGCTTTTCTTGAACTTTCATTTCAAACACCTTTTCCGTTTCTTTCTCTGTAGATTTCATTTCTGCTTCATGTTCAAGTTTTTCTTCTTCCATTTGAGTAAATGGATTTCTATATATGACAATAAAAATAAAACTATTATAATGAACATAAATTAACAAATTCATAACTAAATATCAGATTAATAAAAACTTTAAAATAATAATAAACTTTTTACTTGGTACATCAAATCTATCAATAATTTAATTAACTTGTAATTTAATTAATATTTATTTGTATTATAATATAGTAGCTTCTCCAATTTAGCTATATAAGTATTTTGATAATGTAGAAATCCGAAATAAATACATGGCAAGCCCCTCATTATATCATTCATTTGAATATATCACAGAATATTTTTTTGTCTTCAAATATAAAAATACATGGGGTCAATAATGGAGAGATACATTGGTTATATCATGTCATCTGAAATACGTCTCTTTAGTTTCCCTCTCTACATGTCCAATATAACAAGGAGCTACTCTGTATTGCTTTACATTTTATGAAAATCATATAAACTTCAGAATACATTTTTATCTCTTCTTGAATCACCTTCATTCACTTTACAAAATAATGTTTTCAAACAAAATTATAAAAACATGCTACAGTTTTTTCTATGTAAAAGTTAAATTAATTAATAATTTAGTGCAAATTTTAAACCCAAATGAGAAAGAAAACATTTGTATATAAAAACAAGTAAAACAGCAAGGCCGTATTTGGGACAAGACTATGTCTCAGAGACTCACTACTAAGTGGGATCACTTCGATGCTCATGGCGGGTCTCGTTCTCCAATTATCTCTGGTATCACTGGTTTTGAGTGCAATCATTCAAACTTTGCCAGCCACAACCACGAGGTCATCCATGATGCATTTTCAGTGAAATTAACCTAGTGAATGTTGAAATTTCTCTCTGTTGCATGATGCCCCAGCTTGAATTTTTGTTAATGAGAAAATTCCCCATTTTTGAAAAAAATAATGGTGGCTATTGTAAAAATAATTGCAAATGATACATTCACAATTATTTTTTTATTTTGCACAAACAAAATATATATACAGTCAAACCTGTTTTTATGCGGGGGATAGGGACCGCATTAAAAAAAATCTCACGAAACCTCACGAATGGCTGTAAATAATAGTTTTCGCGACACAATTAAAAAATATTTTTTTTTTATGCGGTCAACAGGGACCGCATAAAAAAAGTCTCACATAGAAAATAACTCAAAACCGTACGAAATAGAATTTATTGACAACAGATGTCAGCACTTGACTGCATCGTCTGGTCTATCGTCTGTTTTAAATATTTTTGTCCAGGTGGTGTTTTGTTGACTTAAAAAGTAAATTATTTCATTTTTCGCATATTCATGCAATAATATTACTATAATAAGTGCATTTATGCTATAATAAGTTTATTTAGCTATAATAAGTCAACGTAAGACATGACGAATCGCACGAGACTAGTCGCCAACTATACCGCACAAATTAAAAATTTGCATTAAAAAAATCGCACAAATAAAAATCGCACATAAAAACAGGTTTGACTGTATATATTAATAAATGTAAAAAGAAAAAAAAATTATATTTTGGAAGTTAGTTTTAATATAAAATTATAACAACACGATGAAATGAGACATCTCCAGTCAATCTGTCAAGGTTAGCACGTAGTGACCAGAAATATGTGAGAAATAACACAGGACAGGTGAATGGGTTTTTTCAAAGATTCATTTGTCAAAATTTGATTTAGCAACAGTCGCTTTTCAAACTTCCCAACGCACATGTTTGTCAAAATTCGATTTCACAATATTCGTATTTCCAACTTACCAACGAGCAACGCATGCACAAATCTCACACTACTGCCTGTTTGTAGAGAGTGTTGCCATTTTGTATTTTATTTTGTCTCAGTTCTCTATCTCCTGACTACCTACAAGTCTGGTTTTTTATGCATGCATGATTTGGACACCCAATACTCTGTACCAAATTTCAATTCCTGACATGTACTCCTTCATACTTCTAAGCTGATAAGACAGCAGGCAGTGTGATTTTATAAACAAGACATAGTCTTGTCAATACCAGTCATATAAACATTACTACTACTATCAATTATTAAGATCACACTCATTAAAGTTTGTTCATATTTAAAAAAAAAAATAAATAAAAATTTGTTTATCCAGGTAATTTCTTATTGTTATTTATTAAATTTTATATTTGAACAATACTGTTAATATTAAAAAAATTTTTTTGTAGTAACTAATTCAACATACTTATTTGTCATTTTGGGATTACCATCAGCACCAATACCAGCTAATTTCCTGCATCTATAATTTTCGTAGTGAACGTTACTTGTTACATCTTTTAGATCCTGCATATGGGTCCTAGAAAATTAATAATTTATTAATTTAAGTACAATAAAATTTGTATTGTATAAAAAGTTTTATTTACAGATAATTATATACAAATAATCTACATTTTCAAAGTGCAAAAAATTAATTTTAACAAATTTAAAAATGTAAAATTTTTAATGAAATTGATGAATAATCTATATGATCATTTAAATTTTATTATCTTTACTCTTTCTTTTTGTACTCTTTCATCTTTCCTCTTTCAACAAACATACTCTATTTTATTATTTTAAATATTTCATCTAAATGATGCATTTTGATGCACTGAAATAATCTCAAAAAGTTAAACAAAGGTGTTTTAGCATTGATAATATCTGTAGTATATTTCATGTTTGAAAAACCATCTGAGGTCAAAGGAATACACTGTTTTGGGTCAGTAAAAATGACTGCCCTAATAGGTAGAGAGTAAATAAGCAGCAAATAAAATTTCATGCTGATATTAATGGCATTAATACTAATTTTATTTAAAAAGTTGCACTCAGACTCTACATAGAAAATGACTTGCATTCAAGAGTTAGGGTGTGACTATGCAGAGGCAAGCAAGAATATGTGGCGAGAAGAGGTGAGATGCAATAAATTTCAAACCCTATCAGATATGTGCAAGAACCAGAAATTCACTCATGCCAGCAAGACTTCTCACTTGTTTTTCTTTACAAGAACTATATCACTCACAACTAAATTCGCATCTGCATATTATCCCTTAATCACTTAGCCATTATTTGCTAAAATCAACAGCTGGTTTCTGAACAGTTTTCAAGTTGTTTTATAGTCAGAAAAATTAACCAAACTTTATTAGCTTTCAATATCTAAGTTCATCTAGGCATGTCTAATATCATCAATTAGAACATGGATTAATGTACAGAAAAGGAACATGGAAAAACTAAAGATGAAACACAACCAAAGGTTTCACATCAAAGGTTTCATATGGCAAATCTTTGGTTGTGTTTCAGGAAATGTAACAGATAAATACATTTGTGGTATGGGTACACAACAACTGATCAATAGTTAAGTAGGCAACAGAAACTCAAAACATATGATGTTGATTATAAAAGAACCATAGTAGGTGTAAAGGTCACTTTTAGCGTCCTACGTCGAAAAGCCACGCGACAGAGATAATTGGACCCACCTGGCGTTGGGGCCATAAACGGCCGGAAAAATCAAAGGAGTAGCGTCTCCGTTTAAGGGTCAATGTGTTTGCCACGTGCCGGCCGGCTTGGGGAAAAATGTAAACAAGGGACGGACGCGAACGTAAGCTACGTCGTCGGGAAATAGGGTGGACGTCTTTGGAAGCTCCCAGGGGAGAAGAAGAATCTGATTGGCCGCAAGTTGTCGCCGTAGAATCCCTTAAGAGCTAAGTGTGGCAGAGAAACGGGGAGAAGGGCAAGAGACTGATAATATGGTAGTCTCAGGCACTTGGACAGCCCGCCGAACGTAGAGAGAGTGTTCTCCTCTGACAACGATCTCAGGGACGGGTAAGTGCGGAGACTGGACAGGCCGTATAGTTGAGCCAACTCCGGAAAGGCGACCTGAATTCCCCGAAGTTTAACAGTCCCCAATAGACAAGCTGACGTGAGATACTACATCTTTGTAGCATAGCGTATGTAATGTGTCGAACATTGTACATCTTGTAAATATTTGTTGTGTAAATAAACTGTATATATTTACTTGTTGAGTGTGGAGGTGTAGCTTTCCTTGAACCATCTTACGGACATTCTCGAGTCACAAAACCCAACTCGAGACGATTCATCGTAAAGATCGTGACGGATTAATACGGATCTTCACTGTAGGTTTTCAGCACCAGCATAAACATAAATGTTACAATAAAGATGTGAGAGAATCTTGGGAAATTTCAAATTTCAATAGGGAAAACATTATAGAATATTTACATGACATTGCATACAATTATAATATGAATTAATCAATTTAAAATAAAAAGTTTGTTTTGAATGTCTTTTTTTTTTTTTTTGGTTTTAATGTATGCAACATGTATAAATATGTTTGTTAATTACGAAATCATTCTTTTAACTTGTTTTTTGAAAAATAATAATTAAAATTACCAGATAGTAAATCAGTGATTTTTTTTAATAAAGGAAACAAAAAAGTTTGCGTATTTTGTATTGTTCATCTCTTATTTCATTGCCCACTTGATTAGCGACCAGTTGCCAGTGCCTGCGGTATGCAAAAAATTTCCATGTTTTTAAAGTGGATCTTGGCAAGCAAAGGAAAAGCTGCAGCATCGCATGCCCTTTGTCTGCTTTTAAACACAGATAATCTATAAATTATCTGCATGAAATTAAAATATTTAAACTAAATTAAACAGTTTTTATTTTAAAAGATAGTTATTTGATTTTTAAGAAACTATTTAAAAACTGAAAATTTATAACAAATAACAACAGTGTCCAAAATTAAATTATTTATAAAAAAAATATAGTATTAATTTTAATAATTTGTTAACAGAAATTTGCAATAATATAGTTAATTTTAATTTTCTACTGAAAATAGATCAAGTTTTTCGTCTAAAATTAATAATCCCTCCATTTACACAAGTAATTTGTTTCACGAAAACAGCTACATGCTGTTTTCCTGAAGTTGTTTGAAGTAACAATCTGTTACATATTCTCAAATACAGTATTTACTCTTACTAGGGTAGAACAGTTTTCAGTGAAGTTTTTTCTTTTTTTAATATACATATACATAACAGGTTACTGATATATATAACATTTTTGATAAACTACCATTTATTTTCATAATATTAATGATCTAAAATTTAAAACTTTTCAACAATGTTAATGTGAATTCCTGTAAATGAAGGAATTATTGTATGCAAAATTTCAGGCAAGCTACCTTCATTATTGTTTTTTAATACTACTGATTCTTTTATGTTGTATTTATGGATTGTAGAAATATATCTTGGCATACCAAATTTTATTAATGTCAATTGTATATTTTTTAAGGAAATTTTTGATCTTGAATTTGTAAATTTAATTTTGGACACTAGTGCAAATTAAGTTTTAAAAAATTACACTGTTAGGTGTATATGCCAGATGTCAGTGTACAAATTACACTTCAGAGATAACGAAAATCACTGAAACGAAAATCCAAGAAAAAGTTTCTTAATTTCCTCTTTTTTCTTCAGGATTCCCATCAATGTTGTTCTTGAAAGGTTTTTTTTTGTTTTGCAAATTCGGCTTGCAAAGTTCTCTTACATTCAAATTCAGACACAAGTGCATATTTTTCCTTCAGCATAAGCATTGTTAGTTTTTGGACACTCATTTCTAACAGAAATGTGAAATAGGCACTACAAATAATGCTTGATGTGAGAAAACGCAAAATCGCATTCTGCTGTGACAGTGATATAGATTGTATATTTTCTTTTTGTTTATCTGTTATTATTTTATATATAAAAATACATAAAATGTTAATATATACATATTAATAAAAAAACCTTAATAAATAAGCTGACTCCCCTCCTGAAAAAAATGAGTTCACACCACACAGTGCGGTGTGAACTCTTTTTTCAGGGAGGAGTTGACTTATCCAGTTGTGATGAGTAAAATGGTATTGAGTAAACCAGAGTTTTTTAACATTGATGCCTATGTAAGTTGGCTGGGACCACAGAAAACTGACTACTTGACTGACGGTGTTGAGTTATACCTATGACGACTTATGCAGACTCAACTGTAGTTGTGTTCATTATGAAATAGAATATCATATACCAAATGATTATAATTAAAGTATCCCATTCAAAATTTTCTATAAAGATACTTAGCAGACCAAATACAACCAAGTCTGGTATGCGACACTTCAGGATATACAAAAAAATTTATGTAAAAAATTAATACCACAACTCACCTTTATAATAAATACAAGACACTCGTACTATACAGAATCATTAGTGATGTAGGAAATATTGTTCAAAGAAAGTGTAAAACCTGAAAGCAAGGCAATGGACATGTTCAATAGTTGACTATAATAGATGCTTCTCACTTGACATGATACTGTTTTTTGATGCTGCCAAATTTGCAACACGTCCACAATAAACCACACTTTTTAATGGTACACAGAGCCAATATCACATGGAAAAGACCCAAAACTGCCATAGTGAAAAATTGTGGTGTTAACTTTTTTCTTTCATATGTTCTAAAATGTCACCATACTAGACTTGGTTGCATTTGTACTGAAAAATCTCTCTCTAGTAGCATTGCCACCTTTACAAAATCACCGACCCGGATGGCAGGTCAGGTTTGTTTGAACAGAAATTCCTAATGCATGCGCAATATCATTTTACAATGCAAAGAATAACGTGCATGCTGGTTCTAAATCAGTTACAGTTGGGGACTTGCATAGGATAGAAGTAGCAAGTAAAAAAAAAAGGCCGAGAGGCAGGTCGCGCATCACACGTCAGCATAAACAGAGTAACATGGCAGAATGGCAGATGAGTTTCAGTGAGCGTGAGGTCTTTCATTGTTCAAATGGTGTAAATTTATAACAATATTTGAAAGAACTTTGTTTCATCATAATTTCTACAAAATTCCCGACTGTCCAGGTGAAAACCGGACAGGTGGTAACACTAGACAGCATCTTAATTATAACACGATATATAGAAAACACATTAGGAAAGAATGTATGTTCATAACATTATATAAAATAAAATGTTTGAATTTTCAAACATTTTGCTAAAGTTGCAATGTGATACACATTCAAGAACCAGCATATTGGCTCTGTTCTTATTTTGGAAAATACTATAGTAAAGGCAAATCCCAGTGATTACAATAAGCAAATTCTATTGTATAGGTTTGAAAAAAAATCATTACTTGCCTGATTAACATATTCCTTAAAGCAATGAAGTCACAATGATCTGGATTTTCCACTATAATAAAAATACAGTTGAAGTCAACATAATATAAATTTTCAATTTAAAAGACTACTGTATTTAATTGTTTTAAGAAAATTTTAAATTATACTAAAATAATAATCTTATAACAGTAATTCATTTTCTCTCTCTCTTTCTTGAAAATATCTAGAAGATTTATAAGAATAAGTGACAGAAAGAATTAAATATGTCTTTAAAAAAATTTGAAAATTGAATTATTCCTATAAAGGCAAAGGCAAAAATTATACACACACACACACACATTATATATATATATATATATATATGTATACATACATACATACATACATACAGTCCATTTTAAAATTATAAAACACACCCAACTTTTTTCAATAACAAAATCATTAACAATAGTAATGTATTTATTATATTAGTATATTGGTACAACATCAATTTAAACATTTTGTGAAATTTTTAGAGCAATCTGACAATTACAAAAAAAAAAAAAAATTATCACAAATTTTCAATTTTTGATTGTTTCAAAAGTATAAACACAGGTGCATAAAATTAGTATAATAATTTTTTTTATTGATTATTGATTTAATTAGTTGTCATCAGAGGGTAGTACCATTCATTATTATAAACATGGTGCCAATTTTAAATAGTTTTTTGTGATTTAAAACAATGCTTTGTGGAAAAACATTAACAGAGTTGGAAATACGTCAAATTTACCAACTAAAAGGAGCAGAACAATCTCTAAGACAAATTTTGGCAGACGTGAATCGATCTACACATGCTGTGAGAAAAGTGTTAACTCAGGGTAAAAATTATGGCAGAAATAAGCGACACAGAAGGCCTAAACTCCTTACACCTAGAAATGGAAGAAAATTTTTTCGACTACTGATGGTCAACAAGTTGTCTGTCAGAGAATCAGCATCAAATTGCCAACTGCAGTTTCATCAGCAACTGTATGGAGATATATGCATAATCATAAAAATGCCAATTTACAAAAATGGCTGCCAAACCGAAATAAACCCAAATGCACAAAACAACTAGATTAAAGTGGGCAAAAGTCAAAGTGACATGGAAAGAGGAGTGGAAACAAACAGTGTTTTCAAATGGAAAAAGAAATTAAAAAAATTGGAATTTGGATGGACCTGACAGTTATAGTCACTACTGGCATGATTTGAGAAAGAACAAAGAAGTCAGAATGAGCAGATAGAAAGGTGGGGGCTCTGTGATAATGTGGGCAGGTTTTGGATGGGGAGGTAAAACACACTGTATTTATGGAAGGTAGAATGAATTCAGAAAAATATCAAGAACTGTTGTATGAAAATTTAATAACTTTTGAATTACTTATTGGGGGAGAAAACTGGCAATTCCAACAGGATAATGCTGCCATTCATGCATCAAAGTCAACCAAAAATTGGTTTGCAGGGAAAAAAAAATGTATTTGATTAGCCATCACAGAGCCCTTATATGAAACCGATAGAGAATATTTGGTGCATTATGAGCCATCTTCTTTCTGTCTAAAACAGAAAATACAATACTGTAAATGAACTGAAATTAGCTATCATGGATTGTTGGGAAAATATTAAACAACAACTTCAAAAACTATTAAAATGTATGCCTGATAGAATATTTAAATTAATTAAATCAAATGGTGGACTTAAAAAATATTGAGACATCACAAATCATCTTTTTATGCACCTGTGTTTATACTTTTGAAAGAATCAAAAATTGAAAATCTGTGATAATTTTTTTGTAATTGTCAGATTGCTCTAAAAATTTTGGAAAATTGATGTTGTAAACAACATAATAATATAATAAATACATTACCATTGTTAATGTTTTTGTTATTGAAAAAGTTGGTGTGTTTATAATTTTAAAATGGACTGTATATATCTACTATATAAAACTGAAAAACTAGGCAGTTGCTACTCTGTCACGGTATGCCAAAAACGGCCACTAGGGTGCCCCTAGCTATTATTTAAATTCACAATATAAATTATTTATAATAATATATATATATATATATGTATATATTATATTGTTACAGTATAAGTCAGTATATTATTATTTTCATTTGTAATAGGAATTCATTATTATTATTTTTACTTAACAAAAGAATTTTAGTTTAGCATTTTTATGACTAAAATTTAAATACGTATTGAATGTTATTAACAGTTTTTTAAAATTTGTTTATTTAGTCAACCAATCTTATAATATAATCGAGATGGGTTGATAATGATGATAATAAGCCCAAACAGTTAGGAGTTGAAAGATGAAATTTTGTACACGGGGTACACCACGAGAAGGCACACTAAGAAGGAATTTTTGAAAATTATCCCTGTGGAGGAGAGGGAGAGGATTAAGGATTATTTTATAGAACTCAGCTTTACTATACAATTTTAGATGTGGTTTTTTTGCATTTTCACAGAAAACCAAACATATTTTTAGATCCATGTAAAAATTCTCTAATTGTGACGTTTGCATGGTGGTGTTTAGCAGTGGCATCTTGGAAAAGGGTCTGGAAACAGGGGGACCTAATCTTGCACCCAGTGAAAATGGGTAAGATCAGCTATAATCTAATAATACTAATCTTTGCTATCATTACTTTTTGCCCGAGCAACACCAGGATCATCTGCTAGTTTATTTATATAAACCACTAGTAAAACTTGAAATTGTGAAGAGATTTTAAATTCACAAGTACTTTTTTTTTTTACTTAAAGTTTAGTACATTTGAAAATATCAAAATATGCTAACTACATTTTAACATATCTTTCCAAATACAACAGAGGTCTGCAAACTTGACTTAATAAGAACTGAAAAGGTTACCAAAGAATTCCCAAAAATGATGATTTTATGGATAGTGATGATGCTAGACTAAATAGCAAAATTTTCATAAGGGTATTATATGTGCAAATTTGTATATGTATTAGCTATGTACTAGTAATGACTATTTCTGTTAGTCATTAAATTTTAATTTAAAAAAACATTGGCTACTCAGTGACTACTTTCAAATTAGTGACATTTGCATAGTGGTGTTTAGCAGTGGCATTTTGGAAAAAGGTTATACTTCTTTGTTAACATGTGGAATTAATGCCATTATCAGATGTTGCCAGTGATAATAATAACTTATTTGATCCTAGTGTTACGTTAGAGATAAAAATTAGTTTACATGTATTTCTTGATTTTGGATTACAGAATGTAAGTTTCCAGAACTCTACTGAACTTCTTTTTGAAGTAGATAAAAATAAATGGTTAAAAATATGTGAAATGCTATTATTATTAAAATAATTTTTGCTTATTAAAATCTTTTCCCTCATGACAGTATATATCTATAGCTTAAAACAAAATATTTATTTTTAACCTACACTCAATAATACCAAGTACATATATATTAGTTATTGGCAGACAATCAGCCAACATATTCATGAAAATAATATTATTATGATTACTACATAACTTTTCAAAAAATCAGAAATATATAAAAATAGTGATCATTTTTATAAACATTAAAGAAAAAGAAAAAATACCTTCAGCTACACCCCAAGGATATTTCCTTCCTCTTACTTGTTTACCGTTGACATCAACTAGTGTATTACTTCCAACTACAGCAAATGGCATACGTTCCTAATACACATTTAAGAATATATTATATAACTTACATTTATGAAAATAGACACTATATTAGCAGATAAATAACAAAGTTTATTTTTAAGTGGAAGTCTTAAATTATAAGGTTTGATATAATAATATACATATTTATCTTAAAAAAAGTCTTGTGAGATTAATTAGACAAACTCATGCAGCAGTTCTTCAAAATAAAAACAAATAAATAAAATAATACTAATTTTTAAAAGTTATGTACATAAAAAATAAACCTACACTATAATTAAACTATATAATAAGCCATTTTATAAAGCAAAATTTAAAAGTTTATATTATAAATCTATTCTATATGTATAAAATACATATGTTTGTAATGATTTTAAGATTTTTCAATCAAAAATAAATAAATAAATAATAATAATATAGAAATAGGGGGGGTTGAAGACTTTAAGACAGGAAGTGAAGCAAGGATAAATCCCCCTTACTTAGTTTATAAAATTTCATATTGAAAGAAAATTATACAATAACAATTATAATTTTACTTAGTTATAAAAAAAATAATCGTGTTAGCAATTATGCAAACGAACAGTTTGAACTAATATAGTAATGTCTTTATATACATTGTCAGTAATTAATTTTGAAAGAGCAACTTTTGTGAAAAATAACTACGACAGCAAAAGACTTTTTTCTAGTTAAAAAAAAAAAAAATTAGTGGTAAAAATACATTAGTCATTCTAAAGGTGATAACTTAGTGGAGATTTATTTAATAAAGTTCTCTAAGAAGTTTTTGAATGATAAAAAAAATAATCAGCTATACATCTATTTAGAAATCATACCTGATTAATGCATACCTTTAATAGTTTTTGTACTTTGTTTTCTTCTTCATCATCACATTCTGGGAATTCATACACCTTTATTTTATTTTGAGCAATTTCATTTAAAATCTGAAAAATAACAATCGAAAGTAAAAGGTTTTAAAAATTATTCATTACTTATGTTAAAAAGTAAATACTAAATCAAGTTGTTTCTTTTATTACAGTATTTAATCAAAACAAAATCTTCAGAAAGTAAAATGATATCGTGTAATCTGCAAAAGAGAACATTTGGCTTAAAACTGCAAGAGTATTAAAAAGATTGAAGAATGAAAGAACAACTAGAAGAATGGCATACAACATTCTCTACCCATAATTTAAAAAAATCATTGTATGAATTGGTAAAATATGCTGAAATGCAGATAGAAATTTATGACAAAACAAAGATTAGAGAAATATTGTGGGAAATTCTGCATTTGTAATAAATTCAATTTCTTTCAAAACAGTCAAAATACTGTCCATATGAAAAGAAAAAAAAATGCATCATTTTTATGTTAGAAGTCAATAAAGTTTCATTTATTCAAATTTAAGAGAAATCACATCAATGTGCTTTCTTTGAAAATAGAAAAAGATAAGATTTGATGTCTATAAAATTGAAAAAGAAAGTTATAAACCATGATATGAGAAAAATTCAGAGACGATAAACTGCAAATATTTAGCATCTAATTATTATTTATAGAAGTAACAATAACTGGAAAAAAATTCAGACAAGCTATGTGAAGAGGAGGAAGTCAATTAAAATTTTAAAACGGTACAATTGTTATTGAAAAAATATGTAATATAAATTATATTGTAAATATAAATAATAGTATATACTATACCTTAACATTGAATATTTAATATCTGTAGAGTGTAATATGTTTTTCTTTTAACAAATTTTTTAAAATTAAATTTTTAATACTCACTGTTCTTTTAAAGAAAGAACATTCTTCAGGTGTTAACGTATCTGCTTTTGCAATAAGTGGAATAATATTAACTTTATCATGTAACTGTTTCATAAATTCAATATCTAAAGGCTTGAGTCTGAAATCAAATGTACAATAAAGAATGTATAATTCAATTTTAGAAAATTAAAAAAAAAAAAAAAAAAAAAAATATTTCACAAACAAAAAACTTACCCATGCCCAGAAGGTGCAATGAAATAAAGGCAACAGTGAACACGGGTATCAGGAATAGTTGTTCTGTTAACTCTAGATTCTGCATTAAGATATTCTTCACATTTACTCTCTATAAAATCAACTATAGGTTGCCAACTGAAAATATAGTTTTAATAATTCTAAACAGATTGCAAATATACACACAATTTACCGTATTTTACGGACTATAAGATGCACTTTTTTTCTTCGAAAAATTGCCTCCAAAATTCAGGTACGTCTTATAGTCCGTAGCATCTTATAGGTATTTTTTTTTTAAAATTGCTTAAAAATTAAGGTGCGTCTTATAGTCCGTAAAATACAGTAAATCAATATATTAGCCAAATCATTTAACTCAATGTTCTCCTAGAATCTTTTGAATTGATATATAACCCATTCAAAAGATTCTATAAGAGCATTCCATGGTTTTACTGGTTTTACTAACTACACAGTTAATCTGATAAATGAAAATTTTTTTTTTATATATATTATAAAGCATCATTCCCAACTGCGGAAAAATAATGTGAGAAAAATTTTCCATTCATTTATCACAGCATGCCTAGAAAATCATTTTAAAAATGTTTAACTTCTCCAGTGTGTATAAAACAAGTCAATAGCCAACAGAAACCAAGAATGCTTGTGATGTTGATAGATCAATACGACAAACACAATAAAACAACATTAAATATTGATCACTTACAAGACAAACATAACAGTATATTACAAAAATCTGAAACTTTAACTTTAAAAACAATGCACAAACTAGAAGAAATTGTGTATGTGATGTTAATATGATTAGCAAATAATTTGCTATCCTTATTGGAATTTTGATGTCATTCCAGTAGCATCAATAGTAGATATTTGAATTTAGTTTTCTGTATACGAGATTATATATTTTTGGAAAATGGAATCAACACATACAAATTTTTCTAAAAGTAAAAACTAGGATTTTCTGCATTTAAAAATATAAAATCTTTTATTACTGTTCCTGTGTTAGTTCTCACTTATAACAAAATTACTGCAGAAAAACTAAGTTTTGCTGCCAGTGTACAAATCAGTAATTATGTATTTATTAAATTATGCTTTAATGAACAGAAAGTTAGGCCTGAAAACAACTCTAGTTATTTACCAAATCCAAAGAGTAGTTATTTAACCAATTCTTGGCTGTTATGAGACTTTATTAAAAATATAACTTTTATATTAATAATAATAAATGAAATTGTCTGGGGTACCATCTGTTATAAACATGTTATAACAAAATTTAATTTTGTTATAACATGTTTTATAATTTTATTTTATATTATTAATTATTATGAAAAGGCAGGATAAGTTTTGTTAAATATTATAAATGTTAATAACGAGTAAAATCTTCATTAAGTCCACCCCCTTGAGATATGATAAGTGACCCACCCCTCTCAATCTTTAAGTTAACTACCATAACTTACTAGCATCAAAATGCCCTTTACATACAAATCACTGTGCCAAATTTCGTTTCTTAATCTTTACCACATCCTGAGATATTAAACAAAATAGATGTCAATACACACACACACATTTCCAGTAACAGTTTTTTGGGTTCAGAAATGTCAAATACATCATGATTCCAAAATCCTGGAGGGTGAAATATAACCCATGTTATGCTAAAACAGCCAGGAAAGTAAAAAACAAAACTGATAAGTGTAGTAGTAAAGGCATCAAATCAAAAATACAATTATTAATTATCAACAGAGATTAACTGGTTCATATATTGTTGAATTCATTTCTTTACAGTCCTTCAAATACCCTTTCATTATAAATTTTGTTTTTGTGTGTGTTTGTAAATGCAACCCTATTCTCTCTAAAGAAAGAGTTTATATTAACAAATAAAATATTTTATAATATTGCACAGTGTCTTCTCTTTAACCCAGTTATTCCTTCATTCCACTTTACAAATAAGAACTTCTGAAGAAAACATTGACATTCAAATTACTTATTAAGCTACATATATATATTAGCTAAACAAAAATGAATAATTCATAACTTATTACTAATGCAGGTGAAACATTGGTAATTAATAAAAAGTTAATTTTGAAATGACTACAAGTCTATTTGGAGCAAGTCTCAAATCCATAATTCCAGCAATGTGAAAGATTTTACCACACTTTCTATCCAAACACTATAAGATAAATTTTTAAAATTTATATTATATTTTATTTATATTCTTTATAATCATAGTTATATTATTTATAAATATGATTATAAAAAAATAAAAAATAAAAGAAAGAAAGAATTATAATAAAACTACACTGGTTAGACTTCTTTGGGTTGGGATAATATAACAATTATGAATTTACTGTCAATACTCAGTTGATGATAATTTACACATGCTAACATGTTACAAACGAAAAAATACTGTAATATTAATAAAATAGATGTTAAATTATCAATGAATTTTCTGCTAAACTATATATGTTAGTAAAACTGGATTATCATTTTAATTTCTATTCAAAATTAACATTTATTAACATATTTGTTGCTTTTTCAAAATGAAAGAATGATTTTGATGATAATAAATACTTAAAGTAATCTACTTGTTTTAAATTAAATTTTGATTTCTATTCTATTTGATGAACAATCTAAACTACCAAATTTAATAAAACTATAATATATTATTAGTTCAGATCTTTTATATGATATAATTGTAATCTAGTAAGTTTCATCTAATACATTAACAAATTAATTTTATTGAAATCAAATACTTTAAATTTATTTTTCAAAAATTATTAAAAAGATATATTTGCTGAATGTATAATTTCCATTTTTGTTATAAATAAAACAAAGCAGACTTAAATTAACTAATTCATTTTAATTAAGATAGAATAAATTAGAAGAAAAATGACTTAAAAAATATGGAAGACTTATTTTGTAGAATATACAATATTTTTTATATGAATATCCTGTTTAAGACAGTTTCATTTAATGTAAATTTGTTATAATGCAATTAGTGATGACCAGTTTGTATTTTTCACCACACACTTGTCCTCTAGTGTTCTAAAATATCTTGCTCTTATTTGGGACATTTTAATCAAAATTATACCTATACATCTTGGTTTGGATCTTTCTTTGGAGTATATTTACTGAAAAGCATTGGACATTGTTCATTGACAATGTTTTCAAAACAAAAACATTACTAATACTAAATTTTTTAAACTAGCTGTTATTTCATTTTTATGTGATTTTGGTTTTTATTTGTATATTTATATTTTAATTTACATAGAAGTCATTCAAACTTTTCATTGTTCTAAAATGTTAATATTAAAATCAACTTGTTCCAGAATACTTTCCAGATCATGTTTTTTTAAAGTGTATTTTCTTTGTCCTGAAGAAGGTGAATACAACAACCAAAAATGTTTGAGAATTAAAAATTTTACTGCATTTTAAAAGGCCTGGGTATTAATACTGTAACTCAAAGACAACAGATTTTATACTGCAATTCTTATGCATATAGACAATTATACATAGCACAAAGTCACAAAAACTTATCCATGTGAAGCTGAGCAATGGCTGAGAATGCAGGGTGCACACAAATTTATTGCTTTTACATTTTGAACAAAATGATAAGTCCAGGCAAATATCAAAATACAGGTTGCAGTTTATGTACTGAATCTTGTAAGCATAGCTCAATTGGAATACTTTTAGTAAAATACAAACTATAAACAATTCCACTTTTCTTACTGTTTATGATAAAGGTACATACATTTACAGCCACGAGTAAGGTATTATAAATGAAACTGGCATTCTAAATCAAATAATTTAAGTTATTGTTTTTTGAAATATCACATTTAATGTCATGTTAAATACTACTTACTAATTAATATTTAAAACAAGATTTTCTTTAAGAAATATAATGAAAAATAAAAATATATTTAAGTTATACTATTTTTAAAATTAAGTTGAAATTAGAAACTGACTTCAAAAATAAAGATAAAATTTAATCTTATGTTTATTTTTGGAAATAAAACATTTATTATAATTCTTAAACAAGGCTAAAATTAGTTTATTATTGATTAAAAAGTAAGACTTTAAAAAAAAAAAAATTTACCATTTAGAATTATCAACAGCATCTCCAAAACCTGGAGTGTCCACAACAGTTAGAAGTAAATTTACACCATTTTCCTTAAGCAGCACCTTTGTTGTTTCAATCTATAAATAATTTTACATAGTTCAACACTAATACAATTTTTAAAAAAATTTTCAGCAAGTATTTAATGCAATAATGTAACTTATAAAATATTTAAAATTTAAAAATTTCAAGAATAAGTTAAAACATTCAGAATCTCACTAGGCCCACCAGTGGCCAAGTGGTTTTCATTCCCTGAACACTGGGAGTTTAATCGTGGGTTCACACCTTGCTTGGACAGGCTGGCCACTGAGAGTTTTCCAGGTTTTCTCCACATCTGTAACACCTAAATACAGGCCAATTTCCCTTTAAAAAACCTCCTGGAAGGCACCCGTAGGCAGATCGCCCAAGTGTTGTGTTGCCATAACTTAAAACAAACTAGAATCTTACTACTATATTTTTACAAAATAAAGTAATTTAATCTGAATGATTCTGTGCACTTCTCATCATCAATGTTGGCATTATCCACTAAGTTAATAGTTTCACTAATGTTTTAGGTAAAAGGAACAGAGATTGTTTTAAAGAGAAAATTTATGTAAACTTAAATAATATGCACAATCTATCAATAATTCATTCATAAAATATTTATAGCAAAAGTTAAAATCAATTATAAAACAATTATATTGCTATTACAGGTCCATAAATTCACATTCTAGAAATTTGATTCTTATTAACATTGTATAGTAGTAAATCAACATCATATTTATTACTTTAAATAAATCAGTAATTATACAGTAAAACTTCTCTAACTTAAAGCTCCAAGGGGCAGGAAAAACTTCGAGTTACAGACAATTTGAGTTAGAGAAAAAAAGTAAAAAATGCTAATTCTGAACAGATCTGTATTTTTACCTCTCTTGCATTATATAAAGAATCTTTGGTAGATTTTTTGTTTTAAATAGCCCATGTAACACCTTTCAGCAAACTGTTCAATGTAACTAATGAGACCAAACAGTTTTGCAAATACATCTTGTTGAGATAAAGCAAGAGGTCCTCTTGCTTTGGACTGAAATGTTGTCTGAAAATTGATGTTGGAGAATAGATACAACTAACTGTCTGGAAATTTCATGGAAATCCGATAATTAGGATCATTTTGGATAAAATAAATATTAAAATTTGAGTCAGGAAAGTTGAAATTAACATAAATCATGTCGGGGGGCATAAAAAACTTTGACTTGGAGAAAATTCAAGTTGAAGACGTTAAATCCCCTGTGCTATTCCATTGAGACCTACAAAGTGCTTCATTTTCTTTGAGATAAAGAAATATTTGAGTTACAGACATTTCAGTTAAAGAAGTTTTACTGTATTTGAATTTTTAAGCAATTTAGTTTTTAAAGAAAACAAAAGGGTATTATTCATCAAGTATAATCTAACCTGAACAGTTTTTTTAATGCGATGTGAAGGTCCTGGATATTCATTGGAATATATGTCTGTCAAAAATACAGAATTGATGAGAGTTGACTTTCCTAATCCAGATTCACCTAAAAGATCAAATTTTAAAAAATTTTAAAATTTAACTTTTATAAACATAAAAAAAAAACACTTTTTCAATACAATCATTTCATAAAAGTAATAAAAGATATTGTTATAAGTATGTTCAATAAATTTAAAATTTAAAATAATACCAATACAATTATTATTATTATTGTGATGGTGATAAAAATGTGATAATGATAATAAATGCTAGTCAAAGGTAAAATAAAGCTATTAAAAACAACTGTTTTATATGTTTGTGCTTTGTCATTATATGTACATGTAATTATAATGTTTCCAAGTGCTCTCATCTCAACAAGGTAATGACTAGTGAGAAGATTTAATAATAATAAGTTAGCAGAACTTAGCTTATATAATAAAGTTTATGCTATTCCAGACCACGGTCAAGGCATAACTACAGGAGGGAACAAAGTTGTTTTATGTGCTCTTTCTGTATGTATGTGTTTAAGAATTTTGTATCTGAGAGTCAAAGAAGCAAGAACCAGAGGATTCTATCTACATTTTTTTTTACTATTTTATTTTAATTTATTGTACAGACAATCACTTCCTATAAATACAGAGTTTTGGCATTTTAGTGGTAAAAGAGGTGAGTTTTTGATGTGAAACTTTGGTTTTATCTATGAAAGTAGGAAGAACTCAGAACCAAAAGATTCTATGTCACGTACGGTTGTCCTTTAATTATACCAATAACAGGGGAGAGATAAGCCATTCTTTTAATTTTGTGTTTAGCTAACTAATTTAATATTTACATTGAAAAGTAGAGGAAAAAATTCATAGATGACTGTTATAATACCAGACAATCAGAATATGTAAACAATTAGAAAATGAAAAATGTTTGAAGAAAATAATTCTAGAAATCCAAAATTGTACAGGCTATGGTTAAAGTCTTCAATAAAATTATGTTGAAAAACTCAGAAAATACACTTTTGGAGTCTGCTGTGTGCCTCAAAGTAAAAATTTAATTCTAAAGTAAAAACTCTATTCCACCAAACAAACTGTTGCATAACAACATTTTTAACTGAAGGGAATTGTCATTCAGGAATTTGAATGTATGTGGAGAAAGACATTCATTCAAATAAAGAAAAATATCTGAAAATTTCAGGGAGTTTGGCCTTCAGTGTCTTTGATGAGAATACTTCCTGCAGCAGAAAGCTTACAATGTTATTCAAATGAGTCCATTTGATTTCATGACTATCATATCCCAAGTAAAACATTTAATTACACACAATTATTTTACACTAATAAGGGGAGGGCACGACCTGGGAAATTCACTTTGGGATGAGACTTGGTATATAGGTAGTACTCCTTTAAGATGTTCAATCCTCAAAACAAGAAAGTGCAATGGCCAGCCAATTTTAAGAAAAAGGCCTTTAAAAATTGCTAGGTCAGCAGCTGCTGACCTAGCAAAACTTATTAGTACATAAGCTGAGCTCAAATTTTGCTCTCCCCTTGTAAGTTAAGTTAGTTCACCTAAAATTTTTCTCAAATGATACTTTCACTAATTTTAAGACAAGCCATGGCAATTAGACCTGTAAAGAAGTTTCAAAAATGAAAACTCATTAGAAACAAGTATTGCAGATCTGTCTTCTAAAAGTCAAAGTATCCATTTCAGAAAATGAAATATTCATAAGTTAGAGAAGACTAAAGGCATTCATTTGATGATGAAATTTATGTCTACAGTTGATGTTGAATTTTACAAAATAATTCTGAAGCAGAGGATTTTCTGAATCTAATATTGAAAGCTCGTAAACCAAAATTTCTGCATACATCATAAGTTATATTGCTATATAAACAATAATTTATTTGTAATTGTGAAATAAATGGTTAAAGTAGCCAATACATAGCCAAATTTTGTAGCGACATCACTAGCGGACATTTGAATTTGCCGACTAGAATGCAGTCGGTTAACTGACGTGATGGTTGATTGGGGGTCGGATAATCGATACTCTACTGTATTTACATTTTTCTTCATATTATTTTTAATACATTTATGTCTAAGAGTCAAAATTCTGATTAATATTTTTAGCTATGCTCAAATTAACTAGTTATTAGTTATATATGTATATAATAATTAATGATAATGTATAATTAGTGTGTGTATGTAGTGTATGTATATATATATATATATATAATATATATATATATGTGTGTGTGTGCGTGTGCGTGCGTGCATGTTATGGACAAAGTGAATTAATACAGCCATTATTCATAATGACCAACAAAATTAGGCATTGTAATAAATTTCAATAATTTATCAAATTGACTGGTTATTATGAATACTGCTATCATCTAGTTGGGCAAATTGATAATACTACATTGAGGAGTGATCATCTGACATATGCTAGACCAGGGGTGGCAAACCTGTGGCACGTAAGAGAAATCATCTGGCACATAATGTATCTTATGATTTCTGTCCTTTTCAATCATCCTTTTTTCAATCAGATTTTTTACATTTATTCGAATTAAAGCGTATTCGTTTAATTTCTTTAAATATCATTATTCGAAGTCTAAGACTTTGGCACGCATTAACATCTTTAAAGCTAAGTATGCTTACAATATGGCACGTGGACTCAAAAAGGTTTGCCATCCCTGTGCTAGACAATCAGCACTTGTATCTGAGTTGCGCGTGCGTATTGCGTTTAGTATCGAATTTGGCAGCAGTTGTGACTGTTTGTGCTCTCGACGGATTCCTCCCGGAGGGGAGCTGCCGATTGTTTAACGTCACTAGTTATTTATTCACGGTAGTTCTTGAACGCACATATCAAAAACTAGTATGTATCAATATCTAGTGACATTAAACAATCAGCAGGCTGCCTGTGGCTCTTGTCTGGGAGAAATCCGTCAGGAGCACAAACAGTTGCAACCACCACCATGATGGTGCACATAGGTAAAATTTTACCATTTAATTAATATAGTTAATAGTACTTAGTTTTAAAAGATTACATGTTCTTTTTAATAATTTTGAAATAATTCACAAAAAATAAATATTTCTAAATGAAATACATGGAGTTTTTTTTATACATTATTATTTATGAAGAGTAGATGAAATTAAAAATAATACACACCTACAACCATTAGTGTAAACTCAAATCCTCTTTTGACTGCTTTACGATAGACTTGATTTGGGAGATTGGCAAAACCAACGTAACCATCCGATTCCTTTGAATGTGACATGTCTTTTACAATTTCTTTTTCTTTATTGAATATAGATTCTTTTAACGTCACCGAATTCGTTGTGCTTGTAGTTGTTGTAGTTGTATTAGATGTAATACTAGTAGAAACTGGTTGCCCATCCTGACGAAAGAACAACTCTCTCTTTGCAGACAACTGAAATAAAATTTTTGGAACAAAATTTACATAAAATAAAGATATTTTAAAAATAATTTACAACATCTAAACAATATAATAATCTTAAACTGACATTTTGAACACACAACAATTTAGACACTAAATCACAATGGAAGACTTTCATTAAATGTATGTGGAAATTTTTCAAACAACAACCTCTGCTGAGATTAATAACCTAAGTTTTGTCTTATGTAGTCTGTACAAGTAAATATTTAAAAAACCTTGTGAACATCTTCACTTTCTTTCTGTCATTAACACCAGCAACAGTCCAAAACAGAATTCTTATATAAGCACATGACCTTTCCTTTGAGGCTACATTTCCACAACATTAAACACCATTAGCCAAGGTTTCAAATATTTACTTTTATGTATTTTATTGTGAAATTGACTAATTTACCAGAGGATACTTTTCCATTTAAATGATGTTGTGTGGGCATAGCCTCAAAAAGATTGTCTCTGGATATAAGAATTCTGTTTTGGACTGTCACTGGTGTTAACAACAAAAAGAAAGCGAAGATGTTTATGATGTTTATATATATATATTTGGAGACAAAGACCGATGTTTTGATATTTTTGAAGTTTATTATTATAAAATTAAAGATCATATCAATTAAATTTCAATATCTATCGAGACAGTTAAAACTGCATAACTGTTTTCATCAAGGCATCAAATTAAAAAAAAAAAAAAAATGCTTTCAAATTGAATGTTTTTTTTTAGAATATCTATTTAGATATTATTTTAAAACTGTAAGTTATTCTACTGATAGATATCAAAAATGTTTTCTGACATTGTCTAATTATAATAGGATGTCTACTAACAGGCAAACTAAAATTAAATACAGAAATATTCTGAAAGTATAATCAGAAAATTTTGAAAATCATGAGTCAATTTACAAATTCTTATAGAAAATACTATTTCACATTAAATAAAACCTTCAAAGTTTAAGCATAAAGGAATAATTGTAATATTTTAATCTAAATAATTGGTATTTTGCTACTATACTTTGACATTAAGCCATATGAGTGAATTTCTAATTTTTAAATAAATATTTGAAATAAAAACTAATATTTTGCAGGATCTCATCAATTAAGGGTAGAGAGAAAGTTGTGAATCTAAGCCATTATTAAATTATTATTACAAACAAGTCAGATATTTTGTGACTACATATTTAATGTAATAGTATCTGTCAAAAAGGAAAGCTTTTGCATGGACCTTTCAGGGTCCTGAAAAGTACTCTCTGTAAAGCCATAGGTTCCAATAACTGTTAGAATAAGATAATTTACTTTTTTTTCAATTTCAGTCAAAACCTGAAATATTTGAATAAAATTACATGACATCACACTAAACATCCAATAAGAATGAAATATTACAATTATAACTAAAGTTTAAAATTGTGCAAAATATTAAAAAAAAGATTTACCTCAATAAATATAAAAAACTGCTTTATTATAACAAATTATAATAGTATAATAAAACTATTTTATTTATTCATTGAAGTTTGGCATGAGAGATATTTTGTAGATGTTAAAAAAAACATTTACGTCTAGTTCTATTATTTGATTAAATATTTAAACATTAAACTATTTTATTAAATAACTTCAAAATAAAAATATTCCTAATAATTATATCACCACTAATAGTAAAGTCATAAATGAAATACTCTGAACTAATTATCAAAATACATTATTATTTGATAAAAATTGCCAAGACAAAAATTTTTAAATTTACAATATTTAAGAAAATTCTTTAAAAAAAAAGGGCAATACAAAAAATGTGTCTCATGTGCATGTAAAAGGACAGTGAGAAGACATTTTTTGTAATGTCTTTTTAAAGATTTTTCTTAAATTTTGTAAATACATTGTTTACAATTCAAATATTTAATTCATCAATCCCAAATTTTTGCCTAGAGCCAAGGAATCAGAAATGAGTACAGGTATGTGGAAATTGCTCCTCACTGTATTCATATCCATTGCTGGATCTTTGGGTTTTTAATCTGTAGTAATCAAAAATTACTTTACTGGTCTGTTATGAAAAGCACAAAATATTTTGCAAGATATCATCATCTTACATTAAATATTTCTCTTCAGTTAGTGGTTAGTTTAAGAGAGATGCTGTATTTAACTTCTAAAATAATTAAACTAAGAGAACACATCAAGTATTTTTTCATTCAACAGTATTTTATCTATAATAAAAATATCATGCAAATATACAAAAGCTGTAACCTAAAAGAAGCTGCATTGAATCAAGACTGTTGTTTATTCCAACTATATCAAGCGACTCATACTCATAAACTGGCAACTTTCAGATTCACAAACGTCAAAGAGGTGCACACACATCTCCAATAATAAGGACAAAATATTTAAACTAAATTACATCAAAAAAGTTACTTTAAAACATGGCTATCCTTCATCATTATCAAGAGACTTATCAAACAATAATCCTATTGACCTCCAAAATTGTAAAGACCAATAGTATTTTTAATCATTTAAATCATCAAACTTACAAAGAAAGATTCAATAATATCTCTATTGCATTTAGATGCAAACCCAAATATACTCATTGATAGGAATTCTAAAAATCACCTAAGTGACCTACAACTCCCAGGAGTATACACTATTCCTGTTACAGACACAGGGATGGTCAGAATTTGCAGTAAACGGCACCCTTACGGCCCACTCAATCAACAATCAAAGAAGCATTTAGCATCATTGGAAAAAGGTCACAACACTACAGCACTGACTTATTTGCAATAAATCAGCAAGTTCAAGTGTATCTCACCAGTATCAAATCAAACTTTCACACTGCATGAGCCAATTAAATCAACTGAAACGTCTAGAGAAATTAGAAGCTTACAAAGAGAGAACATCAATCAATTTTAAGGATGATGCCCATGATTTTGAAAATGTTATCATTACTTGAAGTCGGTTTTTAATTTTTTTTTTAATTTTTAACCAATCAAACATTGTTCTGATTTTTTAAATTTCTGTTCCAAATTTTTATTCTTATTTAGAATATTTCTGTAACCTTATGATGGTTGTTTAAAACAATCAAAAACATTCATTTTCAAAGCCAGAGTTTGAGTGTTTGCTGGACAATATATATTGCAAGGTTAAATGAGACTTATTTCTGTAGACCAAAAAGAATGCCCAAAACATGTATAAACTACATCAATTTTTCAAAATACTCTCCATCTGTATGTAGATACTGTTCCCAGCAGCAGATTAGGTCCCTGATACCTTTCTTGTAGAAAGAAGTGGGCTGACGTAGCCAGCACAGGACAAGTTGCTGAAATTCATCATCTGTCTAGAATTTTGTTCCTCCCAGGTGTTCTTTAAGAGGCCCAAACAAATGATAATTGCTGGGAGATAAGTCTAGACTGTAAAGGGCATGAAGCAACACCTCCCAGCCCATTTTGACCACAGTTGATGTTGTCAAATTGGCTGTGTGTGGTCGGGCATTGTCACGAAAAAGAATCACTTTCCCAGACAACATTTCAGGTCTTTTCTTGCAAATGGCATTTCATACAGCACCTGTAATCAATTTGGTGTAATACTGGGCATTTATTGTGGGCCTTTCTCTAGAAAATCCACATGGATAACTCCTCACACGTCCCAGAAGACAGTTCCCATGATCTTTCTGACAGACGAAAGCATTTTGCTCTTCTTGGGCAGTGGAAACTCCATTCCATGCTGCTTCTTTTCATATCAGGTGAAGTAGTGTATCCATGTTTCATCACATGTGATGATTGATTGCAAGAATGCATTACCTTCAATATGAAACCAATTCAGATCACAATATCTTCTACTCTGTTTACCAGTGTTATGATCACTCTTGTACACACACGTTGAACCTTTATCCCTGGTACTGCTTAGATTTCGTGAAAGAGAAACATTTTCGGCCTCACCTGAGGTCTGCTTCAGGTTAAATGAAAACTGAATTCCAATCTTAGAATGGTTTTTTGAAACATTTTCAAACATTGAGTTTTAAAATTCAGATGCTGTTCACGTGTCTCCTTGAGTACCCATTTCTGATCACATATCAGCTGTCAGGGAACCCATCTGGCACACATCTTGCAAAACAGTAAGTGCTCATGGATGATTTTCTCAACACTACTGACATTGGTGAACACTTTATCTGCAACATGTCTCATGGTTCTCCAAGATAACTGGCTCAACTTGTGCAATATTCACTGGCTTTACTGCAATCAGATGAACATGTCCATGCACTTCATTTGTCACCAGCTCTTGACCTTCACCAAATTGTTGACATCATCTGTACACTCTTGTTCGCGATAGCGTTTGTTCCCCATATTATGCACTCAATCTTCTCAAAACTTCAGCAGGTTTAACCTTTTCCTTCACGAGAAATTTGATTACACACCACTGTTCCACTGTTATGGACACATTACCTTCCGCCATGATTGCTAAAACTGCTACACATATGCAAAATACATCATGCTTGCTACCAAATTCTTGGGATGGATAATGCTACTCTCTCTCCAATTTTTATTGTGCTACAGTTACACTTCGAAATTATAGGCCCAAAAGTCTCATTTAATCCTGAAAGACCCTTGTATAATCCAGTTTCTAAGCTGTTTAATTATAATTTTAAAAAATTATCTTCCAAACAAAATGAATTTCAGACATTTTAATTTTAAAAAACTAAAACAAATCTAAATGATCAATCAAGATAATATGCAGGATCATAAAGAATTGTAAAGCTACTGTGAGATCCGGAAATTCCCCGGAATGTAAAATTTATAATAATCGTTCCCTTTATTAAAGTAACAATTTTCCTATTAAAAACATCTTGTCTAAAACGGTCCCGGACGAGAAAATATGCGTCCCCGGCCAGATAACTATCAACTATCTATTGTTCTTAAGCTTTAAACGGATCATCTTGCAACCTAAGTTTATACTTAATGTCCGAACTCGTCATATATTTTGAGTCCCAGGAACACCTATGACACAAATCGTCATCCACCTACGATCACGTGACCTAATTTCCCAGACAAAAACTATAAAAGCCACTCCTTCCACCCCCTCGGGGGAGTCTCTTATCATCTGCCGGACAAATGCCATCGCAGGTTGTCACCGCTCGGACTGACTGTCCTAACATCTCCGCGCTCAGTCGCGACTTTTTATAACTATGCCTATTTCGGATACTTATCTCCCCTTCGTGGATATCCAAGTGCTAATTAACTAAGGAAACAAATTAAGAGGTATGAACTGAACTGTAAGCTCTCTCTCGAACCCTACGCGACTTAGGGAATTTAGTCAGCGTTGTATTTGTGTCCTTGTTAATTTTAATAAATCTTGTTTTATTGTTAATTTGGTGTCCTCTTGTCTCGAATATCGCTTTCGCCTTATCGTCGTCCCCATCTCACCTCCTATCCGCTCGACCGACAAACACCGTCCCGACTCTAGGGACCGAACGAACTTGGCCATCTTGACATGCGAGTTACCGGAAAGGGAGAGACGACTTACGCCTACCTCCCCGTTCTCACATATTTCTCCCGCTCCAATCTCACACTACACTTGTCCAAAAAACAAAATATATCTAACATCTAGAACAGCAATAGCTGGCTTTGTACAATAAATCCTCATTCTCACGCATCAAAGAATATATTTGTAAAATTCCTTAGCAGTTTGATTCTCAAATAAATAGTGGGTGATCGATTAACAAACAGTTCAGACAACGAACATATTCATGAGAGATTTTTATGTTCAGACAACGAACATCTCACTGAACAAACAAAAGAAGTGACGTAAAATAGCGAATATGGATTGGTCTTCCCTTGTCTCCAGATGACAATTCAAAACCTTTCAGAGCTCAGGAGACACTGACATCGATGCTCAACCTGATATCAATTGGATAGTATTTCTCCAAACTTTGAAACTCTCCCTTGTAATTCCAGCCTTTTGTTTACCTTTCTGACCAAATAATTTTTTTTAGTCCTTGTGAGACTGTTTAATGGGCACTCGTTAAGTTTTGCTTCAGTTTATATTTTCAAAAGGCAAGAGTTTAACTGTCCCATCAGATATTCGTTAATATTTTACACTAAATTTCAAATTTCATCTGGGCCTCATGGTTACATAATATTTTTGTGCACTAGTTGATTTTTGTTCTCTAAATTTTTCTAAGTGCTTTTCTGAACTTTCTATTTAAAAAAAAAAACTGATATTATTATGGAGCCTAAAGAGTGGAGTTTTAAGAACTGTGCTCACCATAGAAACCAAGTGAGATAATAGCCAAGGTAGAGAGTGGGCAGAAGATGTTTGATGTTGCTAAGCAGTATGGCTTAATCAGGTCTACAGTAGGCACAATCTTAGTTAAGGAAGATATAATCAAAAAGATTCAAGCAGCTGAAAGAGTAATGAAAATCACATCTGAGAAACAACGACATTGAAAAGCTCATAATGGAACCTGAAACTGATCTGATGCCAGAACTCCAAGAAACTCAGCAAGATGTTTTCTTCTGAAAAAGAGGAAGACGAAAGAGGACCAATGCTGACATCCGCTATTAAAGATCTTTTGAAGAAGTGGGAGGATGTCAGAACAACAGTCATCCAAATCAGAACAAGGTTAATAGGCTTGGAGATCTCTACAATGACAATACTTGGGGATCTCTCTTGATTACTTCCGAAAAATCCTGGAGAGAAAAGTGATTGACATTGGACAGATTCTTTAACCTCACAAATGGAAAAAACACAACTAATAAAAATGTAAGACTGTGTATATATGTATTTTTATTATTACATATAAATAAACATAGTAAGAAAGTATATAATTTTTATTTTTTGGGTCTCCAGAACAATTTAATCAAATTTCCATAAAAATCTGGTAAATTGATAATCAGTTAATGAACAATTCAGGTAGCAAACACTTTCTTGGAACAGATTATGTTCGTTAACTGATCACCCACTGTATATGAAAAATGAGCCAGAAGTAATGTCGATAATTTTTTACTTTAAAAAGAGTTTAAAAAATATCAACATTACTTTGATTGATTCACAACTGTGCTTTCATCTTTCTTGGGAGAATTAGAAATGTAGAAATCTACTTTGCATTTCTACATTTTGTCTATTTGAGTCATATTTTAGCAAAGTTTTATCTTCTGTTACAAGTTTATTAGTGAATTCATCATAATTTTCTTTGTAACAAATCTTGACAAATCACTAACTGTTGATTCTTTTGATTAGAAGATCTCAAAGTACAAACTCTGCATATAATTCTCCTTTTCTTTTTAACTTCTCTATAACAGTTTGCAACTTTTCCTAAGTATTCCTGTCAAACATCCTAATGTAAAGAGAGATTTATCATTATTATGCAAATATTAAATTTTGTTCACATTTCTGTTCATTTGAAAATAGAAAGTCTCCCATTTTCTTGTCATCTCTAATACTTTTATAACCTTTTTAAATTGTAAAAACCATGTAAAAATTTATGTTATTGATAAGATATTTTCTCCATAAATTTGCTTTATCAACTATTAAATTAAGGAAAATGCTAACTTAAAATTTGATGTTACATTGCCATAAATCATTCATGATGGAGCAACAGAGGACCCATCTAGACATTTTATGATCAGTTTACTTGCCAAAGATCATTTTTGTAGAAAAATTTTTTTAAACTTTTATTCTAATTTCTTAAATTATGAATGTTATTTCATTTTTTAAAAATTTAGTTAGTTTCTCGGTTGCACCTTATATGAAACTATTTTCACATCAAAATTTCTTTTATAGATATCATCAGCAATACACGTAAGTAAATAAGCATATTAAAATAAGTATCCCTGGAGTAAAGTGTAGTAAATTTAAAAAGTTCTAGCCTGTTCAGCAACAATCTTTTTATTTAACATTTTTGGCTAACTTAGTAACCATCCTCAGGATTGAACATTCATGTAAGAGAATTTTTTAAACTTTAACATTCTAAAAGTTCTAAATATGAATCTAACATAAATAATTAAAAGTAACATAAAATATAAAAAATAATAATAATTAGTGTTTGGTTTTAATTTTGTCTTGGTTTATAACATATTTCTATGCTGTGGATAAACAGCAGCATCTTTATGAATGTATGAATTCTTAATACTATATTTGTATATAGTTATTTTTTTTCTACAGTTTTTCTGGTGTCTTGGCTCCTGATGATTTTTAAGAGCGTAGCATCCTTGAAGTGTGGTATATTCTAAGTAACAGTTGCTATAATAGCCAGTGTTGTGGTACTTTTCTCTAGTATATTGTACTGATGCTCTCTTAGCCTGGTGGAAAAGTGTGTGTAGGTTCTGTACCCTATGTATTTGCTTAGGGTTTTCTAGACGTAGAGTAAATGGTATTTGCTACACTTCTGGGGCTATGGTAAGATCAACTGTATTCTTGTCATTATACAATAAGCCTAATAACAAGGACACAGTCAATCCAAAAAAAAAAAAAAAAAAAAAAAAAAAAAACAATTTCTGTGTCAACAAGGAAAAGTAACTACATACAAACACAGTTTTAAGGATTCTTTTTGTATTTCATTTTTAGTTATTTATCATCAATTCATATTTAGAACACTTCTAAGAATGTTAAAATTTAAAAGAATTTTCTTGCAAGAATGTTCAATCCTGAGGATGACCACTAAGTTACCTGAAAGCATTAGATAATTACAAATCTGTTGCTGGAACAAGCTAGAACTCCTGAAATAATACAAACAACTAAGAAAGAAATTGTCCAGTTAGTAGCATTAAAAGGAGATTAGTTAATATACCTTTATTCCATTCTAGTGAAGTGAACATCTATAAGTATAAACAAAACATTTTTTAGCTGTTATAATTATTTAGTGTAATTTTGATTATTTAAATTGCTTAATAATATTTGTTATAAAAAAACCAATCATCTTAGTTATTTTATTATGGGAATTACAACAGGTATTAAACATTTGAATATAAAAGTACTTAATACATATAACAAAAAAATAACAGAAAAATGAAAAACTCAAAGTAATATATTTGAATACATTAAACTTAATATAAATTTACTTGAATCAGTAAAAAGAATCTACTACTAATATTGTAAAATGAAAACAGATCCAAATTTTTGATATTTGCATTTTTGAAATTTTACTCATTTTATTCATCTATTTTATGTCTTTGTATATTCCATTAATTAAAAATGTCTGTTATGTCTTCTCTTATTTGTATCAAAATTCATTATGTTATCAGAATCCAGTATACATATTCAGTAATAACTTTCAATCAGTTCAATAACTGTCACATTAGTTTTCATAGCTGTCACAGATAGTTAAATTGCTGATAGAAATGTCATAGCTATTAAGAATGGAACCAGGAAGTGTGCTTTGAAATGTTGATTTCAAATACATCTAAAATACCTCTTTATATAAGACTGTTTATGCAACAATAATTTATAGTATATTTTTTATTTAATTTATATATTCACTATATTTTCACTTATCTTACATTTCACCTATCTTATGCTTTTCATTATTTAGATTTTTTAAAGCTTTTTTTAAACTTTGTTCAAAAAATAGCATTTAGTAATTTGAAAAAATTGCATAAATTTATACTTACATGCATTTTTTCTATTATAATTTAATCATTCATTTTACATGTGAAAAAAAATTTTTAGTTCTTCAATAGGATGATCATTGGATAAAAGTTATAATTAAATCAGGGACACAAACAGAATAAAATCATCAGGAAGAATTACATTATTAAATGGAAGTAAAAGATAATCAGTCAAAATATGTGACAGCTGTATATTTTGACTAATTATTTTTTACTTCCATCTAATAAAAGGAAATGTAGATGAGAAAATTACTTTTGTTAAATTAGTAGAAACTAATTATTTTATTAAAAAGTCAAAAACAGCTCTCTATAACAAAATATATTATAGCTTATCTACCTGGTTTCCAGTCTGAAATCTACAATGGCTAAGCAAGAGACCAGAAAATTAACATAAGGGCATAGTTTAACAACCGTATGTTAATTTTCTCGTCTCTTGCTTATTCAGTGATCAGGGTGAAGTCCAACCATCCCTACAATGGCTATAAACAGGTAAGCTTTATTGTTTGCTTATATATAGTCCCTTATAAAACAGAGTAAAACAACAGAAAAGTGTGAAGCAAAGTTAATATAATTTCATAGCAAATGAATTAAAACTGTTTCAATTTAATAATTTTATAGATTTTGATAAGTAAAATGGAATAGGTAAATCTAAGGTTGTTTTCTTCCACATCATGAAATTCTTTATCAAAGATAAGAGACTTGAGTCATGACAGTTGCTATGCATTTTACTCTAGTATAAAATTAATTTAAAATATTTCCAAAAATTAAATATTTTTGAAAAATTCTAAAACAGTAAAAATATCTATAATGAAATTTTCCATAAATATACAAACTTAATAAATAATACTGACATTCAACAGTAATAATTGTTTAACATATCAGTACCATAAGACTGCAACTTTTTTCTAAAAGTTTAGTGATAAATTTTATTTTACAGTTTGTAATCAAAACTTTAGTTTTTCAGTTTCCTAATCAAGTTTGAGTTAGTTAAAATATGCATATCAATTAAGGTCAGTGCATAGTTTTCTTTAACATGAAACATGCTTTGTAACTGAAATCACAAAAAGTCCTATATTAATCAGTCATTAATATTAGCTTTAATTAATAAATACAGTACATCGCATTTTGTTAGTTTGACCCTTGTTGGCATCTAAGAGTTTTATTTAGCTAAGCAAAACACTGATATGTTTAACAAATAATTTTCTGTACTTTTCTTCAAATCTATTATTTCAATATTTATTTTAAACCTTTTACATCTATTGTGTATGTTTAAGAAATGAAACAAGATCAAACGAGAAATTATCAAAGCAATAACAGAATTTTATAATTTATATGCAGAAAATGAAGTCATGTATGTAAAAGCAATTAACAATTCTAAACTCATAAAAAATTGGTCTATGTTAACGAGAAGCCTGCGTTAATGTTGTAAGTCACGTGATCCTTTATGCAAACGCTTTCAACACAGTACCGCATCTTTTAAGACGAGACCACTAAAACTTCGATAATAAATTTTTAGAAAATTAAGTTGCATAAATACACATCAAAAAAGGAAAGAAAAAAAAATGTTTTGTTGCTAAACACCAAGACACCCATCATCGTAAACCAGTTAATAATGGAACATTTGTACTGTACAAGATGATATTAATAAACATGCCTTTAAATTCATTCTTAAAGTTCTCGATTAAAATTTCTCTTAAACTATCATAAAATATGTTTTAATAATATAGATATATAATGCATATATGATTTGTACAGTTCACATTAACACTTACACAAAACAGAAAAATTAATCGATTTAAAATATATTTACAGCGACAGATGGCGACACCATATTTTATCATGTTCCACCAGAAAAATTGTGAAATTCAGCAAAACAATCGATTTAGATCAGCATAGGTTTATGACGTTTTCATTATAGCTAACTTGCATTTCTTCACTCACGAACAATTGCAAGTCCAACGCGCAATTTATTGAATAATTTTTTAAAAAATTCTACTAATTTGCATTACCAATTCATCTAACTTGAATTAAAGGCTTAGGTGTTGTTTGTACAAGTTTTTTGTGTTTATTAATCAATCATTAACTATATAGTAGTAATGGTTGTAAAATAGCGTTCATAATTAAATATAACCTACTGCTACGTGTCTGCACGCTTATCATCACCTCGGCCAAATTCTGAATTTTTCGAAAAGAATTTATTCGTTATGGTAAAATAAATAATATATATATCTACTTTTAATTATTAAACTATTTAATTACTTTGAATTATTATCAACAATATTTAAAATATTTTGAACAAGAGTTTATAATCTATATTAAAACGATCAAAATGAAAGGAAAAAAAAAATCTTACTGTAGATATCATCGTTTTACGTGATATAGATTACCGCAAGAAATAATGTGATATCACAACACTTCTCTTCAAAATCATCTGCCCTGGTGCCAAAAATCAGCTGTCCTCTCGACGCAGGATTTTGAAATTAGCGTTTAACATTTTTTTTTAAATCCTCTTAGAAACAAAAGAATGAAATAGTTATACGAAACGAGCTGAAAAGATTCAAATTACAAGAACGTATTACAGTACATGGAATGTAAGCACTGTTGTAAGTTTGTAACGGTCAGAAACCCACTAAACAGTTCGAAGAATTCTATGAAGATCACGTGATACTCTTCGTCAACTACGCGAACAGCACTTTGGCCATTTCCTGTCGCAGTTTAATGCAGTAGTTATAATCCGAAGGACAAAAATGAAGTACGTACTTCACATTAGAATGAATGCAAATTAAATATATTCTTTTAAATGACCGAAACATGTGTATGATATCCGATATTTAACAGGAAAAAATTTTTAAATAGGTTGCAAATGTAATGAACAAAAGGCGGATACAACTTCGAACATTTTCATTTTTTCCTCATTAAGTAACTTGATAACTGCTATAAAGTTAACAATAAATATCATGATCGGAAATTTGAATTACAGATGATATAAAATTTGTTACTACTACTCTGGTTTCTGAAGTTACTCTCTTATCTTTATAGTCAAGCTAATTCCAATTACGCCACTCCCGCATTTCTGGCATGATATTGCATTACTTAAAATATTCAATAAATAAAATTGACACTAATTTATTTAAATAATGATCAAAAATAAACACAAATGTACGTGTGTAGGTGTATAACACGTACTGTATAGTACATACAAATGAATGCGCACGTATATTTAAAATAATCCAAATAAGTCGAAGAATTTATTGCATAGAGAAACGTTTAGTAATAGGTTTTTAGTTATACATAATATTTCGAAATCATCTGCCGCTTTTTTTTGTCATTTAAGTTTTAACGAGAAAATTATTCTCCATCTGTTTAAACCGATAAAGTTACTTTTCGAACATCTCGTTATGTCGATTTTAAAGGTTTTTTTAAATAAAAAGTCTGCCTAATCCTTTAAGCAGGCTTAAAGGCGTCAGGATTAAGCAGACTAACGTAGGAAAGGAAAATTAGATAAATTTTACGTAAAAATTTTCAATTGATCTGATTATGTACGAATAGCAGTCACAATGAAATAGTTACTAAGGTGTGTGTCAATAAAAATCAACAAAATTTAGTTAGTTACATCGAATATTTGTCGTTTGATTTAAACAATGAATCAGAAAGTCATTTAAAAAGAGCGAGTAGAGAGAAATTGATTAAGCATTTCATAAAGCAGACAAAGTATTTCAATGATTATGTGCGTCATTAAAGTGCAACGTTTAGTAATTTTGATGAACTTTCAAAATATATTTGAAATGAAAATACAATCATCAAATGTGAGAGAGAATGTATAAATATTAAAACATCCTTTAAACATTCTATACGTTATCTATAATATTTAATTTCATATACCCTGGTACTGGAATTTAAAAATAACAACTGAACTAATGAGGTTTAAATATTGCAGAAAACAAATATGTTACCTTTTATAAAACTTTCATAATTATTTTTTAACGTGAAATATTTATCATTTTCTGTTGTTTACTTATCGATGATAATGATTTGAAAGAACAAAAACTATCAACAATTTATATTTTCAACTTATTTATTGTTATTAAGCACATAAATCAGCATCATCTGCTTAGTGAAGTTAACATTTGCAGGATGTTTTCCTAAGCAGATGTTTAGTTACTGAAATATCCGTCACAGTCCATATCCTCCCAGTGATGTCATCGATGACATCACACGAACATATATTACCAAGCAATCTTTCTCATTTATTTGTGTAGAACTTTGACCTTTAGTCTAGTCAGCCAGGGTGCGTTCAATTTATAAACGCATTTTAATCACCATCCGAAATAAGCATTAAATTCTGGAACATGAGAACTTTTAGAGCATGAGAAATTAAATTACACACAGTACTTGAACTATAATTGACCTTTTTATTATAGTCAGTAAACAGGAGACAGGAAAAATGACAAAATAAGTATATAATCGTTTATTATAACAACATAATGACGTGGCTGTTAAAAATTACAGCCAGATAAAATTAATTAAATAGTAGTAAAATCTGAGATTTAATTTCAATATCAATGGAAATAAAACCACGTTAAGAAAATACTTACTTTAACTGATTTTTAAATCATATTTGATATGTATATGTGTGTGTGTATATATATATATATATATATATATATATATATATATATATGTATGTCAAATTCATTTATTTTAATATTTTGACATTCTCGAAGTATTTTAAAATTGTAAATTCTTTCTAATCGCCATCAACACGGGTCAATGGCATGTTCTCAATGTTTCTCATTGTATATTATTACCAGATCACTCGCTTGACATTATCTGAAGTGTGTTACTAAACTGAAAATAACAATGAATGTTCTGTCCTTCAGACTAAGAACTCGAATAAAAACTTAAAATAAAATGACAGACTATTTTCGTTAAAAGTAGATTATTTAATTGTTGTTTGTTTTCACCAAATTAATGTAAGAATTTATTACACAGTGGCAATTTAACAAAGAAATATGTGAAAGTAAAAAAAAAAAATAATCAACTTTTCGTCAAATAGAAATAAAAAGTAAATATAGTATTTCGAGAAGATAATTTAGTTGCAACTTAATTCTATTCATGACAATTGTTAAGGCTAGTTTAATTACAAAAGAACCTTACTTCAAACTTAACATACATTTTAAAATATAATTTAAAAAAATATATATACTAAATTTGGACTTAGTTTTAGCGCTTATATTTATTATACTGCACTCATCTAACGTATGATACCTTGTGTATTTTACACAAACTTTTAAAAGGGATTATAAAAAAAATTCAATATTTATAAAACTGAGAAAACAATTTAACGTTACTTAAAAAATAATTTTAAACACAATTAACTATTTAACTTACAATCATCATACTATAATACTTAAATCCAAAGAAAAAGAAAAAAATGAAGACCTTCCACCAAAATTTATTATTTCCTTCCAAGTAAAAATTCTGTTGTTTTTCATTTTTTGGTAGTGAAAAAATATTGTACTAATAGTACAACATAATAATAAATTCCAGTTTCAAAAATTATATTTAAATAATGAGAAGAAAGTCTATGGAAAATCAGATTTAAAGGTTTAATCGAATATTATTTTTTTACTGAATAAAATTGTGCGAACAATTTCTAAAGAAAACTAGAATAATACAGATATTAAGATAAGTAATTCCACTGAATAATTTGATAAAGTGAATGAATTCTGTCTATTTAAATAATCTTCAAATTTTATGCTACTTAAACACAATTCATTCTCGGAAACTAAAAATACAGAATTAAGAATTTATATTTTTCTTGATCTTTTAATATCTTTAGTAGTCTGTCCTTGAATTCACAAATCATTATCCCAGGTTACGATTATAATATGAAAATATATCGCAATTAGAAAACGGCCATGTAATTGATAATCATATCGTTTAATTACTTTCCCGGTTCTGTTATATATATAACAGAGAAAAAGTATGGCGATCGGTCAAAAAAATGGCCTCCAAGATTTTTACATTTTTGGACTAAGGACCTTAAAACGTCGAGAAATGGAAAAAAGTTTGGGTGTTTGTTTATGTATATGAGCACGATTTTTGTTCACCCGTTTTGTGAAGCTTAATAAAGCTGTGTTTTTTGTTAAACATTTCTGAAATTTTGCAGGAAGGTTTGTGTATTACGGGATTAATGTTATTAAATTTTAGTGATTAAAAGATCGAAGGGGGAGATAAAAGGAAATCGTGTGTCATGTCTCGATTAGTGTCGGACTTAATGACAATTTTACTGGTAATTAACATTCACAATTTTTTATAAAACCCATCCCCCACCCTCAAAATTAAGTTTTTTAAAATAAATATCATAACAACAGCTAGTTCCACAAAACGTTGCCGGGAAAGTTAAGGAACTCGTTGCTGGATTTTTTTGAAAAAAATACTACGTCTTAGTTCCTTTATAAATGATTTGTAAAATATAGGTTAAATGTCATACAGAACTTCAGTAAAAATAATTTATAAATTCAAAGATACGAAACATAAAACGTCCAAGATAATCTGGTATAAAAATCTCAAAAACTTTATAATCTCCAAAAGAAAATTATCAAGTGTAAAATTTGAAAATTACTATAAAATAGTCGATTTCATCATAAATTGGTGATACAAGAAAATTTATTACACACAACGTTGTAAATTCGAAAGAATGCTAAAAAATATTCGATAAAATTATTAAATTTTTAAATAAAGTGTAAAACATTTAAAGTCTACAACTGCAGATACATAAATCGAAAAATAACAAAAAACTAATTTAACATCAAAACTAAAACCATCAATGAAATTCTTTTTTTTTAAACAGATAAACCAGATATACCAAAGATTTTATATTTATTTTTCTCGTTGAACAGTTTTTGGATAAAAAATGACATTTCATCAAACCTACGAATCGATTTAATATCGCTACGTTTGCACATAAAAGAAACATATCACATTTATGGCTTGATAATGATTTCCATTTATGAGTTTGGCTTCGCATTATCTGAAAATACTACCAAACTAAAAAATAAACAAATAAACTAAATTTCTCATTTCTGTTTTCAGCTAAAAAGACTTCAACCGAAAATAAGAGTTAAAGAAAATTAACTTTTTCGTTTTTATTCAGCTTCTCAGTTTACGTGAATCAATAAAACACTATCAGCAAATGTCCACTGGTCTCTTCTGTAAACAAAAATAGAAGACACCAAGGAAGAACTAAGAATGACGCCATGAAAATTGTTAGATTCATCCGCGATTTTTCAAGAAAGTATTAATAGTCTGTAACTGTAAACTGAATTACATTTAAATTATTAGTAACATTTTGGAAAAACTCATGTTGAATAATTTGTATTATATTTAATAATTCACAAGCAGAAGTTACAAGATAAAATGTATATGTAAAGTAAAAATTTGATTTTAAATTTTAAACATTTTTTTAAAATGATTGCACAAATTTGATTTATATAACTGTATATTTCAGATACTAAAAATGAATTAAATCTATATGCTTAACAATCACAGTAACTTAAAAATTTAAAGGCCATACTCAGTTTTTAAGTTTGAGATAGTCTCTCTATATAAGTAAACAGAATTACGTTGTGATTTTTAGATAATAAACTAATAAAACAGAATTAATTAATTTATAATATGAATGTAAATTTAAATATATTTTAAAATAATTTAACTTATTTTAGCTTCTTTAAGTCATCGCATTGTGTTATATATAAATTTTTAAAAATGTGATAACTTAATTCAGTTTGCTTATTTATGAAATGTCAAAGGTGAAATCCTTTTTTCACTTCGACTTTACAATCTATAGTCAGTAAATAATAATTTTCAATATTTACTTCGAAGTCCTTGAAGGTCTAGAAATTTACATCTAATTAAGAAGTTCGCCTTCTATATACTACATTTAAAAAATAGTATTTTGAATGGCCTATTTATATGAATTTAAAAATTCGTACAATATACGTAAGTAGACAAAAATGTGTTTGCATTTTATTATTCATTTTTGGATATTTGAGACTTATTAAACGACATTTGAACTGAATTTTAATTTATAACTAAATGTGTAGCATTATAAAAAAATTTTGTATTTTTATGATATTAGTAACAGCGTAAGATATTTTCAAACTGTTATATTTTAGAAAAACATCAAAAAATTCTAATCATTGTCAAGTATCAATCCTATCTGAAATTATTACAAATAAATACTTTTACTGATTTGAAAGCACCGTGAAAGTTAATAATAAATCTCATAAACTTTTATTTTCCTTAAAATGTAGTATGATTTAGTAATTTGGCTAATGAAACAACGATAAAATTATCAATGCGTCACGTTAGCTATTGGATAATTATTATATAGCGGTGAATTATAAATTTGAACGTTTAAACTTTTATATGATTCAAATACAAAAATTAATAGCAACGGGTAATGAAATGGACCCAATTTTAAACGACAAAAAAAGAAAAAATGCATAATAAATATGCATTTTTCTTTGTTCTATCGATAATGATATCGTTTAAAAGGCTAGCAAATAATTTCTCACTAATGCATTAGTTTGCAAATCCGAACATTTTTAATGAAAAATATGCAGAAATTTTATAGATTTGCTTTCTATAAACGTAAACGAATGGTTGTTCATTATAAATAGAGGACGATTAATTTTTCTAGAAATTCGTATCGTTTATTACAGATTATATAATGGAATTTTATGTTTAGTATCATCGTTCTCAAATTCTTGCACATCTTTTAAAATTAAAAAATATTTTAATTTACTAATATCGAATCAGATTTGAAGCCTCATAATTTTTGATGGATAGTTATTTTACTTTCATCCACTCTAGCAGGTCCCAAAGGAGATTGGATCCATTCGTAATAGGCAAAATCGTGGCTAACCGCATACTAAAACTGTACGGCGTTAAAATCTTATCTAATCGATCTGCTAATAATAAAAATTACATTTATGCAATGCAATTTTTATTCACGTACGTGGAGAAAAACTCCGGACTGTATGAACAAGCTGAAACTAATCCCATGAATCGATATTGCCGGTAATAGCAACAGAAAATAAATTTTAATCTCGAAATATTAGTATGATAGGTAATAAGATGAATAAGTAAAGGAAAATGTCATTTAAGATTTATGAATGACAAAAATTTCTAAAGTAAATTACATAGAATATCAACTTACATACAATTGTAATAGATATAATAGCAATTTGTAATAAATACAGCTTTTCTTTATACGTACAATCGTCCTTATAAAATATACCAAACTGTTTTTATTATTATTACAGTACTTCAAAACAATAACATTCTAAGAAACGTTCATTACAATATGTATGAGTAATAAAAATACAATTAATTTGTTGATACAATAAATTGCTAAAATAGCATTCGTAATAAATGGACTATTATTTATCGAATATATCGTATTTTATAGCGTCATTTATTATTTTAAAATGTTGTAAGCTTTGCACCCAAATTGATTTATTTGCAAACCTTGGTAATTAATATAAATAATTATAAGATTTTTTAAATCAAATTATGTGTCGTTTATTTAAATTTAAAGATAACTTCCGTCCCTTAGAAGTATTTTTAAAACCGTTACAAGTCTTTTATTAAAATTATTTAATAAAAATGACGGAAATGAAGCAGAATTCTGTCACGGAAAAAACTGTACGAAAACCATTATATCTAATCTAACGCGGAAATGTGCTGAGTGAGGATCACGACGCTTTTGTCTCTGAACAAAAAGTGTATATATATATATGAATGACAAAATTACCCATATATTCAATATTAAATGGTCAGTTAAGAAATCAAGATAATTTTAAACAAGAATTCCATGTTAAACATTTTAAAATAATTAGCAAATAATGATAAAATTACTTTTCTTGTTATATTACAGAAATACCACTGAACATTTATTTATGGCTTAGACCTTCTTTTTTAGAATACTGTATCTTTGATAATACATATAGATGGTTTAACTTTTTTTAAATCACTGACGACAGTCTAAAAAGTAATGTCCAATCTGTGAATGTTCAACAGTTTTCCTGTCTAAATAAGTTTAGCATTTTGTTTCGAATACAGTAGAGAGTCGTTAATCCGAATCAATTGGGGACTGGGATTGTTCGGATTAGTGATTTTTCGGATAACCGATTATGTACGAAAAAATATATTAACCTGTCCGATGTTCAAATTTCTCTCCGTTTCGTGTCGCTTCGTGTTGAATTTTCGTCGATTTTAAGCCTAACGAAAATTTTTATAATAATAATCGAGGCTATTGTATCGTTAAAAATTATTTCTTTGTTTTGTACAAACAAAATAAATATATTGAAGAATATAAAAACATGAAAATTATACTTTAGAAGTAAATCTAGTATCAAAAACGTTCGATTCAGCACGACACAGTCCGACTGAAAATCGTTCGGATAACCGGCGATTCGGATTACCGGGGTTCGGATTAACGACTCTCTACTGTATATCTTAATATAGATGTGTTTTGCTACGTAAGTCTTTTTTGAGAATATAAATTCATAAAAACTATGATGAAACAAGTTTGTTCATTTAACGTAGTTAAATATAAATCGAAATGAAAATTACGAACATTTAAAAAATTAAAACCCTTATGAACTAAAAGAAAATATCTAAAATTTAGCAATAAGAAAAGAATATATATATCCTTTTAGAATCATAATAGAGCATACTGTACGCTCTATTATGATTTTATTGCTGTTAAATCTCGAACTATCGAACTAGATTCATTTTTTTCATAAATCCATGAACAAAGATCCAGTATCTAGTCTTGATACTTTTATGTTCTTGTTAAGATGCAAGCAACCATTTCCAAAGTTCATCCTCGATAAACTAAATTAATTCTAATGCTACTAGGATTACCGTAAATTTTAAAATTAGAAATAATAATAATAATAAAGGATTATAAAATAAATTTCGAGCGCAACATTTTTATTTAAAATTACATAAATTAATACTCTATAAGAAACTAGCAATATGCTACTGTTTAACGAGCAACATTTCTACAGTTTTTTATCTTCAACTGAAATAAAACAATTTTATTTTCAATTTATGGAAGTTAGAAATGTGGAGAGAAATTATGTATTAGAATTATTAAAATTCGACTATCGACTCTTCTGTTATTACTGTAAGCCAAATGTTATTTTCAAAGAGTTATTTTACTTATCTTTCATAAAATATACGACAGTCTTTTATTGTTTCATAAAAAGTCCAGGACAAAAATTATAAGTCACAAAAAATAAATAAATAGGCTAATCCAATGGAGAAATGTATTCAGTCCTGAATAAAACGTGCAATTTTTCAGTTTGTAATACAATAAGTCATATCTTCCTCAAATAGACGGCGCGCTCAATATTAGAGGAGCTATTAATAAATTTATCTTCATGCAGATGTGCTGTTTATTATAATAAATACAGTATATTAATTAAGCAATAATCTAAAAAAATTAATTTTATCATCAGATTTTTCTAAAACTTTTCAATATTTACAGTTGCACTAATAAATTTGTATGAATTTAACATTCTAATCAAGTTTGTATCAATTTGAAACAAAGTGAATTTTATAAACAAATTTTAATTAATTTCTCCCTGCCTAACACGATACGAATGAAATTATAATTAACCAGATTAATGAAAACATCGAAAGATAAAGAACATTTTACTGAATCCAATAATGTTTATTATTCTGGCATGCTCTGCCGCTGATACTTCTGCTATTGTTTATATAATTTTTAAACATGTCAGTCTTTAAATAAAGATAGAATTTAAGTAAAAATTTTCGATATACACTGCCTCTACATTTTCACAGTTTTAAAATATAATTAAATACAGTCATTTAATGATCAGTTCCAAATGATTAAATTTACAGAAGTTTATTCAAAATTTTATGTAATATTTAATATATTAATATATTATATATTTAATATATTAATATATAATATAAATATATATTAATATATATTTATTTAATATATTAAATAATTATATATATATATATTATTTAATATATTTAATTAAAGTAACAAATTTATTATGTAAAAAGTAGTTTAAAAATTACGATATTCAAATAAAAAATCAAAACATTAAAATAAATCAATTTGGAAAAATTATTACAGGTGATATGATTTATTTTTGAAATGTCTAAATTAAGTTTATATTATTATTAGTAATAATAATATAATCTTATACTCCTGTGATCAAAGAGTATCGACAGTAGTTCGATAAATCGCAAGATTTAAATTTATTCCCCCCCCTTTAAAGTAATCCCCTCTCACAGCAATGCACTTACGCCAATGTTTTTTCCAATCGTCGAAACGTGCTTTTAAGTGTTTTCGTGAAACCCATTCGGGACTCGCAGTGAATTTTGTAATAACATCAATCAACTCAAAATGATACCACGAAGCAGAAATTTTAGTCGAGAAACAGGAAAAAGTAACACGGTGCCATATCAAGTGAATACGGAGCCTGAGGAACCGTACTTGTTGAATTTTAGAAAAATTTCACAAAAACAAAAGCATTGTGAGCAGGTGCATTATCCTGGTGCAAAAATCCATATGTTCTAGCCAAAAGTTCGGCCATTTTCTATGAACTGCTTCGCGCAAACGACGCAAAACGCTCAAATAATATTCTTTGATGATAGTTTGAACAGTCGGAAGGAATTCATGATGCACAATACCACGACGATAGAAAAGTCAACACGACCTTGCTTTTTGACTGACTTTGAAGTGGTCTTTTCCATCTCGCTTTACCTTTCGAGCGCCATTCACTCGATTGTTGAGCCGTTTGGTATCAAAAGCGTAGATCCATGTTTCATCACCCATAATAATGTATTTTAAGAACGATTCGCCTCGAGAAAGAATTTCCTCGACCACTCGAATGTGTTGATGCTTTTGAAAAAAAATTCAATGTTTCCGAGAAACTATGTGCCGCAGGCCTATAGCTTCTCGAATTAAACAACGATCATTGGACACCAAATCTCTGACTCGAGCGACGTGCTGCAGTGAATGGTCTACCAAAACGTGGTTCATCTTTGATGCATTCTCTGCTTTTCTTGAACATCTTGTACCACTCGGAAGCTCTCGATTTTGATAGACTATCGTCACAAATTTTGCAACATTTCCACTTGTTTTAGCAGTAATTCCGTTGCGAAAACAAAATTTAATGCAAGTTCTTTGCCTAATTAGGTTACATTCGACATTTTGAAAAATCGCAGGAGCAAAAACTCTTTACACATAAAATAATCAAAATCTAAATCTAAACTACAATCCACAGAAATGGACTTTTTGAGGAGATCTGCTCTATGTTCAGAACTCGATAGAATCAGAAATGAGGAAATTAAGAAAAAAAAAAATGACTATCAAAACTCTATATCCACTAACAACTATATCCATAACAAACGATTAACATGGTATGGCCATGTTCGGAGGATGGAAGAAGGCAGACTACCACAACAGATATTGAAATGGGCCTGGTAAGCAGGAGGAGGAGAGGAAGGCCGCGAGCTACATGGATAGAGGAGATAAAGAAACCTATGGAACACAAAGGATTGTCAAGATAGAACGGAATGGAAAAGTTTGGGCACAGAAAGATACTTAAGCATTGTTAACCTGTATAATAATAATAATAATAATTTTTTTGTAAAAAGCGATTGGATATGGGCGAGCAAGCAAGATACGACTAGTATTTGTAATGCAATTTTTACTTTATTAAATAATAATAAGCATTTATTTGCAAACGAAAACAAATGATGACGTACGGATTGCTGCTAATATCGATGAAAGTCGTACAAAATGACGACAGCGCCCTCTTGCACGCGCGCAGTTTAAATGAACCATTCCCGATACTTTTTATCACTAGTATATTTCGGAGAGATTAAACAGCTTACCTCCTCACTATGTATTGATGTAAGTATTCGACCTAAGATTAGCAGCTATTTTCTTATAAACTGCTTAATATGTACATTTAATATTTAATAGCTTATAATATTTTTTTTAAATTAAGCATATTTACAAGATTATTATTGAAATTATTATTATTTTGAATGTAAAATATGAATTACAATAATTTTAAACGTATGTAACTAACTATAACTGCACTAGTAAATTTAACAAGATACAAGTATGTACACAGTTAATTACATTTCTTTCAGGTTGAAAATAAACCTTGTTTCAAATCTTCATTCTATATTTCGAATTTAAATTATGAAAAAGAACTATTGTCCCATTCAATGATTAAAAAATTATAATCTTAGAAACGTTCTCATTAACTGTAAAAATAGCATGCAAATACTAGGTTAATTATTTTCGCATATTAATATGCTTTAACATTTTTATAATCCTGGATGGTCCCAAAATCTGTATGCAGTTTTATGCTTTAATAAGTAAAGATTCACAAATGTTAAAACTATGCAATAAATAATATTTGTGAGTAATGTAATAATTTTACCAATAAAGAACTAATTTATTTTATTTACAGATCCAATAGTGATCTCAAATAGCAATAATCAAAGAAAAAGTAAACTGCATGTATTGGTTAGCAGAAGTGAAAGTCAATAAGAGTTGTTAGAAGAAAGTACTGTACAGTACCTTACTTAAATCATAGCACATTTACCATAATGAATAAAAAAAATTCACATTTCAAAAATACTTTAAAAAATATTAAAAGTAGATAATATTCATTAGGAGAACAGTTCTAAATATTTCTTTCCCCCAACAGGATTCAAAAATAATATGAATGATAATTTCTAACATATCTAGAAGTGGAAAGTTTCAATTCTTTTTTTTTTATGTTTTTACTGATAAGAAATCAATCAGTAAATTAATTTTGTTTTAAACAAATATATTTTAAAACAAAAAAGCCGAAATGTATTTCATTTATTTATTAATAACTACATTTTAAAAAATTATATTTTTAAACTTATATAAACTTGTAATAAACTTAAGTTCTAAAATCACTGCAATATTTGAATTATAGTTTTACAATGTTTCTAAAATCAGTGAATTTTTTTAGTACTTTATTTCATTTTATCACACACAACTACTTTTGTATGTAATAAAAAATATTTAACAAACAAAAAGTGTATATACATAACTTCATTGCTCCTTACCAATTTTAATGAGATAGACATTTGAAATCAGGGTTATGCAACATGCAAACAGTTAAATATTTCAATGCAGCCAATTATCCATGATTTTGGAAAAAATATAATATGCCTGTCCATTCAAAATATATATTACTATTATTTTAATTTAAATCCAAATAATGCATTTGAATTAATTTGTACTGGAGGATTTGTATGTGAATAGTTGTTTTGTATTTAAAAGTACATTTTACCTACAATACTGTGGCCTGCTTAAAAACAATTTAACTTAATGCATCCAAGATAACACTTATATTGAGCGTTTCTGATTTAAATATACATAAATTAAAAATTTAATTAGGTTCTAACATTGACTAAAACAATATTCAAAGTTAATTAAATATTTTAATTTTATACTAAACCATTAGAATACACAAACAGAAAATTATTACTTACCGCTGCTGAGGCCACAAGTAGAAAGTACATATAAAGAGAAAAAATAAATTATAATCATATATAAAAATCTACAACTAAAACTAAAATGCATTAAATATTTTCAAATCAATTCATTCCATAGAAATTGCTCTAACTTATCTTGAAGAAAATATACCTAGAATGAAATTGTAAAGTTTTTCATATATTTTCAAAATCTAATTAAAGTTAAGACCTTGTTATTTACTTCTAAAAATGATTTAACTGTTAATACAGTGTTTCCCCAAAAATAAGACTGGTCTTATATTAATTTTTACTCCATAAGACACATTAGGGTTTATTTTCAGGGAATGTCTTAATTTTCATGCACTGCAATTTACATTTATTCATTTACAACAATCTACACTTGTTAAAAGTACAGTCATTTCATCTTCTGGAACATCGTCATAAAGCTCTAAACCCCGAATTTCTTGCAACTCCATTTTCTATACAACCATTGGCCCTAATCTCTCATGTTTAGCAATAGAGCTCTCCTTAAATGAGCACTTCTTGTCCATGTAACCTGCTTGTAGTGCATTGGCAACACACAATTGTCAGTGATTTTATCCCATGAATTCTTCACTTAAGTCACAACCTCTTGCAGAATAGGCTTCACAAAGTTTCCACACTGATTTCTCTCCATTCTATTTTCAATGTTGTTGATTTCCATGTGCAAATGGTCTTTGAATGGCTTGTTTATTGCAATATCAAGAGTCTGGAGATAGGCAGTCATTACTGCGGGAATCATTATTTGATCCATTCTTTCTGCAAAGAAGTTCTTCATGTCTTTAGTGCAGTGAGTGATGACTAAATCCCAAGCTATCAGACCTCTTTAGCCACCTACAAAACAAGTGGTAGCATTAAATCAACCCACTTCCTTATAACTGCTTGTGTGCACCAGGCTTTTTTGGTTTCAAGAACATAAATGCCTGAAACACATTCAATCTCATCTACGAGTTATCTCATCAAAAATGTTACTGTTAAACACTTATTTATTTCAAATTTATAAAGTGTGTGTAGACTTTTGTTCCACTGTGTATATAACAATTTCACTTTTTAGGAGTCAATCATTAACAAAAATGCATTTAAAGCTTTTTTTTTGCTTCATCTTTAGACAATCGTTTCAAAATTTCCATTCTATGTTCTATTTAACATATGACCATTAAAAATGAAATGCAATTCAGAGCAACTGAAAAAGAACTTTTCAAGAAAGAAAAAAAAACCCTTTTCCTTATAATTATTCCTTGACTCCTAAATAATGTAACTTTTATTCAACAATATAAATCTAAAAATATACATTGAGATTTTAGTTACTTAAGTTGAACTTATCCAGTTATTACTTGTATTAGTTCTCTTTTATGTAAAAATAGAATTTGTTAAATCACATTTAAATAATGAATACACTCTGTATGTAAATACCTGTCCATCTTTAACAAATAATAAATAATTTATATACTGTATACTCATAAAATATACATACATTTTTTAGAGCTGTACATAAAAATATTTTAATTAGGATGAAATGTTTTAAGTGTTTTATTTTCTGACTAGATTTAAGATTTGAGATAAATTTTTTGTATTGCAGATGAACAAATATTGTGAATCTACATTCTTACAGTCTGAAAACTACAAGAATAGATTTACAACATTTGTTCTGTCTGAATCTGAGTAAAAAACTCAAAACATGTCAAAACTCATGTTTTTTTAGTACTACTGTTTCTTTTTCACGGTTTAAAATGCTTGGTGATAAATTGTATTAACTATATTCTCTTCTGTTCCTAAAAATATCTTCCATCTAATTATTTAATTTTTTTATATTCTACTTTGTCATAAAAGATTAAAATTTTACAAGTAAATTCCTTTATAAATGTATGAATGTAAGTATCAATAGCTTCCACAATGTTTGTCTCATGATAAAAATTTCTTTCATTTAGATCGACTAACCAATCAATTCACTAAAATGTTTCTTAAATTTGTTTCCACTATACTAATTTTATAATGAACAGTGTGTGTTTACGTATTTTTAGGAAGACTTTGAAAAATAATAGACACGACAAAATAATTTAAAATAAAACATCTAGCAATATATTATTTTGTGGAACAATCAATCATGATTTCAAAATGGTGCATGTAAACAAAGTTTGAAAATAAAGATTATGTTTTACACTTTTCAAAGAGAAATCATCTTATTCCATAATTAAGAAATGTGAAAAATCACAAAATTAGCATCTTCAAATGCAAAATAAGCATTACGATTAATAATGAAGAAAATAATTGTCATACATTGCTTTCAACCGAAAGAAAACCTCCAAATAAATTTTCAGAGACGATATGTACAGTACCTCTAAGAATTTCAAAAGTAAGGTCTCTGGTCTTAAAAGAAAATCCACCAACTCAAAGAACAATTATAGACATTCAAACTGTATCAACTGTAAACAAGATGATGATAATTTAAATTTTAAAAATATGTTTACCACCTTTTATCTAGAACACAATATGGATTGCTTTATGAAAATCATTTAGGTAGAAAGCAATGGAAATATATTGTGACTATTGAAAAAGCACAGATGTACTTAAATGGTTATAACAAAAACAGATTGATTTACTACTGTAAAAAAGGGAAGAAAAAATTTTCAAACTTGGTTCCAAAATTTCAAAAAAGTTTCAGTAAGGGATTATTGGTGTCTTGTAGAAGAGAAAACTAAAATTAAGAAAAATGTTAAAATTAATTCTACATATTATCGAAATAATGTTTTAGTTATATTTAAAGAAAAAGTATCGTCATCTCTTTATCCACAGTGTCTTCTAAGAGTGGAACTCCATGATACAGCTATTAAATCATACACAATACATATATCTACCATTAAATTTCTTAGAGAAAGAGGGGGGATTACACCACTATACCTTTTTATCATATTTCTTGAATGCTTCCTGACAGGTTTTCAATAGACCACTGTGCCTTCAGATTGTTAAAAAGAGCTCTTTCTAAATGCAGACCAAGAACAGTAAATGGACTATGGAAATCAGTTGAAAAAGAGTGGAGTACAATACTACTACTTACTGTAAAGAAATGTACTCATATCTTGAAAATCTAGATGTAAGTTGATAGTCCAGAAAAAGGTCTATCAAAGAACAATATGTTTTTTTTATATGTTATATTTAAAACATTAATTATATTGCAAGAAAATTTATTGTAAATAATGTGTGAACATCTCTGTTTCTTCATCTTCATGAGAATGAATAAACATTTGTAAACATCAAATAAAAACTACAATTACCCTTAAAATTGTGGAGTCTTACACACAGTATACCTTCTGCTTTTGATTATAAAGAGAATTAGAGGGGCTATCTTATCACACACAGACTAAAGAAACTTCAGATGTAACAAAACAATTAAAATACATTTATTCTTACAATATACATTTGCTTTATAAAAGTTATTAAAAAAAAAAAATGAAGTAAATTTCTGAAGGAGCAATTACCCTCTTCTAGTCCCTTGCTATAGATGACCTTGGTATCTATGTATTTGTTTAAAATGCAGATAGATATATTTAATAACCTAGTAGAATATTTTTAAACAATGAATGTTTTTAAAATGGTTTATAACAATTTAAAAAAAATTCCTGCTTTTATCATAAATAATACTTCTAGTTAAATATTTTACAAGTTGATAATGCGGTATCAATCATTTTCGTGCATAATTTAAGTTATTAAAGCTAATTAAATAATTTCCTTTTAAATCACTCACAACTTCCCTATCTACACTACATAATAAATGACAATGATAGAGATGTGTTACCTTATAAGAGAATGACTTTACTGAATATTACTTTAAAAAAATAATAATAATAATAATAATAAAGAAAGCACTATGAAATATTAAAGTATTATTCTGTATTATTATTTTATATCAATATAACAAAAAATTTTTAAAGAATTTTGAAAGAGAGAGAGAAAGATAAGTGTCAACTATAAGAATGGCATGTTAGTAAAATTAAAAATCTTAGCCAAATTGAAATGAAACTAAAATTATATACTACATACAAGAGAGAAATCTTATTAATATTGTTTTAATCAAAAATAAAACAACACACATACACAAACAATATAAAACTCCTAAACTTGGTTTTAACTGCTTTAGTATAGCAATTTTATGTATACAGATTTTATAATAATTTTTCTCAAAAACTTAGATTACACAGTCTCTTCCATTATGTGTTTCTTATATACAAATTTATTGAGGTACAATAAATAAAATCACAAAAACATACAACTATATTTGCTCATACATTATTTTTTTATGAGATGACTATTCTTTGTGCTACCAGGCATCATTATGCAAATGCAAAAAAAAAAAATGCAACTGAGCTGAATGTAGTTTCTTATAGAGTAAGGGTAGCAAAACTATGGCACACATGCTCAAAGTGGCATGTTGAGAGAATCAACTGACACGTAATGTGTCATACAATTTTGGTTTATCACCCGTCTTTTTCAATAGTTCTTTTGCATCTGAGTCCTTTATCGTCTGATCATCTATTTTTTCAATCAGCTTCTTTACATTTATTCCAATTAAAGCATTTTAATTTCATTTATTAAATTATTATTTGAAGTTCAAAACTTTGGCGCACACATATTTTAAAGATAATTACACTCACTATATGGCACACGGACTCAAAATGGCTCACCATCCATTATAGAGGAATATACAAAATCACACACACATCTCATCCTCTTTCCCCTTTTCCAATTTACTCATGTTATAACCCTATGAGTTTGTATTGTAAAGTTTTACTAAATTTGGGAACTTTATTTCAGGGGTGCAGAATAGATCCTATTGAAGAAATGGGTTCAGGGAAAATTTGAAATAAAAAATACTAGTAGGAACCCATCAAAATTGACTGTTTTAGTCAATAAAAATACAATGAGTTCAGCTAACTGACACCTAAATGCGAATTCCAGCACATAATAAACAAAGAAATTTTAATGTTCAAACGTTTTTGGCCTTCTTTTAGAAGCCCTCATCAGGAATGAATGCACAAAAAATTTTGTTTGGTACATGCTGGAATTCAGTTAGTTGATTATACAGTGCCACTTTTGTTTGATTTACAATGAACTCATTTAAAATTTGGCATTATACACAAAAATCATCAGTACAATAAGTGTTTTCTGGGCCATTTCAAGGTGACTCGTGTCTACCTATTCTCTGATACCATGAGGCTCCTCCCACTATCTCTCTCTCAATGGTTTCTTCAATTTTGCATCCAGAACCTAAGATGACAATTTAGCATTCCTAAAACTGACCAACTTCAACTGGTGGAGTTTCAGATTAATGGTAAGGGTTGTATTGGTTACCTGATGGCAATCTCATCGGCTGTTATAAAACTCAACCTACCAGTCATGTGTTCAAGTTTATTCTTTTAGTTGGTAGATTTGTTTAAAAAGACATCAATTGGCATTAAGTAACAAATTGGATGGTTAGAATCATATGGTCTCTTCATGAAGCAATAGTACAATAAAAGGAGAATGGTGGTTAAAGTTGGTATATGACAGTAGGTTGATATTGGCAAATTAATTTATTGAAAAATAATGCAAACTGTCTTTTAATTAATATGTAATTAGCAAACAATGCAGGAATTCACAGTAGTAGTGAGCAAAGGGTTGTTTAAATGAGTAAGAAAAAATAAATCACTATGATGTGCAAGTGACACGTTCATCAGGCACTTGCACATCAGAAAGATTTGAGAAAGCTGTCATGGCTCACAGCTTTCTCAAATCTTTCTTCAGTATCATCATTTACAGTTTAAGAGCTTTAATTTGATACCTGAACTGTATTTTTAACCTCGGCCATTTGCTCAAACTACATCTTACAATCTCAAACCCTCTTTAATATACAGATTAGTATGTTAATTAACATAAATAACTTACTTTACAATAAAATTATTGGTTATATGAGAAGAATAATTTGAAAAACTAGAAAAAATAAATTATGTAGAAGATTAATTAAATTGACTGTTTATAATGGTCTAAACAAAAATGAACAATGTTGTTATAAACACAATGTTAATTCTTTAATCGCTGAAAATTTCTTCTTGCTACATACCTGGATATGAATTTGTTTTTACCCTTCAGGCTAGGCTTTATAGGGAAATGGTTCATTGTTCTTCCCAGTAGTGAAAGAGTTCAAAATTTGTTTTAGTTGAGAGAACTGCAGGCAAGAAGAATCAGGATTGTCTCATTGCTATTATCTGTGCAATTATTTCTCAATTATTATGCTTTTAATTATAATTATGCTTTATAATACAGTGGTACCTTATATTTCAAACAACTAACTTTGAATGATTGATAATTGAGATAAAAAAGGAACACATCACAAAGCAGGAATGTGACACGTGTGGCAGATTTGGTGGCCATGTTTAAGATGCCAAATTCAATGGTGTGTGACCAGTAGGGTTTCTCTAATGGAATTCCAGCTGTTTTTTCCTGCAAATTTCTTAAAAGTTCACTTTTTTTCTTATTTTGTGTTAAGGTTGAGGAAATTTTGCAAATTGAAAGTATAATTAACTCAAACTGTCAGAATACATTTGTATTTATTAATGTTAAGCCTGCTTATTAGTTTTTTAAATTTTTGCTTGTTTTGGCATCTCACAGATTGTCAATAATCAATACATAGCCTATTTGTGACAGGACTCTGAAAATTCTTTACTTGTGAGAACCTGTAATATCTTGAATATAGTGGTGCCTCATATAACGTACTTAATCCGTTCCAGGTGCACGTCCGTTATACGAAATGCATTTTCCCATAGAAATACACGTTAAAACATCTAATTTGTTCCGCAGCATAAAATAACCATACTGTATCATTAAAAAATAAACATGGGGTGTGTTCTTTTATTCCTCTATGTAACTCTGCGCGAGTGACATCCGTTTAAAAATTCCTGCGGAACGCGTTCATAAATTCCGGTGGGAGTGCACGCCATCCAACTGCAAAAACGGCTGCTTGTAGCAGTAGTTTACGGTGGAAAGCAACATGGCGTCCTCCATGGCTCAGATAGTTTCATTTCCGGGTCCATTATGTGGTTTTATGAATGAAAATTTAAAAATTGTGAAAGCGCGAGTTAGCGCACACGGTGATGTAAGTGTCTTTACCAATTTTTTTTTAAGGCTATTTTGAATGCTCTTTTAACAAATAATCCATTTTATGGTTAAATTTTACAATTGGGACCCTTCTTTTGTCTTTTAAAGCTCATATTTTAGAATTATAGATTCCTCCATTACGATACTATTGATAGGGCAGACGCTGCCATCTTTCTTTCTTTCACAGTCGTTCCTAAATGCTTACAAACAGCAGCGCACTGCCGTAGTAGCAGAGACGCAGAGCGACCACTATTAAAGAACGCACCCCTGTAGTAGCAGAGACGCAGAGCGACCACTATTAAAGAACGCACCCCATGGAGAAGTCACCAATTATGCCAGAAAGTCCGTTGTTCGCAGCCAGTTCGTTATTCAAGGTGTATGTTATACGAGGCACCACTGTAATTGTACTGATGCTGTCTTAATTTTTAACCATCCCAGTAGCTTCAATAACTGCATAACGCCAGGTTGTGAAAATTGGACAAGGACACAAACGAGTATGAAGTCTGCAAGTATGAAGTTTTTCTTCATAAATCTGATTATTAAAACCAAAAGAATTGTCATACTGGGCTTTAAGTGTGATTCTACTATTAAAGCAGCCAAGATAGACAAATCAAGAATACTAGACAACAAAAGAAGTACTGCAATGCATCTTGAAAACGAACTAGAAATTTTTCAGGCTACGGGTGAAAAAGCACATAACATCTGTCTTCTTTTAAATACAGTAAGACCCCGCTTAACGTGGGGGATGCGTTCCTAGATGACAGAGCGCTAAACGAAACAGTGTTAAACGGGGTCATCTTAACATGTAAATAAGGGGGATACGTGAAACAGAACAGAGAATAAGAAAATTTATCAGTTTTCTTTTGTTTTATTTTGTAACATTTATTGTTAAATACTTTTTTATTACATTAATTATAGACTTATTTATTGCTAATATCGAAATTTATTCATAAAACATTCATGAAAATAAAAAAAAGTTCGAGTAAAGAAGTTATGTTTGTGATGAGGAAGGTTCTTCCTCATTTGACATCTTTTGTTTTTTTGTGAAGAAGTCATCTAATGTCGTTTGCCTTTTCCTGTTTCGTTCAGCAAGCAGTTGTCGATAGCAAGACATGGCATCCATGACACTTCGTCTTGCCTTTGAACTTCTATCAAAATTGAAATCATTTTGTATAAACTGATCCATAATTTCCATTATAGTGGCTAAACTTTTTTTTTTTAGAAAATCCGTTGAAAGTTCCTTTTGTTCCTCATCTTCAGAAACGCTAATTTTGTCATCTTCATGCACCTGTTGTTCTACTAATTCTTTTAGAACGTCATTGGAAAAACTTTCTCCGGTTGTAACTTGAAATAATTCTTCAATAGCCTGCGCATTTATATTATCCAACCCTGTTTCATTAGCTAGCTTGACAATTTCGTCGGCATCAACAATGGATTCTCTTGTGTCAACATCCTTGCTTAGCTCTGGCCATACATTCTTCCATACTCCTTTCAAACATTTCTCGGTCACCTCATTCCAGGAAAGATTGATGTTGTTACAGCATCCATGATATTCTAGTTTTTCCAAAAATCTCTAATGGATTGTTATAACTGCTCGATCTGTTTTATCAATCAGTTGTCGGAATGTCCACCGCAGATAATAAGCTTTAAAATTTGACATTACGCCTTGATCCCAACACTGCGTGCGATCTCGGGGAATTTCAATACTACCGTGTAATACCGAAACAGCGTTAAGCAGGGTCTTACTGTACATTAAAGATGATTCCACCCACATCAATTGAATCAGAAAGGGCATTTCTCAGTAGCAGGACTTTTCATTACTAAAATAAGAACCAGATTGAGCAATTGGCATAGCAACTATCTTCGTTTTTTAAAATCCTATAAAAATTTACAATAATATTTTGTATTATGTTTTAATTAAAATATGTAAATTACCAAATTACCTTCTAGGTTAGAAGTTCAATCTAAGTTCATTTTTTTTCTTTAAATTTTCAACTCAAAGGCAATTTTTTTTGTTGTAAGCAGTTTCCAACAAACTTTAATAAATTTTTTCTATTTGTGAAAATTTCTATGTAGTCCAAAGGTAATTTTTAATATATATTTTACACAGTACTATTAATATTATGATTTTGGAGGTTGCAAAACATATTAAATTACTTTAAAAAATGAAAAATGATTATATCATTCAATTTCAAGATATTTTTTATATCTTAAAAATAATTATTACCCAGGATACTGGGGAAACAGTTCACTTTCCCCCTGAAATCCCGAGACAAGCGAAAGATTGGGAAATGAGAAACCCTAGTGACCAGTGAATACAATTTTCATTTTGTTATACAGTATTTACATATTTTATTTATTGTTTTTGTGTCTTAATTTATTATTTTAAGATTATTGAAATGGGTATTCTTAAGGATCTGGGAATGTATTAATTCAGAGTTCAAATGGCCTCCTAGAATAAATTAAACTCAAAGCATGAAATGCCACTGTATTAAAAAAAACACTTCTTTTGTGATTTTTTTCTGAAATAAAATTATTTTGTAGGGAGCAGTCATTTCTTTACAGCAAATTATTTCACACAATTTATTTTTTGTTAGCAATTCCTTTATGCTTTTGTTGAGATTTGAGAATATTAGTTATTCTGTTTAGCAGTTGATCATATGATGCTTTTTCTTTTTTGTTTAGAATAATTGGCTTGTTCCATTATATTCTATATTCACAGTTTCCAAAGTGTGGGTTTCAAGAGATTTTACAATTGCCCAACATATGTGTCCCATAAACTTAATACCTTTGTATCTTTATTACCTTTATTGTAACTTTGTCACTCCACCACACCTGAACCATTGTGCCTTTCTCAAATCTCTCTTCAGTGGCACCATCTACAAAGTAAGATATTTAATGTGATATCTGAGCTGTAATTTTAATCCCAGCCATTTACTCAAACTAAGTTGGACAAACTGAAACCCTCTTTCAATTAATATATAGTTTATGGCAATAACTACAAAAAAATTACTATAAAATGGCATAGCATCTAAGCCTATAGATATTATTTAGGAAAATTTGCCAAAATGCAGAAATCCTGTATTTTAAATTTTATAATCTTATTGAATGTTTAAGCTGGAACAATAATATAAAAAAGGAGATTTACACCTTTGTTTATTAAACAGTTACTGCTGGAAAGTGTGAGAAAGGTGAGAACTTTCTTTATTAATTATAATCTTCTAAAACCCAAAACCTTCTATTTTGACATTCAAAAACCAAAACTTTCACTTCCACTGAAATGAATAATCTTTTGCACCTGCAATTTTCCCATTCCATGTACAACACTCTGAACAGTTAATACCTTAACTCTTAAATTTACATAGATGGAATTCTGCAGAATTGCTTCTTAATCCTAATTGTCACTTACCAAATGTTTTGATTTTTATGAAAAACTGAAACTGAGCTTTCAAAACTCTGACACTATTTAATGGGTAAAATTGTATGTCAACTTAAATTAAAACAAATATTCACTCATTTTCTGCACAGAAAATTTAAAAATTAATTAAATGTGTTTAAAAACTTCTATTTAACTATTTAATAAAGACAATTCAGGGAGTTTTATTATCATTTTATAAACAATTTCATTTCTTTTTGTATCTATATTTTCATGTTAAATATTTTAAAATTTATTAGAAAATAAAAACTAACAAAATTTTTTTCCTTTTTGAAAATACAACCAAACAATTGATAAAAAAGTCAAGTCAATCAAACTAAAAAAGTTACTATTTTTTTTTTCAAAAAATTGCTGCATTTCTTAATTTTTCAAAATAAATTAAAAGACTGTCATTGGAAAGAAATTTTACATTTTTGAATGTTAAAAAATCAGTTAAACAACATAAACCTATTACATCAATTTTATAATTGAATCATGTATTCGAAGAGAGGCCCAACTTCAGAAGACCACTTTTCTGGAAAATGAAACTGATTGCCTATTGAATTAAATTATTTATATATATATGATATTGATGTTCTTCAACTGATATAAATAAATTGTTAATTTCTGTTTTGAAAATATATGTTATGTCATCCATAAAATGAAGATTGTTGAAAATCAATAAAATCAATATAAACACTGAATTTTCCAAATAATAAATTGTTGTTCAAAAAAATATTGAATTGTTTTTTATTTATATTACATGTATTATGTATTAAAATAGAAATGAGTCACACACAATGTCTCCACTATAAGGATCCTTTTGGAATGCTTACTCACTTTCAACATTTAATTGGTTGTTTTCTATTCTGAAAGTGTTAATGCCTAAAGGAAATTCCTGTCTATAGGTTGATGAAATCATATCCGTTATATTTTTATCAATTTCTGCCAGGCTTTTTAAACAAAAGAAATGAAAATTAATTATTATTTTTATTCAAATGTTAAATGAATAATTACTTTTGAAATTATATATCAATAGGACTTTAAAAAAAAGTATTAAAATTTCATTACTAAAATAAAAATATTAAATCCATTTAAATATGAAACTAAATATCATCTTAATAAAAACAAACATTAAAAAAGATAATCTCAATTTGTCATAAAGTTATTCATTTGTTCAGATTTAGTTTGAAGGTTCATCCTGGCATTTTGCATCGCTTTCTACGTCAGGTTGCAATTTATTATAATTCTTCATAAAGCAATTATAATTTTTTTTATAGAGTAATTACTCAGTTCTCTGCAAAAATTACTTCTGGACAAATCTAGACCAAATTAGGTTCTGAGTATGCAATTTTCATTTTCAAGAAAAAATTTTACTTCAAAATTCAGCCACTAGGACAAAATTTGGTCCTCTTATCTCTGTATTACATACTTTTCTAATGATTTTTGGGAGTTATGAAAAAGAGCAATAATTTTATTTCAATTACAAATGTGATTGCAAGAGTGGAATGTGAAAATGATGATTACATCAGACAATAACTTTCCAATACTGAGATATAATAAACATATTTATGTAAATAAATTAGTTATTTGTGTAAAAAATTGTTTGGGAATTATTTTAACTCTGTCTTGAATATGTAATTTTTTCAGGAAATAATTTAAATGCCTTTTATAATGGATATGATAAATAATTTTAACTTAGACATAATTTGTTCCAGAAATAATTTTAAATTGAACTTGTAAATTATTTGCAAAAGCTTGTTCGATTTTAATGTAGCTATTTTGTTCTTTGTTATATACCTGATGATGTCTATTATAAATGGATTAAAAATATGTTAATTTCTTGTGTGCTGGTTAAGGTGTGTTGTTTGTGTTTATCACATCAGATTGGGTCCATGTGCCCTCCATCTCCATGTTCTAAAAACTGCATTTGCTGCACAACACACTTGATGGTGAAATGCAACTGAAATGTGTACAGCTGTCACACATCTTGTGAAATTCTGACTTTTAAAACATCTAAATTAGGAACATCTAAATTAGGAACATTGCCTTGATAAATGAAGCTCTCTAGACAGTCTTGTAATCAAAAGTCACAGGAGTTCAGATTTGATGTTGATACCCATGACATTGGAAATGAGTACCTAATTACTCACATGCAAAAAAAATGTTGCTTGTACATTTAAACCTCTTCATGAGTTGCACCATCTTGCATAAAGATGCAGTGTTCAGAAAATTTTTCAGTTATAGTGCTAAAATGAAAGTTTTGGAACAAAGTATATCCATATCTAGAAGCATTAAGAAACATGTCACTGGCTCAGATGCAATTCAAAAAAATAAGGACCAATAATAAAAGATTCAATGAATCCACACCACACCTTTGGTAAGTGTAATTTGTTGATTTTTATCAGACCAAATATGGCAGTTGTGTTTATGGTGTATGTCAGTGATTCTCAACCTTTTTTCCGTCACAGTACACTTTTAATAATTTAAAAATTTGGCGGCATACACAACTTTGGTAAGTACCACAGGACAACCAGTGACATCATAACAGTGATTTTTAAATGCAGTTGGCTATTTAGGTAACATTTTCTAAACACCTTGGTAACAACCTGCAGTTACCGGTAACACTGGTTATGCGTCCCAGGAAGGTAGAACTACTTGTCTGACGTCGCTTATGTTTGGGTATTCACAGTAGCGGCACATTTCAAAACTCTCATGGCACATTAAAACGCTGCAGAACAGTGGTTGAGAATCACTGGATTATGTCTACAGTGTGTCCCAAAAGTCACTATATACATGAAAATATTTTGTTTTTCACATACCCTTCAAGAATTACATTGTCGAAAGAAATGTCTGTATACAAACTGTGTGCATGTGTATGTGTTTGCTCACATAAAGAAATGGCCAACACAGATAATATTTTGCAAATAAAGATACATTTTGCTCAAATTGTTCATTTTCCCTATGGTGGCAAGTTTTGAGTCACCCTAATCATCATCATAAAAATGAAAATGAGTAATCACTCCACAAAATTTGCCAGGATCATGCATCATCAACTAAAATTTGAGCTACAAATGTTGTGGCAAATGGTTTCTGTTTATCATTATCACCAAAAAACCAGTTGACTATGGGAAATCTATACAAGATTTTAAAAATAAAAGATTTTGTGAAAAATCTTGCCTAAGTTGAAACAAATAATGATAGGTGTTTAAATGATGACAAACTGACTTTTCATACATTTTCAAAAGTGACAGCGTTGCAAAAGAAAATATTAACATTTTCAGCCACATTCAGAGTCCAACTTTAAAAGAAGGCTTTATTCTTTTTAGCTAAACTTTTAAAATTTGAAACACAAAAAAAAATCTAGAACTAAAATCTTTAAAATAAACAGTCCATTTTTCATATCACATCATCATCAATCAACACCACTATGTCAATATTTTAAACATTTTTTTTAACACCCCACAATAATTTCAATATGAAAAATACACTGTTTGTTTTAAAAGATTTTGGTTCCAGAACCTTGTTCTTTAAACAACATTACAAATTCCAAAAGTTTGACTAAAAATAAGAAAGTCTTCTATACAAGCTTGGTGCTGGCCTCTGAACAAGGCTAAAAATATTTGCATTTTCTTTTATAACATTGTAACTGTTGAAAATGTACAAAAGGTTAGTTTGTCATCACTTATTTAGTAGCTCCAGCTTTAAGAATAATTTTATGAACGGTGTTTAACAATGACATTTCAATTGACCTGGAAAACATTTTAACAAGTATAAGATTAAAACATTTCTTCAGATACTGATGTTTTCTGCAGTAGCATACAAGTTAAGTATAAACATATGCTGAAAAGTTGACAATCAGCCAAAAACACTGCCCTTTTTAAAAGTTTAGATTTTTAAATGGTAAACATAAAGATAATTAAAAGAATAATTATACAAAAACAAATTACAAGTTAACATCAAAATTAATAGAAAAGTTAAGCATATAACATATGATTATGTGAGGTCTATAGGTCTATCTCAAAAATTTTTGTAATTTTGTTTTTAAAGATAATTTTTGAATAAAAATAAGTTTTGATATTTTGGTAATAAATTTTAAAACAAATATCTTGAACTATACAAAAAAATTAACCACTAATATTGATTTATTTACAAGAAAATTATAATAATTAAATATAAATAGTAATACAGCAGTCTCAAAAGTTTAGGTAATTTTCATTAAATAATAAGGGTGTGTAGTTCTTGCAGATTTTTGGGATACAAAGTTCTTTAAAATTCATTATTGACAAGACTATGTCTTGTTTATAAAACTGTACTGCCAGCTGGATATGAAGCTTAGAGGTATGAAGGAGTACATGTCAGGAGTTGAAATTTGGCACAGAGTATTAAGTGCCCAAATCAAGCACGCTTAAAAAAACCCAGACTTGTAGGTAGTCAGGGGACTGAGAACCAAGTCAAAATAAAATACAAAATAGCAACTCTCTCTACAAACAGGCAGTAGTGCGAGATTTGTACATGTGTTGCTCGTTGAGAAGTTGGAAATGCAAACGTTGCAAAATCAAATTTTGACAAACAAATCTTTGAAAAAACTCATTTACCTGTCCTGTGTTATTCCTGACATACCTCTGGTCGCCATGTGCTGACCTTGTCCAGTTGACTTGAGATATCTCGTTTCAGCATCATAACGTTTTTGAAAGTAGATGGTGCTAGTCATTATAATTTTATATTAAAACTAACTTCCGAAATATAATTTGTTTTCTTTTTACACTTATTAACATATATATTTTGTTTGTGCAAAACATTGCTCAAATTGTTCATTTTCCCTATGGTGGCAAGTTTTGAGTCACCCTAATCATCATCATAAAAATGAAAATGAGTAATCACTCCACAAAATTTGCCAGGATCATGCATCATCAACTAAAATTTGAGCTACAAATGTTGTGGCAAATGATTTCTGTTTATCATTATCACCAAAAAACCAGTTGACTATGGGAAAACATTGTCGAAAGTGCCCAAATCAAGGATGCCAGGATTATTTTTTCAAAAACAGGAAATTTTCATTAGGCATCAACAAAAATTCAACCTAGAGCGGCACGCAACAGAGAGAAATTTCGAAATTGGATAGATGAATTTCACCAAAAATGCATCGTGGACAACCCCGTGGTCGTGGCTGGCGAAGTTTGAATGATCGCACTCAAAACCAGTGATACCAAAAAAGGTTGGAGAATGAGAACGAGACCCGCCTTAAGCATCAAAATGATCCCACTTAATAGTGAGTCTCCGAGACATAGCTTGTCCCAAATACGGCTTTGCCGTTTTACTTGTTTATTTTAAAATATGGTATTTTTGGTCTATTTTATCTGGATGTTAAACAGCTTATTATTTAACACCCTGATGAGATAGATGTTCAGGACCAAGACAGGCTGCAATGTGAACTTTAGTTTTAACCCATTCTATTAACCTTCAGAAGTGATTAGCTTTGAAATGGAAAAGTTTGCCTTGATCCTGTTCTCCAACTTCTTCACATATCCAACTTCTCAACCATTTTCATAAACCTTTTGCTTCAGCTGGTACTAAAATCTGTTAATTAGTCTCAGTTGGTAATTTTTAGAACATTGGCATCATGGGAGATGTAACAGTCCAACTTCACAACTGTGTTGTGAGCAAAATGAACAGTTACTATGTGTGGCCAGAAGACATCCTTGGTCAGGATGGTATTTCTTTAGGAAGAATATTAGTCTCTTCTGAATGAATTTGTTGCCATACACTTCTTTGGTGATGAAGAACAATGACAGAGTAATGAAGGCCTCTGAATAAGGCCAAAAGTGCCAGATCATATAATATGATTACTATTTAATAATTAAATGTTTACTAATTTAGCATGGATATAAGTATTAGGTGCCATCTCTTGTTAAATTTAATAATAATATTTGTTAAATAATTATTAATTTAATTCTGGAAGAAAAGAATTGGTCAGAGCAGAACTCAAACCTACAACTCCCACAAATTGTGCAGCTGGCCTCCATCTGATCTTTTCCTCCAGAAGTAAGTTCTGGAAGCAAAGATCAGACAGAGATCCCACTCTACACCAATTCTTTTCTTCCAGAACTTTCTAAATTAAAAATTATCAATTATTATTATTAAATTTATCAAGGGATGGCACCTAACATCTATCTCTATGCTAAATTACTGAATATTTAATTATTAAATAGTAGCCATATTATATTGGGCTATAAGCCAATATAATCTGGCAGATCATTTGCTCTTAATAAAAAAATAAGGTTAATAGATGTTTATATTTGAATGTCCCTTTGAACTGATTGCCAGCCGAACCAGAAATTTCAGCAAAAACTTGGAGTGTTATTTAAATTTGACACCAGGATCCACATCTATGACACCAGAATTCCTTTCTTTGTGAAAAACCATCACATTTACTTCCATCAAAGGACAAATAGGACTTGTCTCTAACCACATCAAGATTGATGACTCCAAGACTCCATCATGCATGCAGCTTTCACAGAAGGGTTTTATGAGTAGCAAGTTGTTTTGATGTGTTTTTTGGAGCAGACTTTTGCTTCTTAGAGTCGCTTGGCATTCTGCCAAACGTATCCATGTAAAATTTTAAACTTTCTTCCCAATTTTCCAAGCATTTATCCAACTTTTCCCAAGGCTATTGCTTTTTCAAACTGGTTTCACTTCCTTTCAGTCATTTTTCTCTGCTTTCACCATTTCCTCCTGTTTATTCTAGAGGTTACCTTTAAATGATGCTACACAGTAATCTCACAAACTCAACCCTCAATAACACAACATTGTATAAAACTTGTCATAAAAAAAATGCATGTAACTAATTTTTAACTCTATCACTTTTCATTCTTCACTGGCAACACTCAATAATAGCATCAATTCCACATGTTAAAACAAAGAATATTCATTCATTCATTCATTTAGATTTATTAATGTAACAAGGTTACATGACCTAATGTCGCAAATGCATAATCAGGTATTATAATACAACAGACATGGGCAAATGCAGCTCCGAGAGCCGCATGCCCATGACTCTTTATGAGTTACATGCAGCTCTTGCTGAAAGTGTTAATTTCTGTTTTTTTTTAAATTATTTTTATAATTTTGTGAAAATATGTTTATTAAAAAAAATTCAATATTTGTTTTATATTATATTTATATTATATAATAAAATCGCACGCCATACCATACTATCCGCCACGACAGTACAGAACTGCGGCTCCCATGCATTTTGCAAAACCTACATTTTGGCTCCCACTGAACTCTTGCTTGCCCACCCCTGTAATACAATATATTTGTTAGTTGGTTTTACAGACATAAAATAACAGTACAGTATCGTTGTAAAATTGCAGGTATGTGTTTTGATTTTACATCACAATTCTTGATAATTAAGTACATTTGTTGATTTACAAACATAGATATTAATAACATGGATAATACTATGTACTAACAGCAATTGGTTGACACACAGAAGTTAGCAGGTCTTTTTACAAGAAGAATATTACATATGTTTTACATGCTGACTTATATATACAAAGTATAATTAAAACATACCATTACAAAGTATAACAATAATGTTACAACAGCTGTAAAACAATTAACAATAAAGCATAAATGCTAATATGTAATATTATATTAACGATTAAAAATTAAATAATTTGAGATTGATATGTAAGAAAGCAGAGTAACACATATGAAACTGTCGCTGTGAACTTTTCATGTATCCTCAGTACCATTAAAGCCCGTGAGTGAGAAGCACCAAAAAAGTTCGAGGGTGTCTCTAAACACTACAAAATAAGTGAGTTGTACCACTCTAAAGTCTATGAGTATCCTCAACACCACAAAAGTTTGTAGATGAGAAGAGCTCAAAGAACAAAGAATATATTGAAATTGTTTCTTTGTAGTTGTACTTTGGAAAAGATGCAACTACAAAGTGCCACAATGCAAATGTCATTAGCTCAAAAGTAGCCACTTATTACAAATATTTTTTTTTTAAATTAAAAGTTAACTACAAATAGAAATAGTCACTATTTGTACATAGTTACTACATATATGAGTTTGCACATATAATACCTTTATCAAAATTCAGCTATTTAGGTTAGTACTGTTGTATGTCACAAATCTTGTAATTTTCAATAACATAAATAAACAACAACTAACCCGTAATATAGCCATTTACTAGCCCAATAATTCAGCAGTTGTTTGGTTTCAATAACATTGCCTTCTCAGTCAACATTAAGGCAAGTTTGAGGGACTACTGTACACTGCATGCTGTGGAATTCTCATTGCAAAGAAACATTTAACCGTATAAGATTTCTCATTTTCATGATTCAGTATAAAATCTGTCAATTTCATTTCTTCAATTAAATTAATTTAATTCTTTCGTTTTTAACATGGAATGTCATTTACATAAAACTTTTTCAGTAAATGAAATCAAAAACATTCTATTAATAGTAAGAATGTATGCTGTTTCATGTGCATATGTAATTATTCAAAATTACCAGTAAACACTATTGAAATTTGTGCAGATTTCAAATATTATGCCTGCAGTATTATGTGCAGTGATGTTATAAAAGCAAGTAAAAATTACTTTTTACTTGCTTTTATAACATCAAAAATTCATTTGACATAGGAAAAATTAATTTTTGTAAAAGACGTAAGTTTAGATTAAATCAGTTTCTTTCTACTGCTCCTCTGAACTCAAAGATTAGAAAACAGCTATATTCAATAATGAAATTTAAGACAATACAAACAATGTTTGAGTCCTTTTTCCTATTTATATTCTTTTATTCCAATCTAGGAACCACAAACAGCAGGCAACTTGAAGTAAAACTTCTAAAAATAACAGACAAAATACTATCAAACAATTTACACACAAAAATGATCTTGACGTCGACTTATTTTTGTAGGCTAAAATATATATAGGAAAAAGGACTCAAACATTGTATTGTCTTAAAGTTCATTATTGAATATAACTAAAATAATCATGGGCAAATGTGTACAATTAGAAAACAGCATTTCCCCACTACAGTGGAATCTCACTTAACAAGCATAATTCATTCCAGAATCTTACTCATAGTTAGCTAAACAATTTTTCTCATATAAATTGATGTAAAATACAGAAATGTATTCCATGCCAAAAAAATACTCAAATATTTCATGTATAATGTATATTTCATGTAATAATTTTGTAATATATATTCAACGAAAATTATACAATATACATTGTTAAGGAGTGTAAATCATCATAATCTTTTTCTTCTAGCATGAAATGAACCAACCTGGAATGAGAATTCGATTTGCAGAAAACAGGAAAAAAAAAAAAATTTAATTTGGAATTGGTCATTAAATTTTATACAATATGGCAGCATAACTACCTACCTCTAGTCAAATTATTTAATTTCTAATATTTAATTATAGCTTTACATAGCCCAAGAATTTGAAATATCGTTTGACGTGTTTTTATATAATGGGCTATGTTTGTTGATGTTTATACATAGTATGTCTGAACACAAGTTTGGAAAAATGTGTGATCACAAGCAACACTAAGATGCTAGTGCAGTGGTTCACAACCTTTTTTTAATCGCAACCCTTTTTAGTTTTTTAAAAATGTTCGCGACCCCCTTTCGCATCCGTCATATTTGATCAATAAAACAAAAAATAAAAGGTTTGACAAAATATATTTTAAGACTTAACAATAGTGATATTTTTTATTAAGTATTAATTATTAATGTGATGATTGAGCTTGAATCTGCTTAACTTCGGACTATAGAGCTAGTGGAAGGAATGACGAAACTAGATTGAGGCGCCTCTAGCGGTGACGCTGAGGAGTAACAGAATCGGGGCTACAAAGCACCACTAAAAGTATGATGCGCAAAGTGGCCTTGTTAACGGAGGTCTCAACTATACCCGACTAGTTCGCCACAGTCAAATTTCACCGGGCATAAGGAGAGGTGCGGGTGCCGGCTGCCCACTGATTATGTCGCATATCTCGTGTGTTGCCAAGCATAAATAAATTATTAACATTAAGGCAACCCCCTTGTGGGTTGCAATCTACCGGTTGGGAACCATTGTGCTAGTGGAATGAGTGACTGATGGAGAATGCACACAACCAGAACTTTCCCTCTTCTCGTCATTCGTTAAGTAAGTCAATTTTTTTACAATTTGTATTGCTTGTTATATGAGGTTTCACTGTATAAACTTCTCAAGCCACGATTCTCACAAATTTTCAATTATGTTCAATTAGGTTAGGTGACTGACTGTTGGCCACTTTATAACAGTAACATTTTTGTCATTAAATCAATATTTCATAGCCTTTGAGACATTGATGAAACATTGTCCTACTAAAATATCCAGTTAGGTTCTCCAATTAATTCAGTACTATGCAGTTGATTATTTTCTTAAATTTAGTAGTTTACTGCATGTTGTTATCCATTTAAAAACATTAAACTAACAATTTCATTAAATCCAAATGCTCCCAATACCATAAAAGCAATCCACTACCAATATAATCCTACAGTTGACAACTGTAGGATTATATTGGTTATTTTCTGATATGCCAATAATTCCATCCATCAGGACCATCCCCTGATGGCTGAAATTATTACACCACTTTTATCATCACTAAAAGTAACTAAGACATTTGTGTTTTCATGACATGTTCTTTTGCCCATTTTAACTTTGCTTGACAATGATAGAAGTTTGCAGTCTACAGAGTATCTCAAAAAATCACTATTTTGGTTCTGTATTTTCACAGAATGACCAGAATGTCAGTCTATCTAGAGGTGACCATGAAATCAAATATTTCCGTATGGTAAAAACCAGCATGCCAGTTTATCCCAGAAAATGCCAGCATGCCTGTTTAAGTGAGGTTATAAATCCCTTTCTAGAGGGTATATTAAAAAACTAACAGTTTTTATTCTAAAACTGTGAGACTGTCAGCATAACATCAAAAACTATGATAATATGTTTAATTTCTTTCTAATGACATACAATATTTGTGAAATTCCAAAAGTGCTTTTTTTTAATGTGTATTTTATTGTTATTTGATTCAAAAACTTGCACTGATTAACATCAGTTGTGTGTGAAATTTGAAAAAAAAAATTTATTTTTAAGGTCACAGTAGATGGTTAGTGTAGCAGACACTAACTACTACTACTGTCAATAAGTCATTAATTGTTTTATTGTCTTGTAAAGGAAAACTCTCTTGACAATTATAAGTCAGTCAAATTACAATGTTACTATTTTATTGTAGAGTAAGACTCCGCTTAACGCGGGAGATGTGTTCCTAGACGACAAAGCGCTAAACGAAACAGTGTTAAACGAGGTCATTTTAACATAGAGTAAATAGGGATAGGGGAACACGTGACCAAAAATAAACAAATCTTAGTTTAATTTTAAGTTATTTTTATATTAATTTGTATAATAATATATGTTAAATAACACATAAACATATGCACACAGAAATGTAAAGTCCTTTTTTGTGATGAAGGTCCTAACTCATCTAAAATTCTTGTTTTTTTTTTTTTTTGCAATAAAGTTGTGAAGTTTTATTTGTCGCTTTTTTCTTTCCTTAATTAAGCAAATGTCGGTAGCAGAAGATCACATCCAAAACGCCTCATTTTGCTTTTGCACTTCTTTCAAAATCTGGATCACTCGCTACAATTTGATCAACGATTTCAGTTATTGTTACCAAACTTTTACTAAGGAAATCTGTAGAGAAATTTTTTGGGTTCTTCATTTTCAGAATCTCTATTTTCCAGTTCTACATGAATTCCTTGTTCTGCCAGTTCTTGAAGGTCGTTGTTGGTAAGACTCTCCAGAAACCTGCAATAACTCCTCAATATCCTGCTCATCTACATCTCCTAGTCCTGCTGTATCAATTAGGTTGACTTTGGTCAACCTAATGATACAGTGATAGGCTCTTCTTGTTGAGAATTCTTGTTTGGATACTTTCAACCATAACTTCTTCCACACTTCATTTATGCATTTATCAGTTAATTCTTGCCAAGCAAAGCCAATATTGCCTATGGCATCCATGATGTTATATTTTTTTCAAAATTGCACCAAACAAACATAGATTTAAAGAATGTGCATCTTTTTGCCACGTTTTCTGATTGGTTTGTGTTCGTAAATAATTGCATTATATATAAATCAATGAAATGCCGCTATAATTTAAATCAGTTAAATTTTGAGTTTTTTTTAAGGCTTCAAGCAGACTGCATTATATAACATTATATCGAATCAGCGTTAAGCAAGGCAGCATTAAGCAGGGTCTTACTGTATTGGAAAGAATGTTTTCTTTAACATTTAATTAACAACTAATTTTGTTAGATCCGATTATTTTATATTTTATTTGCAGTTTTACCGGCATGCCAATCATCCTGCAAAAATATGGTATCATTGCATGTTAAAAAAAGCTACACTGCCATAAAGATATGTACCTTTAGTTCAAATTTGTGTATTTACAAAACATTGTTTTATGTTGAATTTTGTGTAACTTAAATTTTCCATTCAGATCCATACAATGAATAACAAGTGTTTGTGGTAACATGCAAGATAAAAGACTTGATATGAAAGAAAATTAGAGACAATTTTAAGAAAGCTGTATAAGAAATGTCTAACAAACAAGGCTACTCAAGTTGTTATACTGGAAAGTATGTTCTGGGAAGTAACTTATCACTTTGAGCTCTGTAGAGACACTGTTGGATTCCATATGGCATACTAATTTGTTGCAGCATATATTTTAAAATATGAGATGTGATCAACTGAAATCCATTCAAGCCCATTTATTAATAAAAACCAATACAATGAAATTACAAAGTAAACACAAACAGAAACAGCAATGTTTAAGGAATAAAAATGCAATACTGTCTTAGGAGAAAAAGTCATCCGGGACATTCAATCACACATTCCATTGCTTCACCAAGCATTGGATAACATCCAAAAAGAAGGATTGTGGTTGCTTTGAGCCATTCCAGTATCACAGCCTTAAGTTCATCATCATTGTGGAAGCATTTGCCCTTCAGACATTTCTTGAGAGGTCTGAACAAATGAAAGTCATAAGGTGACAGATCAGGGTTGCAGGATGGGTGCAGTGGTCAAGAACCCCCACTGTTTCTTTGCTAACATCTACATGATCTTCACAACTTGCAGACACATGCTGTCATGAAGAATAATGATACCAGATGATAACATGTTGGGATGATTCCTCCTAATGGCTCAATGCAAGTTGTCCAGTGTCTGAGTGTAGCTCTGAGCATTAACTGTATTGCTGGGCTCTCTGAACTGCAGCAATAGTGGTCCTTCATGGTCGAAAAATGCCATTAGCATCACCTTGCCCACAGAATATTGTATCTTGAATTTCTAACCTAACTCTATTGCAAATGAAATAAGCTCCTCTGTCAATCCTACCATACAGTGTTGTCAATTTTAGCAATGAACTCATCAGTTGCAATAACATGCACCTGACCAAGGCATGGAAGATGGACCATTTGCTGACATCCTGTCTGAAACATGCATGCCTAATTCTTCACTATTGTCTTTGATATACATTTTTCACCATACAGAATTCATGTGCTGAATTTCACTCAGCTGACAGCCTTCCACTGTCAAAACTGAATTGCAGCACGTTGATCCACTTTTGACAGATTCGGAATCACCTTCGTATTTGCTCGGTGCATGCACAACCAAATGGCATATATCAACAGCACCTCCTGTCAGAGTATCAAGGTATAGAGTTGCATCTTTCACCACCTACCACCCTGATTGATACATGCACAAGACACTGTTAGCAGAAGAGCTTGAACAGGTTTCAGTCGATTACACCTCAAATATATTTTTCATGTTTAAACCAGTCTCATAATTCCAATTATTTTTCAAAATAGATAGTGACTTTTGAGGCATCCTGTATTTTTCTTAGCACAATATTTGGATTTGCTTTTAGTCTCTGTGGAGTGTCCTCTTGGCTATTTTGCATCCAGATTATTTTAAAATTTGTCAAATTGATAAATTTTGAAAAGTTGCAATTTTCAAAAACCCGTTTTTGAAGTTGTTCTAAGACATGTGTAGAAGGCCTGATTAACTGTTTGTCCTGAAGGTAAAAATTCTTTGTGCACATTTCCACAGCTATTGAAAAAAAATGATAATCATAGTCTTTACTTTGTCATCTTCAGGTAATTTTGACTTTGAAAAACAAGAGAGCCATGATTGCTGAACATTTTCCCTGTGCAATAATTTTGTAAACTTAATATTGCTCATTAAATGAAATATCATCAATAACTCAAAAATGATCAAAAATAATGATTTTTGAGTTATTCATACTAGTGGAATGGACTTTGCATGTTCTTTTAACTGTGAGAATATCATATTAAGAGACTGAATAAAAATGGTACTAGAGTGTGATATTTCAAAACTTTTTCAAAAAGATGAAAACTCTAAACTTCAATACTTCATCTGAAAAATCATCATTTTTAGGTCATGAAGTTATTGCATTTAATGAGCAATATGCAGTTCATCTTATAATCTTTGGAATTTCTGTAACTGTATGTCATTTCAATTTTAATTGCCACACATTTTTAATTTATTCACTTGTAAATTGTTTTTGCATTATTATTACTAGCAAAAACTTCTGACTGACTTTTTATTAATTTCAAAGACTAAACATATCTTCAGCATATATTATAATGATTAAATTTTAAACAGCTTTTAAAAAGTTCCATATTTAGGAAAAAATTCATTTTACCTAAACTTTTGAGACAAACTTTATTCAAGTGTTATGCATTTTAACTGACAAAAGATAATTATGATGTGTGTTCAAAATAATAGAATCAGAGCCTTTCATTTCTGAAATGAATTACTAAAGTTATATATCTTAGAACAGCTAAAAAAAAATCTCCTTATAATAAAGGCTTTAAAATCCATGAGAACTACTAAAATTTCTTTCCACTTAAATTCAATTTCCTATCTAATAAAATAATAATTACTATTTTAAATCAAAGCTTAGGTTTTTAAATATTGCATCCAGATACTTTCTTGTCTCTTATCTGGATCTTGTGACTGGAAATTTTTAAAAATGAGAATTTTATATGTACTTACTTTTCAACAATCTACTGTGTTTTCTTTAATTTTATGTATTTAAAAATTTGTTTCTAACAGTAATGTCATCTCTCTCTCTCAAGTTTGAAACTTTTTTTAAATCTTAGTTGGAGATAAACTTTTATATAACAGATTTCAAAAAAATAAGGATTTTCAATTTTTATCTATGTCTTTTTGATGTGTTATAGTGGATTTGGCATTTTTTACTGGTTATTGAGAGAAGCTAAAACAATATAAAATTTTTCTAATAAAAATAATAATTGTATACACTTTGTTTCATATATAATACAGTATGTATATAAAGTGTAATATTCAATATGCTAAAAATATAGGTAAATATACATACATGGTCTGTTCCAAAAGTAAGTGTATTGAATTTTTATTTAATGACTGAGCAGCTTAACACATCACTAATTGGGATTTTCATGTTGCTAGATATCTTGACAGCATATACAGACCTGTTTCAAGTTGATCAGTTAAGTCAAACATGCACAATCTCTGTTTGTGTAAGATAGTGTTTTAACCCATCGTTACATTTGAAATAGAGAAAAATCTCTAACAGCGTTACGTTATCGAAGGTTCGTGTGAAACTCAAGAAATCTGAAACCGAGACATTTGCAGATCTAATCAAAGTTTATGAAGATGCCACTTTATCAAGAAACATGGTGTTTAGATGGCACAAAGATCCAGGGTAAAGACAATGATTATTGTTTTTTTCAGTAGCTGTGAAAATGTGCACAAAAAAATTTTTACCTTCAGTTCAGACAGTTAATCAGGTCTTCTACAAAAGATGTCTTGGAATGACTTCAAAAATGGGTTAAGCAAGTCCGCAGGAACATTGCAGAAGATTGGATGCCGCACCATAATGATGCGCCTGCTCACACAGTGCTATCAATTTGAGAGTTTTTGGCCAAGAAAAAAATCCCCACTCTCTCACAACCTAAATACAGCCCGGACTAGCTCCATGCGACTTCTACCTATTCCCTAAGATAAAATCCAAGTTGAAAGGTCATCATTTTGGGATAGTGGAAAACATCAAAAAAGTTGAACCGATGAACTAAACACCCTTACAGAAAATGACTTCAAGTACTGCTACAATCAGTGGAAAGAACTTTGGAACTGCTGTGACCTCACAAGGGTTGTACTTTGAAGGAGATCATTTATAGTTTAACGTAATTCTTGTGTACTTTGAAATAAAAAATCAGTACACTTACTTTTGGGACAGACCATGTATGTATAAACATTTCTAAGCCCAATAATTATATTAAACAATTATAATATACAAGCTAAACAATTGTTGAATTAAATTGGGCTATTACCAGCACTATTAATAATTAAATTCTAAGTAATTTGTCACTAGAGGGTAGGCTTTAGGTACCATCTCTAATTAACACAACTGCTTTAGCCATCTGGCCATCCATTTAATTTTAATTCTAAGAAAAATATTCACACTTTGTTTTCTAAAATATTGTTTCCTTTTTTAAAAAATTCTTAGAATTTGCATTTAGAGCTGCTACATCATTATATTCAAGTAAATTTTAAGATTTGGCTGTTTTTATGACATATTCGCACATTTTGATTTTATCCCATGATTGAAGCAGAAAAAATTTAAATTTGAAGTTTGACAATTTCTTTGTATGACTACATTTCTTCTGATCTTTTTCAATGTGAAATCATTTCTATAAGCCATTTGATTTTAATTAAAATCCAGAGATATTTTTGGTGTTTAATTGAAAAAGTCAAACTTAAAATTTATGCAAATAATATAAATTTATTAAATTTTGCTGATAAGAGGAGGAATAATTTAACTTATTTACTAACTAAAATTAAAATATTTTGTTTATACAAATCCTATTGTATTAATTGGTTTATCATATTATTTTTACTGGTATTTAAGGTCTTGAACCAATTTTTATTTTTCCATTCAAACAGTATCTTTTTAAATTAATTTTTTGGGAACGTATCTATCAATAAAAACAGACTTAGGCACTAGAGGACGAATGTATGGTGGAAATGCAAATACCATGTCATATACAATGCCATTATGTATTTGAAAACTAATAAAATGTTTTAATCACAATCTTTCATTCTAAATTTTCAAATAACTCAAATGTTATCCAAAACTGGAAACAGATTGGCTTTAAGAGATATCATTATATAAATGAATATCTGAGTGTAATATTAAGATAACCTTTCTTGTAAGAATGTGTTCAATTTGTAATAATATTTAAAAGACATTTACTAAAATGAAATTTACTTAAAAATTGCTTAAAATTAAAATTTTATTAATTTTATAAAAATTTATATATAAACTATACTATTGGCATTTTAGAAAATTGATTTCATTATAGTGATGTTAAATACTCACCATATCTCCTGGTTGAGGAATAGCCCGGATAATCTGTATGAAAGCCAAAGGAAAGAAGGATAGATGAAGACAACAGATAATAGGACAATAAAAATATACAATATCAGCAGCAACAATTAGAATTTAGAACTAATTTTATGATACATATTGATTATAAAGTGTGGAAGAACTTCAAATATTACTTAAAAATCATTACTTAACAAACTGATTAAAAAACACTTTTATCAGAAATTTATGGAAACAAATACATCTAGAAATAAAGTAACATGAAACTTATTTGGTAATTACAATTAATTGTTTTTGACTGGCTATGTTTTAAGATTGAAAAATAAATCTCTGTCCAGCATGCTACTCTTTCAGACTTATAAATACAATCAATTTTAGTAATAATTAAGTTTTGGATAGCATTTTAGTAAAAAATTATATTAAAAATATAGTTAATTGCTAAAAACAAAACTAGTAATTGAAGTAACAGTTTCTCTTATCCATTACATTTTTGAAATCACTCTGTTTAATACAAAGATAGTAAGTTATAGCTCAGAATAGTTAGTAACCCACAGCTAGAGCTGCATGCACTCTTTGAAAACAAGCTTTAGCTATTAATATCAATGTCCTATGTACATCTAAATTGATTGATCAGCTGTAATCAGTAGTCAGAAAATTACTTCATCTTTGAAAAATGTTTCTACAAGGTTCCTGTATTTTTTATACCACAGATACAATGTGGCATATTTTTCACAATGGCAACCTAATTTAAAGGATCAATTTTTTGAAGCTTATTTTTTAAACTGTCTGTATTAGGGGAGAACCTTCTTTCCACTATACACCATCATTAATGTAAAGTTACCTAGATATTTTGGAAGTTTTTGGCCAATAAATGTACACTAGAATACAATGAAAGAAAAACTGAGAGAGGAAATAGATCATGAGAAAGAGCAGTGTTGCAATATTACAAAAATTAATAGAAATAGTTTTAAACAAGTCAATAAGATTAATCAATATTATAATGACTAAATATGAGATCAAAACAGGAAACAAAAATTTAAGTAGAATAACAAGAGAATAAATTGAAAGTAATAATAAATAAAAAGAATGCAGCAGTAATAAGAGATTACAGTAGAGCAATACAGTTTATAGAAAACCTTCATTTTCCTATTGTGCCTCTAAGATATGATCTTTAAAAAGACCATTGTACTTATTCCATTTAAAAATTTCTTTATTTTCATTTCATTCAAAGTATTTTCTTTCTTTTTTTAATTTCTTAGTTTTGATGATTATTTTTAACAATAGATTAAGTTTAAAAAACGTGTGATTAACAATAGTAAAATACATCTTTAATTCACATATTCTCAACTCCAATACCTTGGTTTCTATTCAAATTTTTAAAATGTTTCTCCCCCCAACAAAAGTGTTGCTGACCCCTAGTGTAGCTAAACACTGGATACATGTATACATACTCAGATACAATTCAATAAGTACATTGATACATATTATATAAGCATGAATAAATTAATGTATTAATATTAGACTTGATACAGTTATTGTTTTAAGTATTGAAAAACATTTCATATGGAGATATTTTTAATGAAATAATATTCGAATTTATTATAAACAGAAAAGTACTTTATACAAAATAAATTAAAATTACAAAAATTCTTAACGTTCTAAGTTCTTTCAAAATCATCAGAAATGCAAAACAACATTATTATTATTTTGTTAAATTATAATTCTTGTAGTTAGTTGTTAGTTTCTAATATAAAAATGACAAGGTTGCTACAGCTATTTCTAATTTAATTTTTGTATTTGATTCCTTCACTTCCACAGTAACAGAACTGTTTCCAATGAGTTTGCTTGAAAATACAGTATTAGAATGTCAAGAATTTTATATTTTTTGTTATTTTTCCATATAATTTTTATTATTTGTATTTTGGAGTTAAAATATTTTCCAACTTATAAATTGATATACTAAAAACATTTTGAATTTTAATAAAAAAAAAACTAATGAATTTTATAACTGACTAATAAGTATATAGATAAAAACAATCATATTATTTAAGATTTATTTTGGCAAAATAAAAATGGCATATGAAAATTTATTCCATTATTATTATTGTTTAGTCATTAAATAATTTTTTATCATTTAAATTAATCACTTTTTATGCAATAAATTATTATTTATGTATAATCACAATCAATAAATTTAAAAAATTTCTAATGATTTTTAAGTTTTTAAATTTAATTCCATACTTTATAACCACATTAAATAACAAATTACTTCCTTATTACTAAATACAACTAATTCAGAAACAGGATTTAAAATTTTACTTTCAGTCAGTATGATTTATTTTTCATCAAAATAATAATAAAATATATTATAACTACACATAAGATTGGAGCAAACACTTTCTTATATACAGTATCTCTCAAAAGTTTATAGACTGATGATTAACAAGCATAAATCAAATAATATAAAGGAAAAAAAATTGATAATTATAATGTTAATTAAATATAAAATTTCTTAGATCTTTGACAGGTACAACAAAAGACTGAGAAAAACACACAAGGAGATGACAGCAATAACAGGAAATAAAATACAAAATATTAAAAGAAAGTTTGAAGGAACATGAATATCTCAGTGAGAAAAGGCTTGTCACCTATAACAGCCTTGGCAGCATTTGCAAGTGAATCTGAAGTAAATGTGTACTAGGAGAAGCAAAAATTATAAAACCTATATGAGAAATAATGATCTTACTTATGATAGAAAAAAAAATTAAAATTTATAAATTCACCAAAAATGGATGTGGATAACTTTTCAAATGGAAATTGTATTATGAAATGGCATAATAAATGAAAAACAAACTATATCATCTCTTGGGAATGTACAGATTTTAGTTTAAAAGTTTAAATTTTAAGAAGACATAATAGTTGTAATGATAGATTAGTAGTACACAGAGTGATGTTCAAACTTTGTAAGAATTCTATGTAAAATTATAAATTACAAAGATTAGAACATCTAATCAGTGTTCAAATATTGCAGAATTCAATCAAAAAGACCTAAGGATGAATGCTGAAAACATCAAAAACTTTTGTCTGTGTTCTAATAGTGAAGTTGCTGGTATTTAAGGTATTTTTATATTTTTTTATGAAAATTTGTTATTCAGTTTGTTATTTAATTATTGTAAGGTAAATAAAATTTATTAATCACAAAACAAAACTGCTATTACACGGTTACTGTATGTTTTAAATACATAGAATCTACATTTATTGTAATCATTTTGGAACTTGCCTATACTGATAACATTAAGCAGGATAAATAATAAAAATACAGGGTACAGTCAAAAAGTTCCAGGACTGGTGACATGGTGCTACAATCAGCCAAATGCTAAACTTGCATGAACTAGGATGCATAATAGACATTGTTATTTAGTTTCCTACCAAATTTCATGCCATCATCAGATGTACTTTTTGTTTCTTGCTATTTATATATTGGATTTATGTTCTCACTGATTTGTTTGATTTGTGACTTGCTTTGTAAAATGAATCCTTTTTAGGAACAGCATGTTTATGAAATTTTGTTTCAAACTTGGGCAAAACTACAACAAAAAAGAAAGTGATTACAGGATATGAAACATGGATTTACAATTATGACACTGAGACCAAACAATCAACAACAGAAAAACATGGCTCACCCAGACCAAAGAAAGCATGCCAAGTGACGTGCAATCTCAAGAGCATACTCATTGTTCTTTTTATAGAGTAATTATTCTTCAAGAATTTGTTCCACAAGGCCAAACAGTGAATCAAGTTTCAGTGGATCAGTGGATGTTTTCAGGTGCCTGTATGAAAATGTCAGACAAAAAAGACCAGATCTTTGAAAAACTCAGAATTGGTTGTTGCATCATAACAACACTGTTGCTCACACGGCTATTTCTATTCAACAGTTTCTTGCAATGCCCGCAATTCTCCACCACCATTATTCACCAGACTTGGACCGTGTGACTTTTGTCTATTTCCACAGCTGAAAAAACAGTTATTTGAGAACATTGATGACATTCAACAGAATTGGAGTGAGTGATTAACAATGCACACCTCAAAAAGAAAGTTCCAGGAATGTTTTGAAAACTGGGAGAAGTGCTGGAATTTATGTATAACTGCAGAAGGAACTTATTTTGAAAGAAACAACTCTGAATAAATTAACATGTACATCACACATTTTTTATTGGACCCGTCCCAAAACTTTTGACTGCATCTTGTATAATTAGTAAATTCTAGTTTTATTCTGACCTTAAAGAATATCTTAAAACAATTAAAAATGTAAGGACTTAATAACAATTATAATAAATAAATCTTTAATATATAATTTCCTTCAGTGTTGTTTGCTTATTCTTTGCAGTAACTAACATATAATTGAAGTAAGAAATGCCAGGAATTTAAACTAGAAATGTACTAACCATCAGCCAATATTAGGAAATTATGAAAACATAATAGCAGAAATTCCCAAAGTTTGAGTCACAAGCTGATTTGGGGTGGGTCACATTAAACATTAAAATATAAGAATAGTTTATATGTTTACTAGAAAAGTAGACGATGACAAATACGGACTGACTTGAAGTACTGGAAGCGCTAGATTTTAAGAAGACAAGGAAAATGTATAAATTTTACAGAAAGGTGCATTTCATAAGCATGGCAGAACCTGTTTGATACGTCATTATGAAAACTTGTTACAATTTCTACATTTGGACACACCCTATTGGTTGATTTTAGAAAATTTTAAATTCAAATTTTTGTATAAGCTCTTCTGCACCTGACACATTCAAACACCAAAACATTAAATGTTCCAGGTATTTGAAATTTTGTGACCTGTAGCAGATCTTAGAAGATCGAACATTCATTTTTCTGAAACCATTCTGTTGGGTGAATACGAAGATAAGGAGTTTCCACAGATTTTTTTTTATATATATCATATTTAGTTACTGAATGAATTTTATGTTTTTAATATAAGTAAAAACTGCTTTAATTTACAAATTTCAAGTACATATATTTTTATTAAAAAAATAAATCTCTATAAAATCACTAAGTAATTGCATAAGCTTCTGTAAATTAACAACAACACAAAAATCCAACACAAATTTAGTGGAAAAACTAATGTTTTCTACCATTTACAATGGGCATCTTTAGATTTAATAGAATGCCACTAAAATAAATGCACTGCTAATGTTTTCTAGCTTATTTAGAAAATAAGCTATAAAACAGCAATTCTTCCTATAAGAAATAGCTGCCTCAAAAAGGCTATAAATTTAGTTAAAAGATGCAAATACTCTATTCTCAACACACTCATCACTTTTGAAGACTAACTCTATAACCAGAATCCCAAATTACTTGGTGATATCAATGCTCAGGTGGTAGCCTCTGGCAGACTTCTATCAGACAGACTTATGAGGATGCACCAAAAACAAATCAATTGGCTCATCTGCATTCAGCACCAGTACAATGGTCAACTCCAGAAAGGCATTGTCAGCTGGGACAATATTTCATCTCCTGTATACCTATAGGACACCATTAAGCATGGCCCTTCATACACTTCTCCTCCTGCCCTTAAACCTAAACAGTTTGTTCCTGATGTGGAAAACCTCATTGAAGGTCTTAATGAGATTCACAAATTCTTTAGGTAGCAGGCTTATCATAAAAAACTACAACTTCCAACAGCCCAATTCTTTAATTTGGACATTTACAAAGGTCTCTAGAAGATAAATGATATCATCATCGTCCTTAGAGCAAACATAGCCAAAGACATTTTCCTTACAAACAGATCCATCTACAAGAATGGAATCTTCAAAACTATATTCAAGACATGTAATATTCTGTGACTCCTACCAGCTATCTTGAAAAACTAATCCAAAATTGCACATCTACCCATCAAACCTCTAGCTGATCTACTACATCTTCACAAAGTGACAGTACTAGCACCATTCACACCCCACATACTTAAAACATTTCCTAAGATTCAATTGAAACTGGATGTCAACAAATCAATATCTCCCACTATTCATCTCAAAACAATTATTCACAAGTTCATTTCTGACAACCTTTCCACCTATCCACACAATATCACTAATGTGGAATCTTTAATTTGGCATCTTAAAAACCTAAATCTTCAAACTGAAGGATATCTTACAGTCTGTGATTTTGATTGTTCTACACATCTATAAAAATTGAGCTATGGTTCTGCCAATTACAAAACTTCCTTCTGCAGTCTATACCAAATTCAATATACAGCATGCCAACATAACAGAATTGGACGATCTTCTCTGCCACACCTTTGAGTTTGAAGGAGGTCACTTAACTGCAGAGCACTGGAGTACAGATGGACAACTCTATTTCAGGCACATTATAGAGAACTTGCATGAACATCTCACGTGATCAAATTGTCATTACTCTGCCTCCCGTGTCATAGTTGTGCCATGCTGTTCATGGAGGTGTATATAGTTTGGCTTGTGTCTGAATGTTTATCATGTGTAGAAGATGGTAAAACATGCATTTTACTTTCCCAGCTCTGTTATATATAACAGAGGAAAACTACAGAAACATTTTTACATTTTTGTACTTTGGGAAACATGAAAGGTTGAAAAATGCAAACAAAATTGAGATTATTTCTGTATGTATGGATGGATGTGTGTGTATGGATTAGGCACAATATGGTTTATCTTCTTTGAAGCTTAATAATTCCCATGATTTTTGTCGAAAATTTCCGAAATTTTGCAGAAAGGTTTGTATATTAAAAGAATCAAAGCTATTAAATTTCAGTAGTTAAAGGTCAAGGGGACCACAGATCATATCTTGAGTAGAGTCAGATTTAATGAAGATTTTACTCATTATTAACATTTACAAATTTTTATAAAATTCATCTCTACCCTAAAAATTAAGCCATTTACCATTCTTATAACTAAAAATTTGAAAGTTTTTTTTATAACAAAATCTCAAATAATGGTGCCACACAAATTTATTTATGTTTAATAATATAAAATTTATATTTTTAATTAAGATCTCATAACAACCAGAAAAGTTATGCAACTCATCACTAGATTTTTTACTAGTCTATTTAAGAACTCTTTACTAGTCAAGATGCCAACTGGTACAAAAGTAAAATTTTTAATGTATAGTGGAGTTGATCTGTATGCAGATGACAAATTCGTTCTTACAGGATCATAGTTAATGGTTGAAGATAGAATATGGTGACATCTTGTCTTAACAACCTTATTTTTAACTCTCAACCATACAAAAGCCTACAAATCATTTAAAGTTCAATTTTGTAACAAGTGGCTGGGTTGATCAAAGAGTTTGGTAAAGAATTCTTAAAAATATGCCTTTCCCAGCAACAGAAATTTAAGAACATTAAAATAAACTTGGTCGTTGTATTGTTGTACTGACTAAAATGTACATTTTATGATGCTGTGCAATGGTCAATAAAACTATCACTTCTAAGTGCTGTGTGGTAATTTTTTTTGCAATTGTCAAATTTGCTTTATTCTGTTTTAAGATTTACTTACACCATATCTCATCATTAGGTGAACCACTCAGTTTCCCCCATTTAAAGTTTGGTTACTCAATCATGTATCAGATAAGGTTAAAAGAGAATGGAAACTGGAAATGTCACAAATATGGCACTGGGCAAAACACATATGTGCAGCACATACATCCGGGACTCCCAATACATCACATGCAAGTTGTCTTTATAAATTGAGGATACTATAGCTAAAATCCAGAAACTTGCCATCCTATGAAGAACAAATTGCATTATACACTTGTATATAGATAATGTCCTATCACCTAGCATAATTTGGACCTATATAAATTCATTACCAGGGTTAATACTAACCCCACAGCCTATGCCTATGTCCAGAATAAGAGAGTTACAATGAAGTACACTTCCTAGATCTTTATATTTCACCGAAAAACAGCCACATTGTAACAAAAGTGAACTGGAAACTGATATACAATCCTCTTTTTATCTCAGTTTCTTTGAATGATCCAAACACATTCAAGTTAGTTGTCATGGTGCATATTTTTATTGAATAGATTCTTATTAACATTTTTGAGCTCATCTAATGATACACACAAAATTTTTATTCCATTTATAATTTATATCTGAAGAAACCTGTAATAAAATAGTTTTCAAGTTGATTGGTTAAATTTCAGAATCTAATAATTCAGAATTGAAAATATTTTTACAATCTTAAACATTTAATAATTTTTGAATCCATAAATACTCATACACAATGAACATTAAGTCTGTTAATACTATATAGTACACATATCCATTAATTAATCACAAAAAATTTTGTAGGCTGCCAGTGGAACAAAATTGTTCTAAATTGTTCTTTTATTTCCCAATGAAAGTTCACTTAAACTTTACTTTTATATAAAAAGGAGTAAGCTAACTACTATTAAATTAATTTTTATCATCAATCAATCAGTAATATCAGACAGTATTACTATTAATAATTTTTTAATTTTTCATATACTCAATAAGTTTCACAAATTTAGAGTTACTCAATAATACATAGAACATTAAAACAGTCAACAAAGTTTTTTGTGAATTCAACATAATAAAAAAAACCAACCAATCTACTTAATGAACAAAACATTTAACAATAATGAACAGCTCTGAACCACTGCTAGTCATTTTCAAAACCATTACTAAAGAAATTTATAATTTTATTACAGACTCCTCCTAAAAAACAATTTATTCCATATAATGATTCATTATTAATGAGATAACACAAAAGAAACTGGATAAAAGAATCCAAATTAAATAAGACAAGGCTTGTACAACAGATCTGAGAATTGTAAATAGCTTTATGTGGAAAAGATCTTTTACATTTATCAAAGAAATATAATAAACTGATCAATAAAAAAGTTAAGGAAGCAATGAGACCTTATAATTAAAAAATATATAAAAAACATGTTTTAAAGTAATTCTTTTTATTCAGATAAATGTACTAAAAAATAAAATTTTCTTCAGCTTTCATAGTATTTTTGGTCATAGAATATTTCTAAACAGAAGCACCCCATGCTTTTATTTTTGGTCACATAATACCAAAACTACTGTGAAAGCTGAAGAAATTTTTTTTTTACTTTCTCATACATTTATCTGAATAAAAAGTGTTACTTTAAAATGTTTTTTTATATATATTTTTTATTTTTCTACTTTTTAGATATATTATATGTATATAACACTGAACTATCAAAATTCTTCTTAGTTTATCATTTAATTTTATGTATATTAATTTCTTTGAGATTGGTTTAGATTCAAAAAAAGCTTTAAGTCATTTAAATTTGATGTAGTGATTAGTACTCTGGTGATAGAATGCTACCTTGAAAATGACAGCTTCTATGGCCTGCAAAATTGCTGATAAGGTGGTGGTTAACAAAAGTAGTGAAGACTAATATCTTTTATGTATATTTTTTTAATATTTTCTTAAAGATTAAAGGTGTACTTTAGCTATTTGGCAGGATAACCATATTCTTTGTCTTCATGTTTGTTCCCATACGTAGGATGGCAAATAACGGTCACATGTCGTAGTGCCATCTGTTATCAGATTTTATTTGTAAATTTCAATAATTTGGTAATTTTTTGCTAATTGTTAAAAATGTTTGCAAACTATTAAAAAATGTACTGTTGTTGGCAATACACGCACATTCAAAGTTTCAACTAGATCAGAAATTGGGAAGTAGACAAATTGCAACTTCTTACCTGGACAGATGGCCGACAGACAAAATTAATAAAAAGCTTTAAAAAATGATTTTGCCAGGAAATTCTGAGAGATTTTGTAGCTGATCGTAAGGCAAAGTTAAACACTTAGTAAATTCTTTACATTTCATAATAATAGTTTCTATATCACCCTAAATTTTACAATTTATCAGTTTTTATTTTAATATTTAATTCAATATTTAAACTTCTATACTACATTATTTCAATTTCTATACTTCTTAAAAATTATAATACCATTTAATAATCAAATTCAACAACAAAATATGCTTAAATTAATTCAAAAAATTAAGCATCTTTTTGATTTTTTCGAAATAATTTTGATATCTCTCACCAAATTAAATCTTTCATAATCAAAACAGAAACAAAAACACAAACTACTAAAAAACAGTCATTAAACGTTTTAAAATGTAACTCACATTTACAACTAACATGAGAATAAATTTCTAGAAAACATTCGAAGAAATAAAAAAACATAGATTAATTTAAACTGTAGGTAGGTATCGGTTTAATAATATTAATTGCATACTAATGTGGATAAGGTATCAATTTTCAGTTGGACGGATAAAAATCGAATGCTGCCATATTTATCAAATATAATTAATGTTTGTTCGAGTGTAAATTTTAGATAACATTATTATGTACAGTACATGATAGCAGGTATTACATTCTTTTAAATTCAAATACTAATTTAGTAGTGTTTAAAAAACAAAAAATACCGAATATTCACATAAATTTACGTTAAAAATAAAGTAAATTATATGAATAAATTGTATCGAATTACACCGTATAAAAAAAAACAATTTAAAAAAATGATAAGATGGTCCAGGTCTACCGTTAAATTTTGAAGATTGGTGTTTGAAGCGTTGGGCGCTTTAGAGAGTGGCAATTTATCTGAAGCACTTATACATGTTAAAAATAGAAAATATCGTGTCGGTAAAGTGATCATGTATTACGATAATTCGATTTAAGTTAGTTTTCTTTCAATGAACAGTGATTTAACCCGACACGAGGAGTATGATGTCATTTATAGATCTGTAAGGTGCAATTGGTAAAAGTTGATCGATATTACAGTAGTTGACGATGAAGTTTCAAACATTGTAAAAACTTATTTAGATATGAAAATTTTAACGTTTTATTCAATTTCTCATTAAATTTCATCACACCTAAGCCTAATATTAGGGCTAATCAATAAACTTCTAACTACAATAACTGTAATCACAGTATATAATTATATAATTTTAAGATACAATAATTGATTAGTTTACATATAAATTTAATTATCGTTTTAATTACGACGTTATTAATTTCAAATTTGACGTTTAAAATAACTTACCGCTCTTTTGCATGTCGCACGACAGTCATCGGCTGCAGATCACACCCTCAACGCGCATGTTCAATATAGGCCGGGGCGATGGTAGTGACGTCAGAAGACGTAACGATGGTGTCATAAATGTGAAGATTTTAATTTATATTGAAAATATTTAATAAAATCATTAAACTCTTTTAATGTTTTTATAATATATTTGATGGAGTGAAAGTAGAAATAGAAAGTTTTCAATTAAATAATTAATGACGATAAGTGAGAAAGTATATTTTAATAAAAACAAATAACTTACACTACAAACAAAACAAAAATTATAATTATAGACACAAGATTCTATTAAAAAAAAAAAAAAAGCCAAATGTTGATGGAATCTTACTCGAAAAACTAGTCCGGGGAGTTCATTTATATACCATTATTGTTAGGCCTACATAATTACCTCAGAATATTTCAAAATTTAATTACGATTATCAGCATCTAATTTGGAAAAAAATAGAAGCCCACTATGTATTTTATAATTGATAAATAACATAATATAACTGTGATTTATACTGTAGTTGTATGACTATCTCTAGATTTCATTCGGGATAAAATTCTTTTTCAATAGTTCTAATATGACCAAAATCACATCGTAATAAGTTCATAAAAAAGTTAGTTTCAAAATTTCTGAGAAATTCAGAAAAAAAAGGGTTTCATACAAGGTTATGTCAATCTAAAATTTAGGACCGAATAAAAGAGATAAAGGTGAATAAAATCAAATTGGTCTCTAGAAAGCGATGACGGATAAAATTCGTACAAAGAATAGGAAAGTAACTTTTCTAGATCTGTATAATTGAACCTGAGAATAATAAAAACCTCTAGAACCAGTGGTTCTTAATTTAACCTTTTTGAGGCCGCTGAACACCATTGATATACTTTTTATTACACGGAGCATTATCATCAATATATTCAAAAATTGATAAGCAATTCCATGTTTACTATTTTCAGGAAATAATGAAACAATAAACTAATAAACTTTAATATACTCAATAAAATAAAAACATGGAATTGTCTACGAATATAGAAACGGGAATAAATTTGAAAAAAAAAAACTTTAAAATCTTTTCTGTCGTGGTTTTTAACCAGTGTTCCACTGGTTAAAAACCACTGCGCTAGATTATACCATTAGCTTATATAGAATTTTTTGAAAGTATTGTACCTAAATTATTATATCAATTTTTTAAAAATTCATATATTGTTTATTACATTATCTACAAATAATACCTTTATTAGAATTTTATTGATATCAAAATGCGATTTTCATAAAATCAGTAATTTGCATCAGTATCAGCTGACAATACGAGACGACACGATGGCCGAGCAATTAAGGCTGGATTCTTCAAACTATTTGAATTGTCAACCCCTTCAAAGATTCCTCAACCTTTAATCGACTTTATTTTATTTTATTTATTTATTTTTGCTAATGCTGTTAATAAAATAACAATTATTATTATGATTACAAGTAACATAAAGCTAGTGAACCAGTGTTAATCTATACACAGTTTTTTATAGAAAAGATCTATTTACAGTGTGCAAATTTACAACTTACTGAACTGATTACATTACTTATTGGACTAATAATTTTTAATATACCATTTTCAAACGATCTCGACTAATTTTTGATCCCCGAAAATGCTTAAGCGACCCGGAGGTCGATATCGACCACTTTGGAGACCCCTGGATTAAGATGTCAGATTATCCATTCGGATTCGTTCCCGGTTCCCCAGAGCTATCACTTTGGACCCGGGAATGAATCTGGACGAATCGATAAACCCTAGGAATTCTTCGGGAGATGGTCTGTCCTGAATATGTCAAGCCCTGTTTTTTCACCATCCGGCCGCTCCTTTGTGGATTGTACCGAACTTATAATAGCTTTATTAAGAGATCTTAGTGCCCACAGGGCAAAAATAGTCGAAAAATAGATAAATAAAAATAAAGGCGAAAAATATGTCGTTTGTAAGAACACCAAATAGCAGTTTTTCTTTTCTCAAGCTGTTAGTCGTTGTTATTGCTAAACCTAGTAAAAATAGCTAAGAACACATTTCAATAAGAAAATTGGTATATAATATCAGGGTTTTTCTTTAGTTTCTCTTCTGACTGTTCCTCCTTCCTCTTTCTTCTACTTTTCTTCTGTTTCATTTCTATTTTCATTAGTCATTGTCATTTCCGTTTCATTAACATTACCGCCACTGCTATCGTCATCAGCATCAGTCATTCAGATCACCTACCGCAGTTGTATGTTGTTCAAATTGGCACCAGACGTAGTTGTTTGTGCAAATTTGATCTCCACCTCTTAATTTTCGATCCACGTCAACACAATAAATCTTTCAGGTTACTGTACAGGTACTCCTCACTTTACGATCGAGTTCCGTTCCGACGACTACGGCGTTAAGTGAATTGGTCGATAAGCGAGGATCTTGCGCCGGGAATATAGGATCGTTGTAAAATTATCCAAATTATGCAACAAACTTCAAATTTATTCATAAAAAGACTATTATAGTACGATATTAGCCTATTATAGCACTATAAGACTATTATAGTACGCTTAGTGCGCATGTCAGCATTCGCCACTGACCGACACTCAAGCTGAAAAAGGGAATTCCCCTAATTGCAGGTCGAAACTCTATTGGTCGTAAGTGCGAGTGGTCGTTAAACAGATAGGTCGTAAAGTGAGGAGTACCTGTACTGAATGCCTTTTCACATAATCCACAATCTCTCAACTATCAGGCCTAGACCCGGTGATGCCAACTTACGGGGGCTTATGGGACCTGGACCACCGAATAATTTAGGCTCACAAGTCAGAAAAATTCATTTCTTTGTAATTTAAAACTATTTGTGTGGTAGCATACTTTAACAATAATTTTTAGTAAAATAAAAGTGCCATAAGTTACATTTTTATTTGTGAAACATTTCTTTAAAGTACCACATTATTTTGCGGCGATTAAAAACTGTACTAACTATTGTCGCTAAAAGCATCCTAATTTTGGCGTTGAATATGTTTTGCAATCTAAATGTTTCTATATAGGTTACGAATGTATAATATTAACACCAATTTAAGTCAATATATTTAAAAAGTTGGCGTCAATGCTGAGTGAGACCCATTCATAATAAATGAAATTATGGACTCTATAATGCTTTAATATACAGTACTAGTGACACCATCAAGTATGCAAACTAACTAAACACTCAAATTCAAAATTCATGTTACAGTATTCAAATAAAGCTAATTGTTTCCTTGCATAAATAATCTCAAATGAATTATTAATCTATATACGTAATCACACAATCTTACGGCGATTAGTAAATGTCTTTAGAATTTGGCAGGTCGCAATGTAAATAATTGATTTATCGCAGTGAAGAATATGGTAGAGGCCATATCAGAGTTCCGGTTGCAATATGTTTCAATCTACTTTCGTTCTACCCGACCCTATTGTGAATCGTGCCTGAGTAAGGCACAAAATTGAAGAAATCACATTGTAAGCACAGATGGCTCAAGTAATTTATTATATTATTTATTAAATATATAAAATAACCGACAAGATTAAGATTAAGATTAAAATAACATAAAAATGCTTAATCATGGTTAAAATATATATTTGTATTATATAATTTTAACGAGTTATTGAAATATAAATTATTGTAATATTTGTAATATATACTTTTTAAAACTCTTTCCACTAAGAGAGCTAATTTTTTTTTTTTAGCAAGCCCATTATTGGTTCGATGAGACCCACAATGGAACGGCCATTCGGAGGTTGGTTCGCCCGACATATCCGGAAGAACCATTCTCCGAAAAATCCCTGAGAGTTTTCTACTAGTTCGGATTCGATCCCGGGATACCAGAGCAGTACGTTGCCATCTTAACCGCTCGGACATCCGGCCGTCTGAAATATATACTAGTGGCAAAAGCCGAAATTCTCGAAATCGGTTAACCGGTTTCCAACATTTCGGTTTTCAACATCGGTTAATCAGGTTTCAATCTAACATTTAAAAACCGGTTTTTAAATAGCAGAATACCAAACCGGTTTTAAAACTACTTTGAATTCTACAGAATTAATGTTTTATTATTATATTTTATAAATATTACTAAAGTACTATAGTAAATATCAGCTAAGATTCATGAATGTGCCTTTACAGATTATAGTCCCGCCAAAAAGTGGTCAGTGTTTTTTTTTTATGTTGGTAAACATTGGAGTCTAAGTACTTAACAAATAGCATTTGAAAACTTTATTGTTTTAAAAATTAATTCATACTAGTTTTACGTTGATTTTAATTCTTCATGGCGTTATTTTTAAAAAATCAAGGATGATAAATTGGTGCTGTATACTAATTACAATGTTATACTGAAATTTTTTGGTAGTAACTCAATTATAATAAATCTTCGATTTTACGGACTAATTCGGGCAACTGGGTGTCCATTAAAACCAAAAGACCTTTATGTAATAAAGTTAGTTTTCCGAATGCGTGTTAAAAAACTGGCAAATTAATTATTTTATCTGTTTTTACTTATGTAGATATATTTGTGTAATTAAAATTAAGTATGTATGAGAAGTTTTAAAAAGAAGAAAAGTTATCTGCATGTATTATTGCTTATGTATTCGCTGTAGTTCTGAGATTGTAATAAATAAGTATACGATCTAAATTAAAATAAATAAACAAACATTTTTTTTTGGAAAATACATTTTAATTGAATTTAAATATGTTCATAAAAAGAAAAAATTTAAATTTGATAAAAACACACAAAAACATTTGTTATTTATTCGTCTTTGGATGATGATATATCAAGGGTTTTTTTTTTTTTAACTCTTTCCGCCCTGTGGGCACTAAGAGGGCCTCTTTTTAGTAGGCCCATTATGGGTTCGGCCAAGCCCACAATGGGGCGACCGGGTGGTGAGGGACGGGGCCCGACATATCCGAACGGACCACCCCCCGAAAAATTCCTGGGGATTATTCGACCCGTTCGGATTCGATCCCGGGTCCCCCAGAGCGGTAGGCTGCCACCTTGACCGCTCGGCCATCCGGCCGTCAATATATCAAGGGTTGTGGCATGAAAAAATAACCTGTTAATTTAGTTACATATAAAAAGCATTTTAGAATTAACAGGACGTTAATTTTCATATATGACATACGGACCGAAAACTTTGTCTGTTATTTCCGAAGTCTGCTAAATCGAGGTTTTACTGTATGTGTAATCATTTTAAATCTAAGTATACTTTACTGTCAACTAAAAGAAAAGGAAATAAACACAATGATACAGATACCGTAATGATGATAGCAATTTCATGGTCTGTTCAAAATCGGTTTTCGGTTTTTGCTAATAATAGCGATGTTGAGGCGATGTTAAACGCGAAAACGTGTACGTCGGACATTCGGCGCCGCTTTCCTGTAAGCCTAGAAGTTTGACAATGGCGTTTGGAAAGTCTGTGGAGTCATGTTCGACATTCCAAACGCCATTGTCAAACTTCTAGGCTTACAGGAAAGCGGCGCCGAACGTCCGACGTACACGTTTTCGCGTTTAAAACTTCGGCCTCAACCTCACTAATGTCTCATAAACGAATGCTTTGAATAAATCATAACAACCAATTTTTGCTAAAACCGTGGTTTATCGAAATCGATTTTACCAAAAACTGGTTTTGTTGCCAACACAAATATATAAAAAAGAAATTACATTGAACAAAAATAAAGTTTATCGGATTAATTCTAAATGAACATGCTGCAGTATGCTGCTCATTCTTCATCATTGTTTATTATTATCATTTCAATTATTTTTGGGAAGAAATTACTGTAATACATTTAGATTAGTGTTTTTCAATTTTTTTTAAATCTCACTGCACACTTTAACCTATAATTAAATTTCCGCAAAAAAAAAAGTCACGCGATTTAAATTTGTTTGTAAGCATTCTATCGCCATATTACTTGCCATTTTATTTTTCTTTTTGTTTACATATTTTCTGAATTAAATAAAACAGTATTATTGTTCCTTAAAATAGCAGTAGGTTATAACAATAGCTATAAGGGTGCAATTTGAAAAAATTGTAGACCTATAAATTCCCACTGTCGTCCGTCCGTCTTTCCTTAATCTCGAGAATGGAGTTATATAGGTAAAAGACGAGACCAGATGTGGAAACCTTAGAGGCTGGAGACCCCGATGAACTATACAAAATCTTCCGATACAAACCGGAAGTCATGTTATTTCAATCCAAAAATTTCTCCTGAAAGGTGTTAGATGACCGGAACGACTTTATTGTTAAAAGAAAAATATGATGTACAGGGGCATGTCACTACTAATTTGAGATGGAGAAAATATATTTTAAATTAAATAAATTATAAATATGATTAAAAATTGCAGCCCGACATTGCGATGACGTCACAATAAATAATTACTCGTTTTTAATTAGTTCTAACTCTATTATCTGCGTTTAACTTCGACTATAGGAAATGAGTAGGGCCATCGAGAGCTTTTTGGCACCCGGGGTAGAGCGGACTTCGTATTGACCCTTAACGGGTCCCTCTTTCCATGTGTTTTGAACAAATTAAATACGTAGTAGAAACTTTATTAATTAATATTAATAAACTCCTTTGACTAAGAGGTTTTAATGGGCTCTTCGCTTTATGTTTTTTGAACAAATGAAATAAGTAGTATGTTCCTTTAATAATAAAAAGTAGTCTTAAAAATTCTCTTTTCTGTCAGTAAAAAAAAAAAAAAAAAAAAAACATTAATTTATAGGGGTAGGAACCACTATGTGTCCCTAAGTTTTCACCACGCTCGGAAAAATCCCCAGACTCTTCTCGACGGCCCTATTCATGTGCCATCAAAGATAAACCATCCTTACATTAGTATTGTTTATTTTATGTATATATTAATTCTTTTTTTTTTTGTTATTTTTAGTTCTTTTATTGACTTAAAATAAGTCAATGATATACTAAAAATATTTTGAGTATTCAATACAAATACTTTATGAGTTTTAACCTATATTTTTATTTGTTTTGTCTGATTAAATAAACCATTTGATAAATTTTATGATTGAAATACACACTGCACCTTTCTGTTGTTCATATGCATTGCTCTATCTAATTTATGCTCACTTATAGTTAAATGTATATTTCGAAATTTCGCTCTTATTTATTCTGTAAATAGTTTTTACACAAATTTATTTGCATTAATTTTACTTTATTTCAATTCCATTATTCTCAATTTTGTGTTTTATTATGCAAATTTTTAAAGAATATATAACATATTTAAGAATTTTGTAAATATTTATCATAATTTTTTTAACTTATAAAGTTAAAAAGTCATGTATAAAAAAGTATATTTTATATATATTTTTCTTGCACTACTTATTTCAAATATATATCCGCTTTTATACTATAAATTTAGTAACAAATTTTAATTTATAATTTAGATTTTCAGTAACGAAACTCATTTAAATATACAGCATGCAGCTTAAATAAATACACAATAAAAACACTTGTAAAATTTTAGTAAGAAATGTGCAAAATAACTAACGCTTTGTTGAGTTAGTTGAGATCTTTATTTTCGTATAATGAGAACATAAAACGTTAACAATTTCTCACATGATCAATCAGGTTTCAATAATAATGTATAAGAATGCTGTAGTGTGATCATTTAACAAAATACAGTACTAAGGTTTCACGTATGCATTATGCGGGAATGGCAAGTGTGCCTTTTACAGAAATAGCTTAGTGTTATGACGCAAATTGCTACGTCATAATCTCATCTTGTACATGGTTTCCGATAAATGTGGTATAGGAAAGAGCTGACTAATTACTCCGCTATCCGTGTTACGCGTCTAAAACAATTATTTGACATATGTGAGGCCATATGCAACAATACATCACCTATTTGAATGCTATCGGGAAATTTAAAATCCTGTTTGAGAAAAAGCGCAGACAGGATTTTAAATTTCCAATTTTTTTTTACACTATTTTAACTTTAGTGTTATTAAAGTTATTTATTATAATGTTTATTTAATTAATTTAATGTTGGATCCTGTTCTCCACCTAGTCGGCGAAATATGTTAAAAAGTCTTTTCTACACTCAAACAACGGTTACAGTACCAAAAAATACTATTAATTTTTTAAATTTTAATTTAAAAATCTGTTTCCTATTTAATGAAAAACGTTTCTTTTTCGTTTATAATAAGAGTGTTTATTATTCTCCATGCCTAAAGTTCAAAGATGATTCTGAAAGACTCTTTTAATTTCTAAATGTAGCAGAAATCTTCACCTAGATGAAGTATTGAAATTAGTTTTACCTGTATAATATTTTTTTTTTTTTTATAGAACTATCAAATTTTAAAACGTTTATTACATAAATATATCATATTGTAATAACTTGCGTTAATCTCGTAAAAAGAAAGTAATAGATAATTACTAATCAACTGATTTATCAAGGATATTATACTAATTAGGCTTTACGTAATTACTATACGTTCGTACTATTATTGCATTTAAGAATTCGCATTTTGACCTTCGAATTAATCACTCGATTGTTAAAAATAATATAAAATCGGTTACACTTCCGCACGTTTAAATATCCTGCATTTTCTATTTCATTTAACTTTTTTTCTATAACACAATGATTACAAAGAAATAAAAAAAACGTGTTTAGATTGATTATAATTCCTTCAAGAAAAAATATTACACGAGGAAGTTGAATCATCGACTAATATAGTCTTAATGACGTCTTTGCCTGGTTAAGCTGATAACAAATGTACTGTACATAAAATTTATTTTATGTACATTTTACTTTCATTTTCCTGAAATTATTAGACATTTTATTAAATCTGCATAATTTTTTGACTTCTACAAATCGGAAAAATTGGTTTATTGGTCGAAATTATGAATTTATAATTAAATTAATAATTTTATTTAAAAGATAATCGCTAAATTACCGTTAATTAAATAGAAATACAAATTTAATTATGCTATACATTTAATAAATAAAACATACAATCATATTAATAATTTTGTTTTAAAATTAATTAGTAAATGTTGCGCTATTCGATAATCTTGAAATTGTTGATATCAGTAACATTTTTCTGTAATGTTTACTGTAGTTTTTAGCACATTATGTACATACCGATATGAAAGCACTTAAACTTTTTATCAGTTTTGTTATCTAATTAAAATTTCCTTTAACTTTTGAGTTGTCGATTGATAACAGTTTTGTTGAACGTTTTATGACCTCAATTTTTGCAATTACTTCACTTTTCAGCTTAAAAACTACATTTTTTTTTGGAATTTTATCTGTCTCAAATACGTAGTAATTTGTAACAATTGTATGCAAGGAAAATTTTAATTTGTACGTTACACATCCTCAAAAATACTGTTCAGTATCAATAGTATCGGAAGCTACTACCAATATTTAACTATATTGAATAAAATTGTGTATTATATATTATTAAGATTTAAAACTGTTTCAGTTTTGGAATCGTATCACAGCTTTTAGGAGCAGAATCTCATTATTTCGATACGATATTTCCGTGCAAATTAACGACCCATGTATTATTTCTATACGTAATTTATTAAATGGTAAGAAACAAAAATTCTTAATAAATTTTTATTTAATTATTCAAATGTTTCATTATATTTATATCAAATAACTGAAACCTTATTTAATTTAGTTTACATTATAATTTGTTATTCTGTCACGTAATTATAATATATTGTTCTTCGAGAAAATTACTACAAGCTGTTTATTGTAACGCCAGCAACTCGTGCAGCTTTCCACGTGATATTTCAGCTTCCTTAGTAGTATTGCAGCATCTTTAATAGACGATTCGTTTAGAGAATATTGGTCGAACAAACGTAAAAATTTTAAATAAGTCAAATTTTAGTTGAAACATTGGTTTCTACTTTAAGATCAAAGAAAAGTTTATTCACTATAATTATTAAACAGGTAAAATCATTAATAATGTTCCAGCTAACAATAATCATTAGCTCCATCTATGGAGAAAAAATGTAAAATTTTTAGAAATATATTTAAATTTGAAAATTATGAGTGCAAGAAATTGTATTTTTCCGTCAAAGTCCTGTTGTTGAACAATTATATAGTAATTAATGATTTAAGACGTAAAATCATATATGAAATTTTAATAAATCATGTAACTCGTTAATAATTTATGAGTAATACTATTACATAAATGGCGCTTATTGTAATCACCGGGGATTAAGGTGTACTGACAGAAATAACCGAGTGATAGTGAAAGTAATTAGACCACAGTCAGTGAAAATTCTAGTTTTATCGAATATCTGATTCGATAATCTAAAAACATGTTAAAAATTTTAAATGTTTGAATTTAATAAATAAGTTAAAAGTAGTTTATTAATTGTAATAATAACTACTTGAGTAGTTCATCTAGCATTATTTGCCTTTTCTTTAGCACTATTTAATTAATATAATGCTTATCATTTTAAAAACACATTGAAGGAACCAAGTCGTTTTCAATTCCGCCATGTCCAATCACCAAACAATCTTCTTTCGCAGAGACGAACTTTCTATTAGAGACTTTACGCTTCTGCAAAGATATGTAACAGTTAAAACTTTCACTGACGATAAGTGAATAATTAAAAATGACCAAATTGAAGACAAATTGGTTTATTCTATTTTTTAAAATTGTAAAAATGCCATCTGCAATTTTAATTAAAATACTTATATATACTGTATAATAGCACACAATAGAATTTCCATCTCAATTGCCAATTTTTAAACTTTTGTCATATCTTCTGAAGTGTTATTTTTGATCCACCAACAAAACAATCTTTTGTTTCTAGTTTATATTCCATTTAATTAACTAACTAGTTGTTAAAAATATCCGTTATCGTCCTGGTATTTGCATTGAACAGTAATCATCGGTAAATATTTCGCATCTTTAAAACATCTAGGATTTTTAATTTTCCAATCGTCAGAAACCTGTTTCTGGTCATTCACGACAAAGAACTGTAATCCGCAACTTCAAACATTAAAACCAGTGGTTTCCAAAGTGGGAGCTACCGCGCCCCGTGGGTTGTGAGTAAATCTAGGGGGATGAAAAGAAACAAGTGGGTGCTGGAGGTAAGGTACTGAATGGTGACCATCGGTCAGGCATGTCAAAGATACGGCCCGCGGGCCAGTTATGGCCCGTGACATCAATTCAATAATGCTATTTGTTTATTTTTTTATTATCTTGATACCAAAGAAAATGAGATATTTTGTACTTAAACAAATAATACTTAATAAACAAAATTAGAAAAAAACTAAACACCTTAAGTTGCTGAGAAAAAATTTAATAAATAACGTAACAAACGTTTTCAGCCAAACCTGTTGGCCATCATCAGGCTAAACATATAATAAATAACAAAGAAATATAAAAATATGTATAGGTTAAATAAATAAATATTAAGCCATTACATAATAATAAATTACATAAAATTCTAATAAATGCAAGATATGCAATGATAACAAAATCAAGGCATTAAATTAAGAGCTCTCAAATCTTTTAATTAAATACTTCCAGGCTTAAGGCAACCCTTCAGCATCCCTGGCATTAATGCAGGTATTATGCAATCTGCTCTTAAATATTTCAATTTTCTCGGCGCTAAACGCTAAAGTCGGTGAATGTACAGGTTTAATAATGCCTGCTTCGCCCCATTTGACTACCGAGCCTTCAATCTGCGCCATCTTGAGATAGAATTGTGGCGTTAGATCTTTTGCTGATGTTGTACTTGTGTTCCCTTAATCTAATCCCTAAGTTTCTATTAGTGACCCCAATGTAGTTTTTATTAATGCCTAGTTCTTGGTTTTCATAAGGAATTTTGTACACTCCAGCCATTCTTTCTTTATCAATGTTGTCTTTGTCATTTCTTAATAATTTGTACAGGTTGGGAGCTCTCTTGAAAATCAATTTGGAATTTTTGCGGGCTGAGATTTCCTTCATGATAGCTTCTTTCTTTCTGTCATACGTGAACTTTGTGAATTTGCCGAAATCCCCTCTCTGAGCTTTTGTTTTGTTAATCTTGTAGTTTTTGATTAGTGCTGTTATCATATCCGCCCTGTACCCTAGAGTTCTAGCGATATGTGATATTCTGTAGATTTCTTTTTGTCTATCAACCACAAAATACTGCAATAGAGAAAAGCCCTGTGAATGAGGGCACGGAAAGCAGCCATTTTGTATTGGTAAGGATCATTAGAACGCGACGGAATGTACAGAGGGCTATGCGTCGGTTTTACGTACACTTTAGTGACGAAATGTCCTTCTTTGAATTCAATGTCAATGTCTAAAAAATGTATCCGTGAGGAACACGTCTGTTCAATCTTTAGCATGAGGCCGTCATCGTTGTTGTTGATCTTATTAATAAATTCCTCGACTTTTTGGTCATTCTTCCATATTACCAGGACATCGTCCACGTATCTTTTAAAATACACCATGTCATTCATGAAGCCACAAAGAACACTTTTTTCTAACCTTCTCAATACAAGTTCACACAACAATCCTGACATAGGACTTTCCATTGGGACTCCTCTTTTTTGTTTGTATTGACGGCCATTAAAGGCGAAAAAAGATTCATAGCAGACAAGGTTAGCTAGTTCTATCAAATCACTACTGAAATTTGCCAAATCTGGGCTCTTGCTATGCATGAAATCTAAAAGCGCTACCTTGCATGACTCAATTTTTATAGAGGGGTATAAGCTCTCGTAGTCCATTACAGTTCCAACCTCATCTTCCATTAAAATTAGATCCTGTATCTCATTAACCACATCCCTGGGATCCTGTGCCACATATATGTTATTTTCGAGTTGAGAGGTGAGAAACTTATGTAATCTCTTTTCAAGAAAAAAGGTTGGTCCTCTGCATCTTTCAACTATGGGTCTTACTTCCTTGCCCTCTTTATGGGTTTTGGCAAACGCAAATAATCTCGGCATACCTGGCCTAGGATTCCGACAATTTTTGAGGAAAGGTAATAAATTAGTGAGTTTAGCTTTTTCAAGCTTCTTAACTCTTCTGTCGACGCAATCGATAATCTTTTCGTCAACACGCTCGCATTCGGTTTTCTTAATATATTCCTCCAAAGCGTTATTATACGTTTGTCTTTTCTTGATGACTAATGTTTTGTTCTTGTCTGCTCTAGTAGTGACAAAATCGTTTTTTCTAAGCCAACATTTAGTAAGTTTGAAGTATTTACTGGCATCACATCCTTTTTTCCAAGCCGTCTGGTCTTTAATGACAGTTTTCCATCAGAGGTATTCTTTTTCTAAAGAATCTAGCCCAGATATTCCTCTTTCTATTTCTTGAATTGACGTTTCCCAAGAGTTTGAATTTTCGGGGACAAAGTTCGGTCCCCATTTTAGAAATTCCATGATCTTAATCGGGACTTCTACCTGGTCCCATAATATGAATGTCAAAGGATTACCCATATGTGTTTAGCCTGATGATGGCCAACAGGTTTGGCTGAAAACGTTTGTTACGTTATTTATTAATTTTTTTCTCAGCAACTTAAGGTGTTTGGTTTTTTCTGATTTACATATTGCTGAGTGAGTTCACTTCAATATAAACAAAATGGTTGAACTCAATTATTATTGTTTTTGTTTTTTATTTATTCAAATTACATGGAGATATTTATTTTATTTGATTTATTTTTGTGTTTAATTTCTTGTTTGCATTATGTTTTCTCTATTTAATCTGTTGAATTTCAAATTAAAGACCGTCTTGGCAAGATCATTTATTGCACAATTCTAATCATTTTGCACATAAAATACGTGTTTTCGACATATTAGTAAGACCGCGTTTCTTTATGCAGCGAGAGTGTAGCGAAATAACGTCACGAGTAATGTTGGCCAATTAGAAACCAGTTTCAGTGTGTTCGCTGTAAAGCGCTTTTCGAGCGCTGCATAAAGAAACGCAAGGTAAATTACAGTTTATGCTTGTATTTTGAGTCTTGCGATCCCTGTTCCAGATATGAAGCTTCGGAAGTGGGCCTACTATTTGTGCAAATAAGAAAATCTTTTTTTCTAATTTTTGTATAGAAGCAAATAATAATTGTTGTTATTATAGATTAACGTTGTAAAAAGAAACCGTCAGACAAGAAAAAAATAGTTAAACGAAAAGTGAATATTACATGTCCATAAAAGGACATGTCTGTAGAAATTTCTGAGAAAGTTATTCTTCTCAGGTTGAAACAATAGGTGAATTTGAGTACTTAGATCGAACATCTTCGGTAGGAATCGAATTGTCAGTCGATGTTGACTCATCCGACGACCGGGGTTCCGATCTCGTTACGATGCGTAACGAGGGGGGGGACCAATTAGAGAGCGGAGGCAAATCGACATCGACCTATCGGAATGTTCGATCTGGGACTCAAAAGAAAGTTATAAAAACCCTGAGAAAAAGGGATGTGACGTTCTCTCGGTCATTAGTTCTCTCGGTTCTTGGCTCTTAGAGCTTTGTCTCGCGATTTTACGACGGGGTTTTTTTCCCGTGATCTTCGGCAGTTGGATTACATCTCTTTTGGAAGGTCACCCACTCCCTTGGATTTGTCACCTGTAATCGGAATCGTCCCTACGTCCGGAACTTTCCCTCGAGAAGCTGAACAGTGCGCCCCGGGGCCATCATACTCCTGCGAAACATCGGAGGACTTTTCTTGTGGACTTTCGATTCCGAGAGAAGGCCCAGAAGACTCGAACGCCGCCGCTGATAAAAGTATATTGTAGTTGTAAGCACCTTTTGTTATATAAACGGGTTACGAATGAAAACCTGTCTCTTGAGAGTTTCTTTCACTCCCACACGTGGATCGTGACCGCGCGACATTCTGACTAACGCAGTCGTTCGGCAAACCTCACACAGATTATTTTACAGACCTGCTTCAGACCTGTAAATTGGCCGAAAATGTTTGTTCTGTGATTAAAGTTATTGCTGAAAAACTACAAATGATGTTTTTTTTTTTGTTTATTTTATTGTAAAGTCTCGGGTTATTAAAAAGGAATTTTTGAATTGGCCACTTTTGGTCTAATTTTTAGAAAATTTCTGGCTACAAAATCTCAAAACATCTGGCCTGCTGTCATACTCGAGACAAAAAAAAAAAAAAAGGCACTTAAGCAGTTTGAGTTTGACACCCCTGCCATAGGTGAAGGTTGGAATCACTGACAACCTTTCCCTTTCTTGTAAAACGGGTAAGAAGCATTGCGTTTAATGGTTTCCAGATTTTAAGAACAATGTTTTCTAAGAACACAAAGTATGAGGTTCATAGAAAAGTTTGGAAGTTATGTAGATTACTCCCTATGCAATTTCGAGACTAAGTATATATCTGAACTCAGGAGACAAAGACGAGTTCAACGGTACCCTACTTTTGGACCGGAGACCAAAGATAAGAAAGTTATCAGATTAACGATTTCTTTCCTTTCACATTTTAAAGTTTTCTAGTAGGTGGCTCTGCTTGTAATTCATCTTAAAAACTATGTAAAGTACAAATTATGTTGAGATAAATTGGAACGAAAGTTTAAGTGAGATAAAAATTCCAATGGGAAAAAGTTTTAAAATATTTAAATATTTACACATTTATTTTAAATACACTCATCATATCATTAACACATTTGTAGGACACTACATCACATGAGTACGGTTACTCATATCTTGTCTTCATCTGTAGAGGATACTGTTGCTTAATGTTCTCGATCAACTTGAGGAAGGGGCCCACAACCTGTTGCTGTGCGTCACGGAGCCACGGATACTCGCACAGATGTAAAGCCAGATTATCGTCTGTTATTCCTCCACGGCTGAGTCGCTTTTGCAGTGGTCGCCAGTTAGATTCTATGGTTTGTGTATTGGCACCAGCGCCGGATTAAGCCTCTAGCGGGCCCTAGACAAAATTTAAATTGGGGCCCTATTTAAATAAGTTGCTTCTAAACAAATCTTATTTAATGTGACATTAGAGTAGCTAGCATGGGTGACACCCGGTGCAGATATCGTGGTGTCACCCCAAGTCACACCGTAGTGTCACCCTTTTTAACTGTTTTATAAAACACTATTGAATTGTAATAACTTCGCACTCGAGCAACTTGAACGCTACATCGAATATGCGATGTCGCGACGTATAAGTTTAAATTTAGAAAATGAATCATAACCATACATCAGTATTACTATGAGAGGCGGCCCTAGGAATATTTCTAGATGGTGCGAGAGATCTCGTGGGAGAGATTACTTCTGACGCACGGATGGCTGTTCACCTTTTTTTTTTTTTTTTTTTTTTTAGGCAATGGCTAATGAAGCCGGGCCCCTCCGTATTACGGGCCCTAGACATTTGCCTACTTTGCCTATTCGATAATCCGGCCCTGATTGGCACCATCTTCGGGATTTACAAAATTTTCGCAATGATTGATGGTTTTGTGCTCGTATCCATATTCTTATAATCCAGTATATCCTTTCCAAAAAATCCGCGATTATTGTAGTTCCGTGTTCCACATGCTTCTGTATGAGAGCAAACAATGTCGGCTTGTCTCGGAAGTTTTCAGGGCATATCTCTAATCAATAGCCTTCTTCTCGGTCGATCATGCCCAACAACCAGTGTCCATCCACCATCCTGCCACGGTTGTACTTTCTGGCGTCCTAATTTCATTTCATCGACTTCCACTATGTGAACGGGTCCGCCAATTTTTCCTTCCAATTCGTACTCTGCGTCTAGTGCATTCATGGTGACTTCACGACAGTAATTGAATCAATCTACCAAGGTGTTTGGGGAGGTCTTTTCATCTTCAAGCGACGATTCGTGGATTGCTTTATGTTGTTTCGTCTGGTACACCCAGCACGGAAAGCAATCATTCTAATGTAGTACATTAGAATGATTGCTTTCCGTGTGAGATTCGGACTTGCTGAAAGAAATTACCAGTAGTGATTTGTTGTTCCTGTCCGTGCTTCTGGCATCACAGGCATCCCCATCCTTTGCCTTTTTCTTCGGTGAACACTTGTAAACACTCTTTGCATCTATTACACTTTTTTGCTTTATGAAGGAGGCCCTGATCTTGTAACCACTTGAAACACGTTTCCTTATCTTTGACTACTTCTAATGCTAGCTTAAGGAAGTTCATTTTCAAAATTTATCTAGGGAAACATGCTGTTGGGCTAATCTTAATTTTAAAGCTGTGTTCTGCTGCGTAGAAAATAGAAAAAAAAAAAAATAATAAGCTGCATTCTACACAGATGACATCGTAGTTGGAGGTAGTGCCATCTAGCGGTAAAGTGTGCAAACTAAATTGCAAGCAACGGCACCTAGCGGTGAAAATGTGCAAACTACTCAAAAAACACTGTGAAAGGCAATAAATCGTTAATATGATAACTTTCTTATCTTTGGTCTCCAGTCCAAAAGTAGGGTACCTTTGAACTCATTCCGGCCCTGAGTTCAGTCAGATATATACTCAATGTCCCGAAATTCCATGGGGAGTCATCTATATAACTTCCAAAAATTTTCTTAAGAATATTTTCAAGTCTCTCACAAAAGGAAAAGGGGGTTTGGGCATTGGGTTTAACTTTATGAAACTAAGGGACTAGTGGTTTGAAAAAGTTTGGGGAATCACTAATTTAAGTCCTTTAACACCAGGGCGCCCATATATTGACCATCTGCTCCTTTTCGTCTGTATTGCCCTTTTCCTAAACCCGAAGGAAAGTCCAAATTTCATTATCAACAAACAATAGAAAATTCATGACTTGTAGCTTATTCAGCAAATAAAAAAAAAACTAATGAACAATATTTGTCTGTTGTTCTATGCAAATTAGTCTTATGTTGACCAAAACCAGGCCTTGAAAATGAGGAATGTTCCTCGTTTTCAAGATAAAGCAGTCCCAATTGCAACCAGTTCCATCTTGTGGGAGTGCTGATCCAATTTTGAATCAGTTTGAAACTTCTTGCGTAATGTATGATCCCATTTTTTATAGTCTGCGAGCACCGCTGTTTAAGTATAATCAGGCATTACACAAAAATAAAATGCTGTTTCATTTACATGTATTCTTTCCTCGGTGAAAATTTAGCAATACTTTTTGGCCATCTTTATCCACAAATCAGCTGATGCAGAATCACAACTTTCCTTCTCACCATGATTGAACCAAGCATCAGTTGCAAGTCTTTTCTCCCTACATTTCACTGTTCTGCAGAAAAATACTTGACCATACTGATGCTGGCATAGTTTATTATGGATGACATATAAATAGTAATCTGGAGTTACTGTATGTACTGTACTTTGTTACATAGTAATTCTAGATAAGCATATATAAGAGTAATAAATAAGCATAATTCATAGTCACACATGATTACTCCATATAATTTTACATCTGACATGAGAAAAGGTTGAATAACACTGCTTTAGATAGTCACTCATTCAATTTCATAAAGAACCGGAGGCAAAGTCAAATATTATGAAAACCTCGTAGTAATTATCATCTGTATTTGTTCTGTACAAATGATCAGAATGGATTTCTAACACAAGGAAATTTTGAAATGTTCTTACAATGGCAAACATGCATTGATCAGAATGGAGATGAATTTTGCAGGAAAGTAAGTAAAGATAAATTACACTGAAATATGTTGTTTTTTTTATTCTATTATTTAGAAGTAAAATTAATGTGGCCAAAATTTTCAATACAAATGAGGATTATCAATTAAGTCAGAGCAATTCAATTTTTTCAGAAAATAGAATTTTATTATACAAATCAATTATGAGGGAATTCCTCCTAAGAAGTCTCCTCCCTTATTCAAAAAAAATTTTTTTCCAAAATCTTGGAAGTTATTTCATATAAAGATTTATTTTTCTGGACCAAAATCATCTCATCTTTGTTAGAATTATTTTGTGTTTTTGTTTTCAAAGATCAAAGAATCTCTTTCATTGATTGTTAAAACCAAATGACAATTGAAATGATTCCTATTAAGCATGTACAGAGAATGTTCCAGTATTTCACAGCTCCACCTGCAAAGAAAATCCTTAACTTTGGCAAACACAGCAGTGACATAGGATTTTTGCCATCTGAGACAGTCTTTGAGTTTGCCATTCCAGGAAAAACATAACAATACATATCAAACACATTTAGCCAAACAGTGAAAATGTAACCATAAGAAAAAACCTGTGAAAGAATTAGGTCACTGTTATCAATGTTGTTATTAACGAAGCATGACCAAGGCTTTAAATAGGTATGATGGTAAAAAAAAGCCATCTTCAAGGAAACATAGTCTTCACTTGTCTGAAATTTTCAACAATAAGCAATGTTTTTGTGAAAAAATATTTTCTGGCATCTTGTATTCTTCTACTATCCCTACCAAAAAACTTTTCATCACAGTAGTACAGACATGTTGCACCCTTCCCTATGTTACTGTATGACAACAAGCACATCATATAGAACAGGGCTTCTTAAACTATGGGTCGCGACCCCATTTGGGGTTGCTTAGCGAAATCGGTCACGAGATTTTAATGCAAAATATTGAAAATAATTTGTGAGAGTTTGAAAATGGCATGCTTTGTGTTGTAGGTTTCCTGAGTTGCACTTTGTGTCACTTCTGGTGCAGCAAGACGATTCAGCAACACTGTAATATGAACTAGTGTAGTGTTGTTGTTGTTTTTCAGTGTATTCAGTTGTCTCTGTTCCATTGTAACACAAGAGTGAACTGTGGTAGTACACCACTATTGTTTTTGCAAATTTGTATATATCTTCAATATATATGTATATTTTCATTGTATTTCATATGTATATTGCAAAATATTTATATATCTTTATTTTATATATTTTTTTTGGGGGGGGGTCGCAAAAAAATCACAATCATAAATGGGGTTGTGAATAAAAAAGTTTAAGAGAGAAAAAGAAGAAGCCCTGGAATGATTGACAGTTCTTGAAATAGTTCAGCTGCTTGTCAAAAGTGATGCTCTAGAAATTTCCTTTAATAATTGGCATTATTGTTTGTCCACTTGATACACTTTATATTATCAAACATCCAAACCAGTCACTTACAAGTCATCATAATGTTGATGTTTCCAGGCTCTACACAATTTCCTAGTTTGTGGTGAATTAAAATGTTTTCACTCGTTTGACTGACATTTAAGTTTTATTTCACCTGACTGGCCCAAATTTCATCTACAGTAATAATTCACTTAAGAAAAGCATCTCTTTTTTTATAATTCTTCAAATGAATTTGGACAGTAGCATATCATTGCCATTTTTGCATATCAATCAAATGATGCAGAACTCAAGTGAATGCACTCGGAATTCTGTTTTTAAGTCAGTTTTCAATAATAATTTTTCTATGACTACATCATACCTGTAAAGAAAGTTTTCACAAGGTACATCTATCTGTCTGAAAAGCAATTCCAAAAGAATAATTTGGGAATCTTTTTATTCTCCGCTGATCTGCCAGATAGTAGTTAACCAGATGTGTTATCATAGCCATCTTGAAACTTTTTCAGACCCTTCCTGCAATAGTTCTGTAGAGATAGCATCTGGTTTCCATATGCTTCCTGCAGTTCCTTAATTAAAACGTGGTGTTTTTACCATGAAAAATTTTAATTTTAATCCAATTTTTTTGTTCTAATTGCATTAATATTTTCTTACAGAAATAATAAACATTTCTAAGCCCGATGAGTATATAATGAATTACCAATGATCGCCTTAAATAGCCAGATTATAGCCCGATATTTAAGGCAAGCGTTGGTAATTCATTCTTACAGAAAAGAGAAACATGAGTTTTTTGTTGTTACTACAGAAAAATGATGTCATGTCCAATTGTCACTTGAAAAAAATGATTGATGTCTATTAGCTTTTATAATAATTAAGGTTGCCAGAAGTTTATCAAGAATTCAGATGTTTCCATGTCTTATTGACAATCCTTAATTTCAACAATAAAAGTGTAAATGTAAATGAACACATGTTCAAAATGACAGTTTTAAAATTACAGGACATTTAATATGTGGCTACATTAGAAATGTTGACAAATTATGGAATTGCATTGTCCTCTTGTAAAATAATCTGACACACCCCTGGCAATTGTGAACAACCAATCAATGCAGCAAAGAATATAATCCTGTATTATAATTGACAGCAGTCATTTTCAACAGTTATTACAACTATGCCATTTTAAACATTGTTTATATGCACTTCTATGATTTGAAATTATTCAAAGAATCAGCACCTGAAATTTTTCCCATATATTTAGAATCACCCTGTATATACAAATTTACAAAAATGGCAATTGCATCAAGAGACATTAGCACACTTTAGTAAATTTATGAACTTATGTATCTTGGAGAACTTTCATTTTGTTGGGCTGCAATTTGAAAAAAATTGTACCTATAAATTCTCACTATTGTCTGTCTATTCTTCCTTAATCTCAAGAATGGAGTTAGATAGATGAAAATCAAGACCAGATATGGAAAGCTTAGGGACAGGATTAACTATAAACGAACTTCCAGTTTGCATCAGAAGTCATGTTATTTTAATTCAAAAATTTCCCCTGAAAGGAGTTAGATGACTGGCACGACACTATTGCTAACAGGAAAAGTACAATGTACTGTATGTACATGGGCAAACTACTAATGTGAGGTGGAGAACATATATTTTAAATTAAAATATAATTAAAAATTGCAGCCCAGCATTGTGATGATGTCACAATAAATTAATTGGTTTTGTTTACTATTGTTTTGGAGTTTCTAATTTCAAAGTTTTTTATTGTTTTTTTTTTTTCTAAACTGTAAGTCAATGAGTAAAATAAAAAGTCTGTATCCTATTGGAAAATATAAAATGCCAATTTTAGGAATTACACAAACTTTTGTTTATTTCATAAAATAAGCAACATTTCTGGATTTGGTCTAACACATTTTGATCATAAGTATATTAAACTGATCAGTTAGATAAACTTTCAGAAAGAAAATAAAAATAATCAGTACAAAGAAAATTGTGTATAATAAATTATTTACTGCATATTTCTTTCTATATATATTTAAATATGAGAGAATCAAATGTTATTTGCATATTATAATATTAATTTCATGAATAGTCATCTTTTATGCAGAACTAATTTTATTCTGTGTCAAAATGTACAAAGCAGCTCAAAATTTTAGGATGCATTATTTATTTTTACTAAAAATAAGCATCAAATGTCAATCAAATTTTAATATGATATGAACTGAAACTGAATTAAAAACCCTACAACAACTTTAAACAGAAAAACTACAAACTCATTGAAAGAGTCAACTTTATAATAAGAATAAAGCACTTTTTGGAATCGTTATGCTCTATCATCAGATCAAAACATTCAACAGTTTTACAATCAAATAAAACAATTGCTCAAGTTTAAATATATAAATTTAAACCAAAAAGATTTTAAATCCAACAGCTAAAAATTTCTAAGTTCAAACAGACAAAAGTTTTAAACATAAAAAACAAAATAAATCACAGTGCAGAGGCCAACTTTAATCAGTTTGTTGTTTTTTCTGTTAAAAGTTTAACACGATAGACAGAATTGAAAAGTAAATAAGTATTGACAGTCAAAAAACAAAAGAATTTATAACAACAACAACACAACTATCTATCAGCATTACAGAAAAGGTTTATTTATGCAAGCACTTTCAACAGGATATAACTCTTCTTCAGGCAATATTATCATTCACAGAGAATAGAATATCACCAAAATGTTCTTTGTGAATGATAATATTACCTAAAGAGGACAATTATATACTATTGAAAGTACTTGCATAAATAAACATTTTCTATAATGCCAATAGATAGTTGTGTTGTAAATTTTTGTACTATTACTTGGCATCTAGTGTTTTTAAATTTTAAAACAATTTATTTATTCTTAAATAATTAAACACGAAAAATTAACGTGATGACAAGTACTAACTGAAAACTCTAATGATAGGTACTAAAACTTATTAATGCAAAATAATTTAATAGTTTACTGTGTTTCCATTTTTAATAAAATTGTAAATTACAAAAACAAGAATTCACAGCTCAAAATTGGCTCTAGTAACAAGTTTTAATAAAACAAGGCATTTTGTTGTTGGAGTCCATTTTAAGGTGTGAATTCTTGTTTCTGGCATTCCCTCCATATTATTTAAATTGTAAATAGTATTATGCATTGCTTCAATTAACTTTGGAAGAATATCATTGCTAATCTTGCTCTTTTAGCTGTGATACATTTTCAAATTGGTAAAATGCATAATTCTGGTTGTAATATAATCTATTATAATTATAAACATGATCCATAAGCTCTTGATAGAATTTAAGCATGTACTGCAGTGGCATGAAGTGACATTTGATGATAGGGAAGCTGTGCCAGCCCTGGATAGAATCATTAGAAACATTATACAATATTTTGGTGTGTACTCATCTATGAGCTAAACTGTGTGAGGTTGGTGCTCTGTAAAGCCCATGTGCGAATGCAAATAATCTGGCTGCTTTACAAGATTCAAATATTTTTGCCATGGTAGTTGTTCCATATTCGACAATACAACGCTTCCATTGGAAATATGCATATATGAATTTACATTCAAATGCAGAATAGCAATTTTATCATTGTTTTTAAGTACATAGAAATTTGTAATAAAATACATAATACAGTTATAATAAAATATTAATTTTAATTCAAAGTGCATTAAAATATGAAAATAATTGCACAATATGTATTTATATTTTAGAAAATACAAGGGAAGCTGCTCTTTCACAACTTTCATGGACAGCATGCCACTGGTGTACTGTTTGCTGGTCACTTGAAAACATCATTTTTTCCTATTTCTATTCCTTGAAGTGTCTGTAGTCACAGTCACAGTATGGATAGAAGTAGAAATCCATTTTTTCCCTACAAGTAAAGGAACTTTGAGAAATAAACTCTGATAATAAGTAACTGTAGTCATTGACATTTTGGTTTCTCTTCAGAAGAGAGATCTCTGTTTTATCAATATATGCAAATCTTAAACAAACTATAATTTCTTCTTCTCCCATCTGCTAGCTATATATATAGTCTTATGCTTTCTTTAAATCATGCCAATAATATTTAAAGCTATCAGGGACATCCAAATTAAAATTTTTTTTCACCACTGAAGACAATAAATGTTTAATTTGTGGCCATGTTTTCTTTTGTAAATTGTTTCTTTGCTGAAATATGGTTACTTGTCAACTTTAGTTTTGCTTTTAGTTTGTCCTAGCTAAGCCTGTATAACTCATGCATTACTCTTTTCACTGTAGATACACTAAAAAGTTGGAGATTGGCCAGAACTTTACTTATAGAAGTATCACATTTGGAAACATGTCAAATTATTCTTGCTTTATCTCTGCATGTCAATTCTGATGGTCTTCCATCTGGATTCTTCCTGCAATTCATAGTATCTCTTGTTATTTTATTTACAACATTATGAAATCTGTTAATTTAGGCTGAAACCTCCTTGCATGTTTTTTTAGGCATGCAAGATGAAAATCCTATGAAATCACACTTCTGAGAGTATCAGCTTTTGGCACTTTTTACTCCTAGGAAAACCTAAGTTGCATTCATAATTAGTACAAGTATTATTTAAATGTATTTTATTGTGCAAATTATAATTATTAATCAGTATTTGTCATCACATTCAATTTTTATTTAATTCCTTAAAAATAAATAAATTGTTTTGATTCTTAACTATCCATATTTATTTGAGATTCAATTTTATCATATTAAAATTTGATAGACATCTGTTTGGTTTTAGTGAAAATAGTAAATAATGCCTGTCCCTAAAGTTTTGAGCTGCACTGTATTTAGCAGTGGGTAAACCATTAGTTGCATCTAAGCATTAAATATTGGAATGTAAAATCAAATGGGCTAGATAGGATTAATATTACTGATGAATCCAGAAAGGAAATGGGATAAATCCAAAATCCACATATATAAAAACTTTATTTCAAATTTAGTTAATATTCATTATGAATTTTCTTCATAAATTCAGATTTGGTTAATCACATTAGTTTTTCAAAAATCTGCCTCTTATATCCAAAGATGAATTTGGCCTTATTTTTTTTATATATTGATTTTAAGCAAAATTTCAGTGAGTGTTTACTGTCCTCAAAAGTATTATAAATCAACCAGCTTTAAATATCTGATACAGATATTTAAATCTGATATATTTACCTTTGAGTTTAATCAAAATGATCATCATTTTGGAAGCAAAAAGAATTGGTAGAAGATATAATTTAGCTACCAGTTCTTTTCTACTTCTAAAGTGAAAAGCAAAAAAAAAAATCTTATTATATAGATAGTAAAAAGTATGGATCTGTACAAAAATTAGGCCAAATTTACCTCTAACTCATGCAGGGTAAACAGTACAGTTATCAGTCATTTAACAAAATTTTTATTTAAAAAATTCTATGACATTACAGAAAGATTAAATCAGGAAATATTAATCCTGATAAATTTGTTATTTTATTACCTTTCTACTGATAACATCTATGAATTATAAATGCAATCATTTAATCAAAAATATAGCTTGTTTTATGCAAATGTAAAATTGTATACTTATTGGCCAAACATGACAGAAAAACTACTGGGATTTTGCCACCTACTAATAGCAGAAATTTATATGAATACTGCCATATAATATTTTAAATAGCTTTTATAAAACTCTTATTAATGAGGTTTAAATTTGAAATGGCCAATTACTATCTAATATCTAACAACTGTACCATTTACCCTACCAAAGATTCGATGATGATAAAGAATAACAGAAGTTTAAATTGTATTACAAATTATGAATATATACTAAAACTTGTTTTATAATAGTGTTTTAAATATTTTAATTATAAGATATTTAATATTACATGGAAAATTTTTCTTACTAAATGTTTAACTGTAAATGAGGTTAGATTATCAAACTATTAATAAAGTTTACAATTTGAAAAAAAGAATAAATATTTTGAAATACTATTTTTCAATTATAATGGAATGAATATGAATAATAATATATACAGCTTAATATATAGTAAAATTCATTTCCACATAGCAAAACATTTCTTAAATGATTGATTGCAGTATAAAGTTAATATAATTTCAAATTTTTTATAACAAACAAAATGAAGTCTGATAATTAATTTTAAAAATGTTTATATTAGTTTTAAAATTAATAAATTCTTATTCAAAATAATTTGTAATTAAAAAATCAATTTAATTGATGTCATTCTAGACAATCTGTGAATAAAAAATGCTAAAGGATAAATTCTTTGATTCTTAAACATTTAATTTGCAAGATAATTTCTTAGTAATATTAAGCTCATTTTTTTGTTTTACTTCACAAAAATCACCAACATTTATGATGATATTTTCTATAATAAAATATAATTGTGCAAAATAAATAGTTTCAAATTCTTTATATTACTTTGACTAATTAAATCAATGGAAGCTATTAAAAATAAGAACTTTATACAATCATGATAATTTATAATTTCAGTAATTATAAAAAAAAATATGAAATGAATATTCCATATTTTCATTTCATAGATAGTACTTTGATTATAATTTCTTTTTCATTTTTTCAGTTACTGAAATTACATTCTTTTTTAGATATCATTGCATATAAATTTAATTTCCATCATTTTCAAAAAATTAATAATTTTTCATTTACTTCATAGCAAGAGAACTGCAATTACTATAAAGTTGATTCTACTTACTAATTTAAGAAGCTATGGATTAAAATGGATTGAATTTTTCTTACAGGGTACAAGCACATTGAATTATTTGGCCAAATTCTATTTTATCCAATATGGGAGAACCTGAACTGCAATGGGATTGACTAGCTTGAATAAGCCTAAAACCCCATATCCTTACAACTGATTTAAGACAGTAGTAAACTGTCTTAAATCAGTGGTTTGAAAATTACATGGTCCACAGACCATTTAAACTTAGTCTCACACACACACACACACAAACAAACAAATACAAACAGACTGTCTATACTCATCAGTTTCTTATCCTTTATAAAAAGAATCATAGGTATACATGAAAAATTGTCTACTCAAACCTAAAGAAAGAGATTAAGTAATGCATAAATTATTACTGTATTTCCTCTGGATAAACAGTATGGAATTGATTTTAAAAATGACTGAGTCAGTTTGCAGACTACATAGTCCACAGACCATACCTCGAGAACCATTGCCTTAAATGAAGAGCTACTTAGCTGACATGGGTTAAAAAGCTTAAATTAAATGTGACAATATTTGTTACATAAATAATAGCTATTTCTAAAATTTTACAATTGAAATTTACAGAAAATTTGGCAATGTAGTTTAGAAATGATCAAAGATGTTCAACATAAGAGTCAAAGATACTAAACTATAATAAAAGTATAATGTATCATTTTTTTGTAAAGAATTCAAATGTATTTAAAAATTACAGAAAAAATTTATTTTATTAAAAACATTTGAGAATTTCTAATTAATGAAATTAGAATAACTAAATGATGCCAATACTGATTAGGAACTATACAGACCTTGATTATCTTTATTAACAAACACTGATCACATCCAAATATCAGAATTTGATTAACAGATAAAAATTGCAATCCAAACAAATTTCAATCTAATAAATTAAAAATGAGATGATATACTAAAATTTCAAATTATTTGATGTTATGAATTTTACAAATTATCAAAAATGTGTTTTGTTTGAAGAGAAAAAGCAAAGGTTTTTCAATCTTTTACTTCAAATAAAGTATATTTTTCTTGGTTTGATCTCGTACTTTAGAATTTTAAGTATATGAATTTGACTTTGACAAGTTAGAAATGAACTAAAAACCTGGAGTATCTATAACTATAGAAATAAACCAAGTAAATGAGTATAAATAGATCAAACATATCTATGTTTGAAAGAATATGACAATAGTTAGACATTAAATTTGTCACTTGTAATCAAGTTAATAAATGTAATATCAATAGAAAAATAAACTTTGATGTAATATCTTACTAAGTTTTAAAATAAATATGGAATTCATTCTTTAAAGAATAATATCTTTATCAGATTAAATCTAAATTAAAAAACAAAAAGTTAGATTTAGTCACAGTAAAAAATTTCATTTTAAATTTACTAAAAAAGCTATAAATACTGCTTTTTCTATTAGATTAATAATCAATATATATTTAGAATCATATATGCAATTTTATTTCTGTTGGCTTTGTATTTCTACAATGGGGGAAAGATGTGAGTATCAATAATTTTAAGACAATAATTCTGTACAGTTCAATCATTTCTAATAGAGTAAATGCCAACAGAGGTTTGTAAATTGCTTCTTTGTGCTTACCAAACGTATTACAATTCTAATATTTTCCAGGAGTATACAATAAAATTATTTTCAATTTTCACGAAAGACAATAATTATGAAGGAAGGAAAAAAATATGGCCCATTTACAGTGAACTGGTAAGAAAATTATTTCACGTAACAGAAATAACAACATACAATAGCAAGCTGAAATATTTCATTTAGTTCATTTTCAAAAATTGTGACAATTGTGATCATAGACACAAAAACTGTTTATAGACAACTCATCATTGAGCAAAATTATAATCATTACAGATAACTTTTGAAAGAAATTTTCTGGTTTACAGAATGAAAGTTTAAATTGGTTATCATATCAGTAATCATTGCTAAATTACTGCAGCTACATTCTTTTATAAGCAGCTGTACATAAATTACTGTATCATATACGATCTCTTATTTTTAATTATGTACTAAAAACTTTGGTAACAAATCATATATAACTGACATAGAATAAATATTTATTTCCACATCTTTGATAATTCTATAGAAAACAATTTAACTAAATTTTTCATAATATATGAGGAATGATATCCAAGTTTAAAAAATTTAAGAAAAAAAAAAAATACACAAATGAAAACTCCATCATTCTTTCACAGCTGTGTTCACGAAAGGGACATTGCAAGGCAATGCAGATCAAGATGGTGTGGCACTTATGCATGCAAAATTAAACATTACTGTCTTACAAACGCTGCAAAAACACCACCCAGTGAGATCAGAGGATAAATGTAGTAGAGAATATGGAATTGGAATATTAAATGTGATTTTCTTATTTTTCTTTCCTAAGAAAAAACATTAACATATGGCATTCACATCTAGTGGCCCCTTCTGCTATTACTATTATTGACAACAACCAGTTTTCGTTTTTTATTATTAAAACAAAATTATATTGAAATTACAATGACAATTAAATTTACAACACTGAATTCAAGTAATATAATGTTCAACAAATATTTAAATATTCAAACTGTTTACAAGATGCATGCAGTATAAGGGGCCACAGATACAACATTAAAATCTGTAGATCCCATATATAATTCACCAATTACCTTTCCATTTTAGCAAATTATCTTAGGCACAGAACAGTCTTGAATGATTGCTGAAATTTCTTAGTAATGACTTGCATGCTTAACTTCACATTTATATTTCCTAAAAAACTGTTCCCTCAGGTGGCTGGTTCAACCTCTGGTTATCTTTCAAAGTCATTGCTCTACGCAATTCTTGAAGGACAGACTTAATAGAATAATTCCGTTGCCAACGACTTAATACTGTAATAGCTCGTCGATCAACCTAAAATGCAAAACATTACAAATAAATAATTATTATTTAAAACATATTTAATTTTCAATCAAAAGTATCAAAAGAAAGAAGAATATTAAATCTAGTAATCTACTCTCACTATTTATTTAAATATATATCATATCATCACTTTTACATTTGATACATAATATATTAAATGTATCAATTTATAACTACAACTCCAAAACGAACCTGTTACCGGTGTTCCATGCGAAAATTGTCTCACTAACGTTTTCGAACTTATAACAGTTCTTCTTCAGGTGAAAATGGAAGATTTGAAAAAATAGAATAGGTTTCAAACCAAACCGCTTCGTCTAATTCCGTCGTGGCTGACATGCGCTGTAGTGTCCGGGTGTTGGTTATCGTCTATGCGCGTCTAAAAGGACTTGCCAGGCCGATGAAATGTTGATCTCTTCTTTTTGGTTGATGCAGATATTATTAAAGCTCATTTTATATATAGCGATAGCTTCTAACCACTTTATATGTTCCAGGTGGGGCGTCGTTACGATGATTTTTGCCTTATCTAGTTCTGCCTTGATATCTTGATCGGATGCATATATACTTAGCGCCGTGTTGAGTTTCTGGTGCTGTAGGTCGGCTTGGTGTTCTTTTAATCTGGTCTTTAACGAGCGCTTAGTGGAACCGATGTAAACGAGTTCTCTTTGCCATCTGTTGTCCATTAGAGGGATAGAGTACACTTCGTACATTCTGTTGGGATCCGGAGGGTCTTTGCAATTTTTTAGGATTTCGGCTATTGTGGGGCCTCTTCGATACGCTATCTGCATCTGCTGTTTTTTGGCTATCTCTCCATATACTGATAAATGAGCTTTAATAATATCTGCATCAACCAAAAAGAAGAGATCAACATTTCATCGGCCTGGCAAGTCCTATTAGACGCGCATAAATGATAACCAACACCCGGACACTACAGTGCATGTCAGCCACGACGGAATTAGACGAAGCGGTTCGGTTTGAAACCTTCTATTCTATTTTTTCAAATCTTCCATCTTCACCTGAAGAAGAACTGTTATAAGTTCGAAAACATTAGTGAGACGATCGTGAGACGATTTTTGCATGGAACACCGGTAACAGGTTCGTTTTGGAGTTGTAGTTATAAATCCTGGTGTCAGTAGAGAGTAGAGCAGTATCAATTTATATCAGTGATACATTTAAAAAAATATATAAAAGTATTGTTCAACAATTTTATACCATTTGAATAAATATTAAATCTAAGAGTGAAGTTTTAAATTTTAAGAACTGCTCAGTAATTCTTAAAATTCCTCTGGAACTACTAAACAACTAGTACAGTGCAAAAGTTTTACAGTTTACTTTATTTTTATCATTATAGATGGCAATTTATTCAAAAATATTTAATAGTTAACTTTATAAATATCACCATATTCATTTTTGGGCTAACTTTTTTCAAATATCTATAATTTTAAATCTTACTTTAATTTATAAACATTTCTTTAATTACTGTCAAACATCGTGTTTTGAATGCCTCGCTATTTGAATAATTCAGTTTACAAACAAAATTTTTAATTCGTTTTTGTCCCGGTTGCTGTATGATAATTCAGTTGCCAAACAAGTTACTCAGCAAAGCTAGCCTCTGATGGTCAACTTCCTATACTTCTTACGTTAAAGAAAGTTGTTGGCCCATCCAATCAATGACAGGACTACTGATTCAGAAGTTAGTGGCACTCAGATCACCTCATGTCACAATATGAATCATTGATGACATGCTATTGCTATTTAAAACAGATTTTAATGTGCATGCAGAAAAGATACTGTTTCCATTTTTCGGTATGCACCCAGTTGAATTTAAATCAATTGATTAATAAAAATCACATTAATTGACATTCATGTAATATAAATGGCATTCAAGAAGTCATGTTTAAATATGCTTAAGTTAAATGACAAAACTTTATTAATATAATATAATACAAAGTATGGCTGAGAAGTTCAGTGAATGGTTTCATAAAATAAAGGAAACAAGAGATACAAACAAAATACTTTTACTGGCATTCAAAGTAATCGCCATTAGCGACAACACACATTTGACATCGGTTGTACAGCTGCTGGAAGCTGTGAGCAAACACTTTTTTCAGTATTGCGCGAAGCACCGTTGTCGGATCTGCGCAATGTCAGAAAAGCATAGGCCTTTCAGGTGAGGAACAAGAAGAAATCTGCAGGTGCCAGATCTGGAGAATATGGAAAGTGTTGAAGAACTATCACCTGGCGTGTAGCGAGGAGGTGCCGTAATGTTCACGTGTTGCTCCATTTTGCAGTGACACTCCTTCTCACACTGACTGGTTGCATTGTTTGCTGCATGCAGTTCTGTTTAACTGTCATGATTTCAATGCTAGGAGGCACTAGTTGGCAAGTCTCTCACTACATCTGCGTGAGCGCAACATCCTAACCAGCACGGTTATTCAACTATGGGACCATTCATTGAACTTTTCAGACGCACCTTGCATTTATTATAATACAGTATTAATATTTATTAATAGTAGGTAGCCAGTCAATTAAAACTAAAAATAATATTAAATTTGAAAATAATAAAATAATAATTAAAACTAACCTTTTTGTAAAAGAAAGTCAGGTTTGGACATACAGACTAGAATAGGATATAATATTTGGGTTAAATATTAAAATAAATTTTCAGAAAACTACTGGAAAAATTTTTGTAAAAAATATATGGAAACTAAGACAAGGCCAGAAATTCATCAAGACAAGATAATTAAGACGGAAGAACTTCAGAATTGTATTAAAAACACAAATCAACACCGGGACCAAACGCAATACCTAATACACTGATCAAAATGCTGCCACTAGAAATCATTCAATATTTAACCAGACAATTCAATCAATTCTACAGTTATAGTATAATATCGGCCAATTGGAACGAAATTATTTTTACCATGATATTTAAACAAGGGAACAGACAAGACCCATCCAACTATAGACCAATAACTCTTTTGTCTTGTCTACGGAAAGTATTTACTGCAGTATTAGCTGGTAAATTCAATCATTGGACAGCTGTTAATAAATATAGAAATTTGTAGAAGGGGGTGGTACCCAGACAGCCCTCTTTGTGTTGTTGTCACTAATCCAAATGCAGTTGCTTAAGAAAAGACATAAAGTGTTTGCCCTTTTTTTGGATCTTGAAAAAGCATACGATATGATTAGCATTACAGACCTACAGTGTAAAATGAAGAGATATGAGGCAAATGAACTACTGATAAAAATGATAGGGCTGCTGTTCGGAAAATATAAGACAATCATTAAACAGGATACAAATATATGGACACCGTTTATTACCCACAGAGGACTATTACAAGGAGATCCGTTGTCCCCATATCTTTTCAACTTTTATTTATTTGATCTAAATAACTGCTTTAAAAGAGACAAAGATGGAATTCAAATTGAAAATCAGACTATACATACTATATCATATGCTGATGACATTGTGCTGGTAGCTCCCACTGCAGCTGCACTCCGTAGAAAGATTCAACAAATTTGTGAATACTTGGAAAAGTTACGAGTTAAAATAAATCCAAAAAAATCAACAATAATGATATTCAGAAATGGTAGTAATGTATCCAAAACGCACATGTCCTTTTTTATTAATAAAGAAGAAGTGAAAATAGTCAAGAAAATTAAATTCTTAGGAATAACGTTTAGGATCTAACCTCTCGTTTGAGAAACATTATAAAAATTCACTAAACAAAGCAAAAATTGTAATAAGTAATTTAATTCATCTATTCTGCAAGACTAAACTAAAGAACTTAGGAACACATTTTCAACTTTTTAATTCGTTTGTGATGAATTCAATGGGCTATGAGGCTCCAATTTGGAGTATTAATAAATTTAATGACTTTGAAAAACTACAGAATATATTTATACGCAAGATATTCCAGTTAGAATATAATATCCCGGGCAGCGCCTTAAGATTAGAAACAAATAGATTCAGATTAAATACTATACTAATAAAAAGATATTTAATGTTTCTACAAAAAATTATTAAGGCAGAAGACATAACAACAAAATTACTGTTTTTACTATACCACAAATCAAGGAATCAAGGGAAACGGATTTAAGACGAAGCTGGATAATGCAGCTATCGAAGATAGTAAATAAATATGGTTTATCTATTAAACTGTTTTTGCATCGTACATATAATATGGAGCAATATAAAGAAATAATATACAAAGCTATGGAGCACGCTATTGTTCAAGACATTGAAGATATACAAAAACAGGAAAATACAAGCTGGTATACAACAATTTTAAATTACCCAGTGAATAACAAATATGTATTGACAAACCTAGCCTTTAACGTCAAAAAGATTTTTATACAGATTAGGCTAAATAAATATGGAATAATTATAAATGACAAATATATAGATTACACCCAATCTAAATGTCCAAATTGTACCAAAAATTTATCTAAATTTCATATTATATGCGAATTCTGTAACGAAAAGGATAAACTACAAAGGCTCCAAATTGGGCCATTGGCTAACTGTACTAGCAAGAAGGAAATGTATAAGATGTTTGATAGTGCTAATACTAACATGATTTATATGTTATATAACTACGTTAAACAATCTACTAAATGATAATTGTGACAAAATATTAATGAAATTCTATAGATCAGTAAATAGAAAATATCAATGTTGTTGAGATGTTATTATATGAGTGTAAATATGCGTTTAAATAAAAACGCCCTTGTAACAGGCGAAAGCCTTTTACACCAAATAAAGATTATTATTATTAAAAAAAAAAAAAAAACTAGCCTTTACACTTAAACTAAATCTAAAACTATAAATTAATTAATTAAAAATTGAAATCAATTCAATTGAAACATAGTATTTTGAAAAGTGTGGATAAAGTACTTGTCTGTCTTCATTGATTTGTTTATATATTATGCAGGCTGTCAGAATTGAGTCTCTACTTACAGCACTCCTTAGTTGGCAGTAATGGAACATTTTTGTTTTTAATATATACCAGGTAACCTGACAGTTCAATTAATGTTTACTTACTTAAAATTAAAATTTTTTTAAAAAGTAGAAAAATTTATAAAACAAAAATTAATGAAATTACTAAAAAACTACAATAAGTTTAAATTTGATTATCTTTTTGGCAAAACAACACTAAAACAATTTCTGTAGTTATGTCACAGAAGAAAACAACAGGTGCAATTAATTTAAAAAATTGTAATTAAGAGTTCAAAAAATGCAGGCAAAATTAAATAAATAATTATTAAAAATAAATTATAAAAACTAAAACTAAATTATTACTAAATAAATTAAACCAAAAATTAATTAAAAATAAAAATAATAAGTAAAACTCTGGCCTATACATTGACATTGAAACCAAAATTTAAAATAAAATCAAAACTAATTAAAATCAAATCAATTAAAAATTAAAAAGTTTTTAAAAACTGTTTAAAAGTTGTTTTGAAATTTTCAAATTGTAATTCAAACTAATTTTAAAATGTATGTTATTTGTGTGTGGCGATGACAGAACATTTTGCTTTTAATATGTAATATACAAATAAAAATTGGTACTTGTGAATCTTTGTCCCAGATGATGGCTCTGCCTTGGCAACCAACATCTCAATTAGTACCTGTATCCCCTTGAAACAAATTGACTCAGCCAACTAGCTTACATTAAACAGACACGTGTTACCATCTCAGTCTTTTTCATTATACGATTTATCACACAAGCTGGAGATAGAAAAGGTTATGTAACCGCTTCAAAACTCACTAACCATTTCCATACTTACCCCATTTGGGAAATCCTTTCTGAACCAATTATCAACCCAATACATGCGAGTTAGATTGCATCAATTGACTGGCAACCTGCTAACCGAAAAGTACCCTTTAAAATGAACAATAATTTAAACTAATTTGTTTGCTAACTTTTTCTGGCAGAATTTTATCCTATGTGCACCATCACGACAGTGGTTGCAACCATTCATGCTTCTGATGAATTCCTCCCGGAGGTGAGCCGTCAATTGTTTAACATCACTAGTTATTAATTCACGATACACACACATCAATAACTAGTGATGTTAAATGATCAGCAGCTCCCCCCCGGGAGGACTCCATTGGGAGCATGAACAATCATAATTGCCGCCATGATAGTGCCCATAGGTAAAATTTTACCCTTTTTCTTTATTAAAATTTTGCGATAATCTTAACAGCATTGAAATAACGAAACAGAGTGAGTTGATACGAGGGTCGTTCAATAAGTCCTTAGAAAAAGATAGAAAAACAAATTATTTTAAGTAGTTTTTTTTTTATTTTTCAACATAATCTCCTTTAAGCTCTATACACTTTTCCAAGCATTTCTCCAACTTTTTTAAGCCATCTAAAAAGTAAGATTTTGGAAGGTTCTCAAAATAGGCATCTGTTTGAGTGATGACCTCCTTGTTCGACATGAATCGTTGTTCACCGAGCCATTTTTTTAAGTTTGGAAACAAAAAAAGTCACTGGGGGCCAAATCTGGTGAATACGGTGGATGTTGTAATAATTTGAACTTTAATTCCGTGATTTTGGTCATCGAAACTGCACAGGTGTGCACCCGTGCATTGTCTTGATGGAAGAGGATCTTTTTCTTTTTCAAATGAGGACGTTTTTCCTTGATTTCTTCACTCAACCGGTGCAATAATGACGCATAATATTCTCCAGTTATTGTTTTTCCTTTTTCCAAGTAATCAGTGTAGATGATTCCGCGTGCATCCCAAAAAACCGTGGCCATCACCTTCCCGGCCGATTTCGCTGTCTTTGCCTTCTTCAGAGCCCTTTCGCCTTCAAAAACCCACTGTTTTGACTGTTCTTTTGTCTCTGGAGTATAGTAATGTATCCATGTTTTGTCCACAGTTATGTATCGACGCAGAAACTCGTCAGGATTGCGACGAAAAAGTGCCAAAATAGCCTCAGAGTCAACCACACGATTACGTTTATTCTCCACTGAGAGCAAACGCGGCACCCATCTTGCTGAGATTTTTTCACACCCAATTTTTCGTGCAAAATAGAAAAAACCGTACCTTGTGATATGCCTGTGGCCTCAACTATTTCATGCACTTTGATTCGTCGATCACTCAAAATCATATCGTGGATTTTGTCAATCATTTCGGAAGTAGTCACTTCCACTGGACGTCCCGAACGATGTTCATCTTTTGTGGATGTACGGCCACGTTTGAACTCATTTACCCAATTGTAAACAGTTGCAAACACAGGAGCAGATGTGCCATGAACTTCATCCAACTCAGCTTTGATCTCTTTCGGTGTTAAGCCTTTTAAATATAAGTGTTTAATCACCGCTCGAAACTCACTTTTTTCCATTTTTCTAAATAAACAAAAGTTTCTTGCTTCAATCGACAATAAAAATTAAACCATGCGATGAATATGACTGAGATTTTCACAATTGTCCAGTGAGCCACGATGCTTACTAAAAACGCGCCAATTTTGATGCTACAATCGCCATCTATTGGATTTTCTAAGAACTTATTGAACGACCCTTGTAACACGTGTGTTTAGTGTAGGTTAGTTGGCCCAGTCAATTTGTTTCAAGGGGATACAGGTACTAGTTGAGATGTTGGTCGCCAGGGCAGCGCCACCATCTGGGACAAAGATTCACAAGTACTGAAATACAGTAGAGAGTCATTAATCTGAACCCCGGTAATTGGAACGATTTTCGGTCGGACTGTGTCGTGCTGAATCGAACGTTTTTGATACTAGATTTACTTCTAAAGTATAATTTTCATGTTTTTATATTCTTCAATATATTTATTTTGTTTGTACAAAATGAAGAAATAATTTTTAACGATACAATAGCCTCGATTATTATTATAAAAATTTTCGTTAAGCTTAAAATCGACAAAAATTCAACACGAAGCGACACACAACGGAGAAAAATATGAACATCGGACAGGTTAATGTATTTTTTCATACATAATCGGTAATCGGAACAAATCACTAATCTGAACAACCCAGTCCACAATTGATTCCGATTAACGACTCTCTACTGTAATTTATACCTGTAAAATTATTCTGAATTTATTAGCTAATAGTTATGTATTTTATTATAAAATTGCAAACAATAAATACAGCCAATAAAATTTCAGAAAATGTGTAATACAGATAACAGAAATGTAAGAAACATCTAAAAAAAAATTCACTTTATTAAATTTTAACACAATACAATACTATACTAAAACAAAATCTTGTTAAAAAATACTTTTATTAATATGATTTAAAATGCAAAATCTCATCTTAATTATAAACACACATTACTCAATATATCAGCAAATAAAATCACTCCATTTATTAATAGATACCTTCTTATAAAAATATAGTGACTTTTCAGTTATACAACTCTAAAGAGACAATGATAAAAGTCGCATAAGTAAGAGTGTTGTACAAAAGAGAGATTGACCGACTTGAATAAAAAGTGTTAAAAATAGAACTGTAACACATTCAGTATTGATTACCACAGTTAAAAGCATTCTTTCTTTTAAATTCAAAATACAAAGTTGTATCTGGTAATGTTGCTACCTATGTCACCCAGAAATTAATGCGCATATCCACATAAGTTTTGCTGCAAAAGTGGGCTTGCAGGGCCAAAGTACAGTACTGCATTTTTCTTTATGTTAAAATCTCCATAGGGCAGAAACTGGAAGTACAAGTAGTTTGGAAATTTTGTTGACCATCCGAAGATTATTTTGACATAGTTAGATAAAATACATGTCAAGGAAGGTAAATCTGTCAAAATTTGAAAAATATGCACGTAATAATCATGGCCTGACACAAAATTCATACCAAAGTTATTAGTCAATACATACCTGAAAAAAGCTTTAGAGGAATGCAACAATAGTCTGGACATACACGACAATGGTCACTAAAGGATTATGACATTACAACTCATTTTATCTAAACATATAGCCAACAGCCATTTTCTTTCTAAAAACAATTATTATGTTCAGTATGATAATCCTATCTGATTTCTTATCTTCTTGGGCACCTGTTCGATCTATGGCAAAGTGACTCTACTCTGTTCTTGTGATTGACAATCACAATGATAAAGTGAGAGAAAAATACATTAGTCTGAAACATTTGTAGGGGTGTAGAACTGAGAGTCATTGATATGAAAGATTTTAGACATTATCTTCCATACCAGTGAAAAAGTCTTATAACTGAGTGTGTCACTTAAATGAGAGATCACTGTATATGCACTTGAAATTTATAAATTAAAGCAGTTTTTACTTTTCAATCTTATTGCCTACAAAGCATTCCCATATCATAGCATTACTCCCCACAATGCTTCACTGTAAGAGCCACACAGTCTTCTTTCAGTTTCTCATCTGTTTTGCAGCAAACAAATGTTCTATGGTTTGATCCAAAGAATTCAAACTTTAACTCATTAGTCCATAGCACCTCTTCCATTTCATTAGGGCCTGTTCTTATGCTGCAACTCAACCATGAAGACCAACCTACTACAATTGTAAAATAACTAATACTTATTTGGTGGATGTCAAACCAATATTTGTACTGACTCAAGAGAAAAATTCACACAAAATAGTATAAGGCATTTAATTAATAGTATAAGGTGTACACCACACGATTTAAAAATAATGTTAAGATAATAAATGAGTGTAAATAATGTTATGATGATAAATAGTTTTTATCATCCTTGTTTTTAATAACACCTATTTATCATCTTAAGATTATTAATGCAATTCCTTCAATAAAATGTCAAGCTTAATGCAACCTTTAAGCTTAATGCTGCACAATTCCATGATACTACCACCTGTAAGCTGATCTTTCATAATGTTGATAGGACTGTATTGGGTTCACCTCTGCCCATATTCTAATTTGATGAGAATCATTCTGTACATTATATCTAGACTCCTATAGTTACAGATTGGATAATTATATTTATTTTTTAGACATAAGATTAATATAATAATAGTTGCAAATTTTCAGTTATATTTGTAACTATATTTATCACACAATATGTTTGGGACAATTACAAAAGCTTACTTGTATTCATTGTTCATATTCAAAAATTTTAAATTTCATTAATTTATTAAACATGACTCTTTGACATGGAAGTTAATAAAACTTACAGCAGTTTATTTTTATTATTATTTTCACATATAATAATAATCATACAATAATAATACATATGATAATTTTCACATATAATACATTTTCACATATAATAATAAACTGCTGTAAGTTTTATTAACTTCCATGTCAAAGAGTCAACATAAACTTAGTCATTACTATTATAAACAACATAGAAAACTAATAGTTCTTTACTGATGTTCCTGAAGAAACTGATCTTTAAAAAATTGTAATGCACTTCTAGATTTATAATTAGTAATAACTTAAAAACAATGTTAATTTTATTCTAAAAAATTATATAATTGTGTAATTCTATAATTAAAACTGGTTTGTCCCAAATATTTATAAAATTATGCAGTTATTTATCTCTTAGATTTCTAGAACGAGTATACCTATACAATTTTTCGCAACACTTACATGTGAGCATAACTGATAGATTACACTCAAATTTGCTTATTAGATTCATTTAATTTTTCTTCTTTTTATAGAAGGCTAATAAATAAATTTTATTAATTTTATAGTTATTTACCTTCAGTTTTTATTTTTTACTTTTTAGTTTTTATAACTCATGTTATGTATTTTTATCACTGCTGTTTTATTATTATTATTATATTAATTACTTTACATTTTAAATTCTATTTTTAGAAATTTTCTATTTTATAATATTTTAGAAAATATGGTCTATTTTGTAAATATTCTATTTGTAGTTATACATTCATATTATATGAACACTGAAGATAGTTCAAAAATGTTTCAAAATAAAAATCATTTTGGTATTCTTTTAATCAAACAATTTTTGATTATCAAATCATCATTGTTAAATCAATGTTTACCTCTATTTTACTGTTTTTTTTACACTATAAAAACAATCAAATTTAAAATGAACCTACCACACCAGTATTTTCATTAACACCTGTCATTCTGATCCTTGAAATAAATCTGACACTTGGTGGTTCATCTGGATATTGTGGTCCACATTCAATTCTTAAACTATAAATCCTATTTTCATAAGGTGTCTGAAAGATATAAAAAATTATTATTATTATAATCTACTCCAGGAACCAAAATTTATATTTAAAATTTGCCATTTTTTTTAATACTAGTTTTATGCTGAACAACAATTAATATGTTTAAGCCAATACATCATCAACTGCCATAAATAATCAGGCTAACTTTTGGGATATATACAATTAAAGATTAGAAATAAATTTGGCACTTGAGGTAGGCATTAGGCATGAGTGTTTATTTGTATATATATACCTTGCCAGGGTTGCAATGGCCGACTGAGTGCCTTGAGTGGATGTTTCTGGCCATGAACACAAAGGTGTCCCCAATCGGCGCCGTAGTAGTTGTCGATGGTTATGTCTTTGGCTTATATATGCTGGAAGAGGAGATTGGACTGAAGGTCCGGGTAGCGTAACTGGCAACGTGACCGCACAGTAAGCGGGAGTTGCAGGTTCGAGACCCACTTTGGGGCGATTCTTTTCTTCCAGTTTAATATAAATTATTATAATTATTAATTTTAATAAGAGATGGCACCTAACGCCTACTCAAGTGCCAAATTTATTTCTAATCTTTAATCGTATATATCCAAAAGTTAGCCCAATTATTTACGGCAGTTGGTAATGTATTGGTTTAATGTTATTGGGTTTAGTGAGTGTTTATTTGCAATTAATATGTTTCATTTTGATACACTAAAGATGTCAATTGTTTCTAGAATTTAACTCGTAGAAGTAAATTTCAGCTTATGACAACAAACTTAAATGATTTTATATTTTACTAGGGAGCTTTACCCCCACTTGCTTTGCTCATTCATTCAAACATTTTCTGATGATTCATCAATTCCCAGTGCTGTTGTTTTTATTTCCTTTCTGCGATGAGAAAAAGTGTTATGACAATTAAATAATCGCAGTTAAATATAAATAGTATGGATAAAAAATACATCACTTTTAAAAATGCAGAGGTGGTTTCTAATGCATGAAAAATCATTGTAGTAGTTTTCTTGTATTACACTTTAAAATATTTTTATATGTTTATTTATAAAACTTTGTAACTTTATTGTAGTAATAAAAGAGTTTACCAAAAACAATTCTCATTGGTAAAGTTGCAAGATTATAAGTGTAAATAATAAATGCATTATTTCAATATGTATTTGTCAAGAATTACAAGAACCTCAAATCTTCAATACAAAAAGATTTGAGTGATGTGTGTCTTAAGAACATTGACATCAGAACACAAAAGAGAATGGCTGCTTCTTGGGGATTTCTTATCATTACCACATTGAAGGGGATGAATTCTCAATCATGTAGTGACAAGAGTTGAGATGTAGATATCTCACTATATACCTGAGAATAAGTGTCAGTGTCAGTCTCTTGAATGAGACCACTCACATTCTCCAACCAAACCCAAAAAGTTCAAACAGGCACCTTTAACCACAAAAGTCATGTCAAAAGTTTTATGGAACCAGAGAGGCATTCTGATTATTTGCCTTGAGGAGAAACCATCAATGTGAAAAGTACAGTAAAACCTTTACAAAGTTATGGTATGTTGTACAGAACTATTGGTATAACCCATGATAATGCATGTCCTCACACTGCTCAAAACACAGCAAAATAGTTGCAAAAGTTTCAGTGGAAGGTGCTGAATCATCCACTGTATAGTCAGGACCTGGCACCTTCTCACTTTCATCTTTTCCTGAAGTCTCAAGCAGAAAACATTTGCAAATTGATGACAACACCAATGAGACTGTCACCAAGTGGTTCAAAGAACAGGCAGTAGAATTCTTCAACAAGGAAATTGCCAAGCTCATCTCCCAATATTAAAAATGCTTGGATGTCAATGGAGGTTATGTTAAAAAATAGTTTTAAGCCATTTAAAAACGTAAAAATATACAATATTGAAAACTAATACAAAAAAAAAATCTTCTAAATGTCCATTCACAAGCACTGGAACACAATCAATACTGTCAGAGTCCACCTTCTTTTGTAGACTCTCTGCACCTATACCTATGTAAATTCTTCAAAAGTCCCTGTGATATTGGATATTTTCAAATTTTCAGATAGGTGGGAAAGAGCCCATAAAAAGTAAACACTGATAGAGTTTACCTTTTATGGGCTCTACCAGTAGAGCCCAAGTAGAGCCCAACTACTGGTAGAGTTTTAGATTCTGGTATACCAAGAAGATAGTCATGAGCAAGTAGCAAGAAAATTCCATTTTTGATTTTACTAGTATGCAAAAAGTCTAATTCAAAAGTTTCTTCTTTATTGTTTTATAGTGCAAAATATACTGTGCTTTAGATTTAAAGGCTTTTATTTCACGAATATCTGAAAGATATGGCCATTTGTCTGATTTTTTTTTAGCTTCTATGTACACAATGCAAAACGATCATTTCTTTAACTATAATATCTTGAATTAGACATTTTAAAAATATTTGAAAAATCATTAAAGTTGTATTTTGTTTTTGGCTTCTTTAGTGACAGCTCCAGTTGATGATGAAAGTCCAGTCCTACTTAAAGAAAAGTCATATCTAGAAATGTACTTAACAAAATAATTGTATCTGACATTCAGTAATGTAAAAATACCATATTTTTATTAAGTAAAAATCAGATACGAAATTCTTACTGAGTACAACTGCAAAATTTTGTACATACAATGATCACATTTTAACAATTTCCTACCTGTTTGACTTGATTTTTGGTAGTTTTTCCACAAAACTTAGTAAAACAAATATATAGAGGTTGCTTTTAACAAAACTCAAATTGTGACAATTTTTGCTGATACAAAGTATTTGCTACTGACAGCAGTACTGTCTGTAATCATCTGCTGGGACTTGTCATCTTGTTGTCACATTTGGACATTATACCTTGACTTCATGCAAAACCTATTTCTAAAGCTCATAGACAACGTTCTCCTTGTCATGCCCAGAGACATGCTGTTCCAGCACAATGATGCCCTGTCACATTTCAGCATTGTATGAGAACATCTGAACAACATCTTTAGAGAAGTGGACAGGAAGGGAAGAACCTGTTGTGTAGCTGGTGCAATTGCTCAACCTAACGCCTCTTAACTTTTTTCTTTTATGACGTGTCAAGGACTTGACATCAGGAAAGATTGACTGTGCAAATAAATATTGCTTTTTACCAAATCTGACACAATCCAACTTGGTAGAAAGATATCTATCTCCTTCTGGAATCTTCAGAGGACAAGTTACTCATTATAAACCATTTTCCTTGGTAAGATCTACTACTTCTCTGGACTGATTGCAGAGTCAATGTTTAGCATGTTAATTGCTGCCTGTAATATGATACTTTGTTTATTTAGGGACCTCAATGAAAAAATTGGATATTTAATATTTTATTATAATTTTAAATAGAAGGGTGGTTATATAACAGTTAGTAGAGTGAAGTTAAGAAAAAAAAACAAAAGAACATCTAACGGACATTAGATGTCCTTAGAGAGAAAAAGGCCCTATTTATTTTATAATCTGTTGCAATTACATCTGCACATCTAATTACATGTTTTTAAAGCATGTGTCAGGACATTTGCAGGTTAAAGTACACATGTGATGTAGTAAACAATAAGGGGGGGGGTTGAATTACATACTTGATATATTTTCTTTTGCAATATTACTTACTTTAATGAAATAAAAGAATTAAACTAGTCTTAAATATGTTTCTTCTTCTTTTCTTAACTAATTACTATTAAAAAACACTATTAAATGTAAAATAGTTTTTTATGAAAAAAACCTATGACTGCCAGCCATCAATTCACTTCATGAGCCTCACGATGACCAACAGTCAGAGCAAACTTTATAGATGTTTGCGAGATGCTGTCATTAGAATGTAAAACAACATCTTATGAAAATTTGACCTTGAGTGAAATTACATTGGTTATAGTGACAATGGGAAGTTGGATAGCCCATTAATTAATTAGTACAGCCATGGGTATGTTGGGTGGTAGTTAAAGTGGTAGACACCAATGACAGTTTAGAGATCATCTAGACCAGCGGTTCCCAACCTTTTTTTGACCAGGGACCACTTTGATTTCATTGTTGTTAGCAGGGACCACAAGGTTTAAGAAAAATAAACTGTGTCAATCTAAAAATAAACTTTAATCAAAACTGTTAACATAAGTAATCGTTAGACTCAAAAGTAACATGCTTTAACAGTACTATTATAATAGAAAACATAACATTTTTAGTAAAAATTAAATTCAGTTTGTATCAATGTGGGAATAATAATTTAAAATGAATAAAAGTTTTAAATCTTTTGCGGACCATATTTTAGCTCTTGTGGACCAACTGGTTGGGAACCGCTGATCTAGACAGTGGTTGAGAAAAATTTCATTGCAGAGACGACATTGCTTGCTTGCCACAATTTAGACAGCATTTAGAAACCAGTAATTTGATCTACTTTCTAGACTTACTCGACAGCAGGTTTAGATGGCGTTTTAATTTGAGTGGAGGTTGTCAAATTGTTTTGTTCTTGGTAAAGTTTACATAAAATGGATATCATTTCTTTGATAAATGTTGTAAATGGGTGGAATCAACAAAATTATTCATTAATTAATTGCTTGGATCAGAAAAAAAATATAATTTGTTTTACCTTGTATGTAATACCTTAAATTTGTTTTAAATGTTCCAATTCTGATATTCAAATGAGTGAAGACTTAAGAATACAATTAAACCAGATGGTTTTATTTATAATTCAAGTATCATGTCAGCTACAAAACATTAATGCACTTCAGGTTTATTATTGTTAAAATCCTCATCAGAATGTTCTGTTAAGCAAACAAGATAATTTTAATAATTGCAAAAACCTTTTTATAGAAATAAAAATAATAATAATAAAATATTTTAAATTATTAACCTCGACAATTATGAAGGAGAGTAATACAAGATCAGAATAATTCCTTAAAAATTTATTCCAAAGACAAATTCAGTATAAATTTTCTAAATCTGGATTTGTTCATATTTTACATTATATTGGAAATGAAATTAAACATTGAAATGGAAAAAGATTGTCATTAACTGCCAAACTATGGTTGTTGACAGCTTTAAGATTTTATGCTGTCAGAAGCTTTCAGAAGATAGCTGGCAACCTTATCAGTGTTTTTTCTGACATGGTTTAAATTGCTAGAATTTTTATAAACAAATATAAAAATTTTTAAATGTTATAAACTTTATGTACAATGAATAACTCAATTAGCTGAACAACAACTAAAAGAAGAGAGTAATGCCAAAGAAAGTAACAACTAATGTTTTGTTGAGATTTGTTTAGATGATATTCAGAAATAGATGAACGTCATCTTTGAAATGCATTTTAAACTGCAGTTCAGTCAGCCAACATCTAGATGCTATTTGGCTGTTAAACGTCACTTAACGTAAACTCTGTCTCTGAAATCAGCTATGTGGTTTGCTGGTGGGGATCATGAAACACCCTGTAAATAGAGGTGTTTATATTGTATACTAATTTCATACTGATATTAAAAAATTCCTTGATCACAACAAACATTTCATTATTTCTTTTTTATAAAATAAAAAAATAATTTTAGAAATAATTGCTTTAATTGTTGTTTAATTGTAATAATTGTTCTATTCTACTCAACATTAAATTCTGTTCTGTCTGAAGTTTAAAATCAAAATGTTCTCTTCTCTATTTTATTCTGTGATGTATATTGGCTTAATTTATACCAAAAATGTTTGCAGTTAAATATTTATGTAACTTCTTATTTCTACATATAGTTGATTAAAATATTTTAATCTTGAATATGCAAATAAGGAGTTATAAATTAACTTCGTTATAATTATTTCAAAATCAAATTGAGATGATAATAGCCAAAAAAGTCAACTGAACTTGGTTCGCAAAAAAGAATAAAAGCGTTAAATAAATATGATATTTGCAACTTCCTAAGTTATACAGTTCTTGTATTATTATCAAATTATATCTGAATATTTACAGATTACTTATAAACATACACATCTATTTTTTGTGTGAATATGCACTATATTTTTCTATGCAATTTCACTTAAATAAATCAAATCAAATTCAATAAATCAGTGATATAATGGCAAGCAGAAAATATTTATTACTTACATTAAAACATTCTTCCATGATTTTTTGATGATTCCCTCAAAAATAATGATAAACTTTATACATTATATTGCCAAATCATTAAAAATAAGTAACTGCAGAATGTAAAATTTGAATTTGTAACTTTTGGAAAACTAGTCTAATACTGTTAATAAATACTCTTTGATTATTGAGACTGTCAATTAAAATCTGTCACCCAACAATTATTATTTTTTTATTTTGGATAATTTTGTTATATAACTTACACTTAACTAATGTGTTTTTTCTATGGTTTAAATTGCTAGAATTTTTATAAACCAATATAAAAATTTTAAAAATGTTATAAACTTTGTGTTTGTACATTACACAGCCACACCAACTGCTGTATAATATCAGGCTATATTCTGGCAATAATAATTTGAATTACTGATTAATTTGTCCCTAGAGGGAGGCATTAGGTGCCATCTCGTATTAAATTTAATAATTATAATTTAACTAAATAATTTTAGAATAAGAAGAAAATGGTGTAGCTTTATAAAGCTTTATAGTAATGAATCAGGTTTCAGAAGATGTTTGTATTTGTATATTACAGTAGAGCACCAATTATCCGACCCCCGATTAACCGACCACGTTCTAGTCACAAATTCAAATGTCCACTAGTGATGTGGCGCTACAATATTTGGTTATGTCTTGGCTACTTTAATACTATTTTTGTTAAATTTTTGCATGTTTTAGCTGGCAGCACTGGCTCGACCATGAAAGGGAGGCTAGTATTTAAACCAGGCCTAATACACTATACAGTAGAGAGTCGTTAATCTGAACCCCAATAATCGGAACGATTTTTAGTCAGACTGTGTCGTGCTGAATCGAACGTTTTTGATACTAAATTTACTTCTAAAGTATAATTTTCATGTTTTTATATTCTTCAATATATTTATTTTGTTTGTACAAAATGAAGAAATAATTTTTAATGATACGATAGCCTCGATTATTATTATAAAAATTTTCGTTAGGCTTAAAATAGACGAAAATTCAACATGAAGTGACACACAATGGAGAAAAATTTGAACATCGAACAGGTTAATATATTTTTTTGTACATAATCGGTAATCCAAACAAATCACTAATCTGAACAACCCCAGTCCCCAATTGATTCCGATTAACAACTCTCTACTGTACTAATAACGTATTTTTTCATACTTTTCGGTTATCCGACTTTTCAGTTATCCGACCAACCCCAGTCTCCAATAAAGTCGGATAATCGATGCTCTACTGTATTTAGTTCAAATAATTTTTTTTCAAATTAATTTTGATTTTAATAATTTTTTCATATATATAATATAACAAGAATGAATTAAACAGAATAATAGAATTTACTATTACAAAACCAATGCTTACTCTAGGAGGACCAATAATCATGCCTGTCCAATGAGTAAGAGTCATATCACTGTCATCTTCCAAGCCCCAACTAATTGTTCCATCTCCAACTCCTTTTTGCCCTTGTTCTAGTTCTTCTAAGAGACGAAAATTTCTTGGAATGACTACACCTAATAATAAAATTGAAAAAATCTAAGTCATCGAAAATGTACAGTTAATAAAGTTAATAGTTTTGCTAGTAAAAATTTTTTTTCAAAATTAAAAGGAAAAAATTATAAATAATAATAAAAACTATAAATGTTGTCATAAACTTATTCAGAAAAGTTTAATTTGTTATAAATGAACTTGGTTTATCATATGCTAAAACTTGTTTAAATAGTATTTCAAATGTTAGTATTTATTTATTATTGATGTAATAGTACAATATTGAGCATATTTACATTGTTCCCATTTCTTTTCTCCCTTAGAAATTAAGTACATTTTAAGGACATTTAAGGAATCTGAAAAAATTTTTAAGCACTTACATCCTGAAAGTCTATAATGAACCAATATACCCAAAGAATTAGTACAATGAATCTTTTTAAGCATTTAAGATTAAATGTAAGTTATATTAAATAGTTGACAATGCATAGAATTTTATGTCATAATTATAAATTAAATAAATATAAATGAAGCTTGTAATAAACCAGTATTTAAATAAGTAAAAGATCTCATACCCATAAAGTTTCATTTTTATCGTCAGGTTTGTGATTAATTTATTCATTATTTATGGAAGAAATTATTTCAACAAAAAATGTAAAATTTTATTATTCAAAATATCCTTAAAGGTAGCAGTTAATGCTTAATCTAAATCAATTTAACATTTTCTTCTATAATAAAAGAGACAGTCCTTGACTTAAGTGGACCATTCCACAGTTCCTTACACAAGTGAAACCTAAACATTTATACCTCATACTCATACAAGGAGAGGTCACACCAGATGGGAAACATTTGACTGAGATTTTATCACAAAACAGATTACATCAAAAGATAACCATATGCTTTTAAAATATGTGGCACTGGCCATCCTTCCACTAGAAAATGACATTCCAATTTTACAAAATATGATGATAAACAATTCAGAAAAATTAGCACACAAGATTTTAATTTTAATCTTAAGTTTTTTATTAATGAAAACTGAAAAGAGAAAGAAATAAAAAGTAAAAAAGAATCGTACAAAACAATCCACAATTCATTAGCTTATTATTTATGACCATTTTTACTATGCAATCTAGTTCTGCTAATGGAGATCAAATTTCTACTATTTAAACTAATGAATTTCATAAAATTCAAATGGTACATTCTCATGAAAGTGTGGCCAGTGCCATATGATCATCTTTCAATATGATCTACTTTGTGGCAAAATCTCACCAAATCTGTTATCAGGCATGACCTCTACTGTCAGCATAAATTTTAAAAAATACAATGAAATTACTAAACACTTCTATATATTCTGCTATGTATAATTTTAAAAAAGTCTGAGAATTTGTTTTACAGTATTTTTGGATAACAATTACACTATATATAATTGTGTAGTAACAGTAAAAGTTTTATATTTCTGACCTTGCATTATTATAGACAGCTGACGTCAATCCAGCCAAAAGTATAGGAAAATTATAAGAAAACACATTCACTGTACTCCACTACTATGAACTATTATTTCAGGTCATGCAAGATCACTGGCCTGTTATTATGGACGTTTTAGTTGCCATTTTCTTTTGTTGTAATCATTGTTTCATTTATTTTGTCATAGTTGTTATTTTACTTACTTTATTTGCAAAAAAATAAATAAATATAGAATTCATTTTTAATGATTTTTTGATGTAGATTTTCACAATATATCTAGTTTTTGTTTTGTTTTATGATCAACCAGTTTTATTCCATTTTGATTTCATTTTTTCTATGAGCAATGAGTCTTGAATTTGCATAAAGCAAAACCGTGATCATAAAAGAAAACTAAAATCTTTAGATTCATATTTTAGATTTACTGATAGATAGATATATTATTTTTAGAAGTTTAATAAAAAAAATCTGGTTTAAATATTTTACAACTGAAATTTTATCAATTACTGATAGTAATTGACTTTTGCCCACAATACAGTAGAGCGTCGATAAGTGGAATGTCGGTAAGTGGAATGGCCGGAAAGTGGAACGATTTTCAGTCGGACTGTGTCGTGCTGAATCGAATGTTTTTGATACTAAATTTACTTCTAAAGTATGATTTTCATGTTTTTTATATTCTTTAATATATTTATTTTGTTTGTACAAAATGCAGAAATAATTTTTAACGATACGATAGCCTCGATGATTATTATAAAATTTTCGTTAGGCTTAAAATCGACGAAAATTCAACACGAAGCGACACGCAACGGAGAAAAATTCAACAGGAAGCGATACGCAACGGAGAAAAATTTGAACATCAGACAGGTTAATGTATTTTTTCGTACAAAGTCGGAAACTGGAACAAATCATTAACTGGAAGGACCCCAGTCCCCAATTGGTTCCACTTATCGATGCTCTACTGTACTGATAGAGTACTGAACAATTCAATATTGCGGTAGAATCCTTTATATTCACAGTAACAGATCTGCTGAAACAAGATAAATATATATTGATTTGGCATCTGGACCTGGAGAAAAAATCCACAAACTTTAGACATTTTCTCCAGATCCATTATTGAGATCTGTTCTAACATTATTCTACTGTATAGTAATGGACTTTGACATAACAGACAAGTCTGTAATAACAAGTAATCATAATAAAACATACTTTCATTACTATGAACCAAATTCTTTGGTCCCATAGTAGAGTTCATTAATTCAAACTTTTACTACATTTACAGTCTTTCTTAATTATTATATAATAAATTTTAATTATTTTTATAAAAGTAAATTTTTCTCCAAATTTATTAAATATTAAAATAAAATTTGATTAAAATAAAAGTTTAAAATTGAACTTAATATTTATGGCTTTCTTTTTAACTTTCTCCCAAAATATACTGCTGTAAAATTTAAAATAATTAAAATTATGAAAATGTTTGGCATCATTGTTAGAAGTTGTTAATATCCAGCTTAGATCTCCAAATGATTAAGATGTCATCAATATATCTCTTATATGCGATTATCTCAGGGAGAACAATGGTAGAACTTAATGTTCCAAGCTGCATATCACTAATTCGCATAGGTCACCTGATAGGGGTCTGCCCATAGGTACTCACTATTTCTGTTGTAAGTAAATTTTGTTATCATATTTAAAACAAGAAGTGTAACATAGCATGTGCACTAATTCTAAAATTCGATGGTGGTGTGCAGGACTTTTAACCACCCGGAATAACCAATCCCTTAAGGCACAGAAGCAAGGCTCTAATTTAATATATGGGTTTAAGGATACAAAATCTAAAACAGTGATGTGTTTGTTATTCGTTAATGCAATGTTTTGTAATTCTACAACCAGATCTTGCACGTTTTCAATTGTAAATTTATAATTTCTTGAATGTATTATTAGCAGATGGTGTACCACCACCCAGCAATATATGCTTGTGAAACTGGTGTGGAAGCTAAACTACTTCAGGCCAGTCTCATTAGACGCACCTTTCACATCGATCAGATTAAAATTTTGGAAGCTCTGGAAATTTGTAAAGCCAAACTAAAGGTGGAATGTATCAATTTTACGAAGGAGGCAAACATCACATGCTTGGTGGTTCTTTTTTGACAATCCCAACAACATTAAGAAATAAAAAGCAATTACTTCCGTTAAGATTTGTAACAAATATATTTGTTAAATTTTTATGTTAATTTTTAGTGTTAATGTTAACACATAGATGTGATTTTTATACTTGTTCTAATATTTAATTGATCCAGTAATTTTAAAATTGCTTTTTTAGAATTCTAATTCTATCAAACATTTTGACCTAAAGCAGATCCTATTAAGATCGAAAGCAATTGTCATAGCATATTTATATTAAAGTATATTTGCTGGTATATTTTTGAAGGTTTAATTGGTGTTATTTACTAATATATAACCAGCTGTAAGAAGATTTACAGCTCTGTAAGCAATGCCGGCTAAGATATATAGAAGATTAGTGCTGGCTCTAACGAGAGTCAGGGCTAAACTCAACTTATTAGAATGCCAAAGGTACAAAGTTTTCCCTATGTCTATTTTCTGTATACATCTACCAACAAAATGTGAATCCCTCCTTCCAAAATTACGATTGTTATGCCTAAGGAAAGCCATTAGAACAACTAGACAAATGATGTACAGTAAGACCTCATTTAGTACTTCCTCAACTAATGCTGATTCAATATAATTCAGTCTGCTCAAAGCCTAAAAAAAGCTCAAAATTTACACTGATTCAAATTATTGCAGCATTTCACTGATTCGTATATAATACAATTATTCCTGAACATGAACCAATCAACAAAAGGTGGCAGCAATTCATCGTAGGGCTGTACTTTCCTTAAATCTATGTTTGTTTTGTGCAATTTTGGGAAAAATATAACATCATGATGCCATAGAAAATATTGACTTTGTTTGGCAAAAATTAACTGATAAATGCATGAATGGAATGTGGAAGAAGTTATGGCTGGAGGTATCCAAGAATTCTCAATGAGAAGAGCCTAATGCTGTTTCATTAGGTTGACCAAATTGCCAACCTAATCAATAAAGCAGGACTAGGCAATGTAGACAAGCAGGATGTTGAGTTACCACAGGTTTCTGATGAGATCCTTACCAACGACGACCTTCAAGAACTGGCAGAACAAAGAATTCATGTAGAACTGTGATTCTGAAAATGAAGAACCCAAAAAATTTCTCTACAGATTTCCTTAGTACAAGTTTGGTAACAATAACCAAAATCATTGATCAAACTGACGAATGATCCAGATTTTGAAGAGTGCAAAAGCAAGATGAGGCATTTTGGATGCAATCTCTTGCTACTGACATTTCCTTAAGGAAATAAAAAGAAAGCAACAAATGAAACTACACAACTTTACTGCAAAAACCAAGAATTTCAGAAGAGCCAGGATCTCCATCACAAAAAATGAACTTTACATTTCTGTGTGCATATGTTTGTATGTTATAAATATCTACATACATCAAGGAACACCGGGGATGTAAACAACAGGTTCTGGAAAGTGTTGTTTGTATGTTATGTAACATATTTTTATATTAATTTGCATAATGATATAACTTAAAGTATAATCTGTTTATTTTTGGTTGCGTGTTTCCCTTCCCTATTTACTCGATATTAAAAGTAAATATAACTCGGTAAGTACTTAAGTATTTACTCGGTATTAAAATGACCTTGTTTAACGCTGTTTCATTTAGTGCCATGTCATCTAGGAATGTATTCCCCATGTTAAGCAGGGTCTTACTGTACTTCAAGCTCAACAGACTGATTAATTATGAAAACCACTTATTTGAGAAGGACCCAAATATACTGTACAAGGTCAACAGATACGTTACCAGCATACAAGACAGAGTATCAAACACCCTATGGAATATATATGGCAAAAAGATGAGATGGATCTACACGAAGCATAAAAAGAACACAAAAGGGATCGCTGATATGCCTTTAATTTGTGGGATGGTATCCCTCCTCCAGATTTTCTCATCAATACCATAAAACCAAGTCCCACGTATGTTCCAGGATACTCAGCACTCAAGTCCAAACTTACGATATCAAATATAAAAAAGCTTATTTCTGGCATGAAAGAAAGCTACAAAGAATTCTACCAGTGGAAAGTGCATTTACAACCAGAAACTTAAGGAGTGATCAACAAGACACACTTTTCTGGAAAAATCTCTACAGAAGTAAGAAGTGGTTGACAGACAATGACAGCATGGTTTTAAAAGCTGATAAGAATAGAGCATTAGTGTTATTAAAAAAGGCTACATACAAAAGGACGTTGAACCAATACATCATCAACACGAAATGTGAACTAATCAATGAAGGATACATAAACAACTTATAAGCACAGGTTATCAAATTCACATGTTCCCCCTTGCCAGAAAAAATTAAATTTAAATAGGGTGGTGGTACATTCACCTGATACTCCCAGCCAAAACCTTTGCCAAAACGCATAAACTGGATACCTTGTTAAGACCAATAGTCAAAAAATCCAGATCATCCACCAAACATTTAGAAAATGAGGTATACCATCTACTAACAACACATTCAAGAAATTATAAATTTACAATTCAAAACATGCAAGATCTGGTTGTAGAATTACAAAACATTGCATTAATGAATAACGAACACATTACTGTTTTAGATTTTGTATCCTTATACCCATCTATTAAATTAGAGCCTTGCTTCTGTGCCTTAAGGGATTGGTTATTCTGAGTGGTTAAAAGCCCTGCACACCACCATCAAATTTTAGAATTAGCACACATGCTATGTTACACTTCTTGTTTTAAATATAATGACAAAATTTACAACAGAAATGGTGAGTACCTATGGGCAGACACCTATCAGGTAACCTATGCAAATTAGTGATATGCAGCTTGGAACATAAAATTCTACCATCGTTCCTCCAAGATAATTGCATATAAGAGATATATTAATGACATCATTGTTAGCTCAGAATTAAAACAGTCAATAGGCAATGAATTATGTAACCAACAATAGTAAATAATAATATTTTTAAAAAACAGTACATAGTATATATGCTTAATTGCAGTTGTAAACCCAGTCAAATATATTAGTGAAACTGGCCATCCATTAGATGTACGTACATATTGGTGAACATGTGAGAGCAATTAAATATAATTATGATAGTTCAGTAGTAGCTAGGCATTGCAATTCCAAAGGATGTGAAATCATAAAAGAAACAATAAAAATATTAAAAACAGAAATAAAACCTATTGAAAGACAATATTATGAACATTTTAAAGTTATGAATGGTGATGACAATTATAGAATTAATGACAATTTGAGAAGGAAAGTGAGTTAATCCTGGCTACCAATTTTTATCGTGGGGAATTGCTGTTAACCAATACTACAGACCCACTTAACACAGTGGCACAAGAGGAATTGTCTGTCTGACTGAGTAGAAATTGTAATCACATGGAAGTATAAACAATTACAGTATAACCATGTAATCAGTTACAATTATGTTAAATATTGTAAGTTTGTTTTTTCCCTTTATAAAGTTTTTATGTAAATATTAAGTTAAATGTGGGTTTTTTTTTTACAACTGTTGTAGGTATCTGTATTTATATAGTTGTGGCTGAGGAGGATCTATTGAGAACCAAAATGCATTCCACAATTAAAAGTCTTTTCTCAATGTGATCTCAATTACTTGGCTCCATTGCAGTTTGATAAGCCTCATATCTCTACCAACTGATTAACTAGGATAATTATTAAATTAATTGTTTAGAGGCATAAAGCTTATTTGCATTTTGTATTTAGAAGACCAATTTCATTGCTGGAAGAGTGCACTGACATGAAACCAACATTGGCAGCAGCAGATTGATGGGGAGATGTTTTGCATCTGGTAACAGGATACCTGATGCAAAATACATCATTAGAATTTCAGAAGAGTTAGTGATCTCCATGCAACTTACCCATCTTAAACTAGAGAAAAGAAAACAATTCCTTCAACCTGTGGATATGGCTCATAAATTAAACAATGGATGGAACAACTTGAGAAATTTACCAAATAATGGACTGATTAATTTCTTTGCAAAAAATGTTCTCCTCGCAGTACAGGTATACCTCGAGTTACGTCGTTTGTCAAAAAAGTATATGGAAAAATAAAAATCAAGTTTAAGTCATTTTATTCGACTTTACATCCATCTGCCACAAATATTGAAGTCGTAATATCACTAGAAAAGCGTTAAAAGCACATAAAACCATATTAAAATATGTACGTTTACAGTAAATGTTAATATAATCATCATAACTCCTAGAGAACGAAACATGAAAACATCTGTGTTTCTGTGTTGTCGTCTTATTTAACGGTCTTTAAGTGCTCATTATTGGTACTTTCCACCGTAGTTTCGACTTACATTGTAACTACACAAGTAAATTCGACTTACGTCGTTTTTCGATTTATGTCGCCTCTCCTGGAACCAATTACCAACATAAGATGAGGTATACCTGTATATAGAATCTGATGCCATTTGACCTGAATTGATCAACAGTATTAATTAAAAAGATGTTAAATTCAAACAGAAATGTTTGTTTTCACACCTGTGGTTTTAATATGTACTCTTGCAGCATTTTATTTTTGTTATTTTATCTTTATTTTATTTTTAATCTTAGAAAACTTATATTGCTAATTTTAGGTAATCCATTTAGTTGAGCCTCTCCATATTTTGAATGTAATTTTACATATTTTAAATCAAAAACAACTGAAAAAAGCTATTGTAGAATTCTTGATCCAATCTACAACAGTGGAATCTAAAGATGACATAGTATCCTGAAAAATGTTTAATTCTGAAATAAAAAAGGATCTGTTAGATGCCTTAAAAACCTGTTTTAGCATTAATATACTTCAGATAGTATGCTTTTTCCTATACATAATAAAGAATGACTAGACAAACATTTACGATGTAAAGAAATTTAACTGTTGCATTATTAATTTGGCTAGAATTTTCCAACCTAAAGCCAATTAGCCAAAAAAATAGAAATTCTATGCTTCCAGGTTATACCTTCAGAAAAAGATACAGTAAACTCCCATACAACATGCAACTAGTACATATACAAAATTCAAATTTTGTCATTCAGAGGTATACATTTTTTTTTTTCCAACTTTTAGGCCTAGGTTTAAACTCGCATGAATTGTGTGATAATGCATGTTTCGATAACGCAATTTCATATAATGCATAAGGTATCCCGATGTTGTACAGGACTTTACTGTACTGTTAAAAGTTTATCTGCTTCCTTAGGTTCCAATTTTAAATTACTAAATGTTCAAACAATTTAAACTTGAACTGGATTATTTTAGTAATTTTAAAAATATGAGCTTGAAGAAAGAAATTTGAAATTGTTTAGTTCCTGTATTAAAAATAAATCTTAATAAAATCCATCTTAAAAACAAATCATTGATAAATATATCTCACTAACCTTATGAAGCTTTGCAAAATTTAACATATCACAAACGTTGTCGGTTCCCTTAGGACCTTCTTCAGGTGGAATTTTAGTAGAGAAAATCTTTTCATTCTAATTTCCGTTTCAGATGTGTTTCAATTTTTTTTTTTTTTGGAACATATCCGAAACGGAAATTAGAATGAAAAGATTTTCTCTACTAAAATTCCACCTGAAGAAGGTCCTAAGGGAACCGAAAATGTTTGTGATAAGTTAAATTTTGCAAAGCTTCATAAGGTTAGTGAGATATAAATAAATCTTAAAATAAGTCTTCAGTATATTAATTAAGAACACCTTTCCAATCTATAAAAATTTAAGAACTGCTTGTTTAGACATAATTCAGCTTGATCCTCATGCCAAATATCAGATAAAAGGTAGGAAAACTCACTGAGTACAGTGTTGAGAAATAGAGAGTTGAAAAGCGTTATGGCTTCACCGTAATGCTTGTCAACTCTACTCCTCAAGAAGTGCTTTAGTGCCCAACAGATGCTGGATATACATGTTGTGCTGATCTTCATCACAATATACAACTATTTTTGTTTCAATCAGAAAATTTATTTACAGAAACAGAGTTCCCATAGGTTTCCCTTTATCTGCTGTTCTAGTGGAACTGATCATGAGAGAAATCAAACACAGAACATTCAATTCCCTACTTGCCATCCACTACACAGTTATACTTGTGTTATATTGATGATATTCTCATAGTGTGGGAGGACATAAACAAGATGTTTCTTAGCTTCAAACAACAAATGTCCAGTGTATACTCCTCTATTAACTTCAATTGGGAGGAAGAAATTGATGTGGCAATAACATTCTTGGATTTGCACATACATAGATCCCCTGAAGAGCTACTATTTTTGGTTTACCATGAATTTTATGAGATACCTCATATCATCCTGGCAGACATTTTCCAACCTTTGCAATATGTTGACGCTGCTATCACTGCCCTCATTAGAAGAATGTTCTTGTTATCATCAATACAAGTACAGTACTTGTAAACATTTGAGTTAAACACCATTAGTTTGGCAGTACACACAGTTGGTTTTTCACATTCATGTTACATACATGCTCATATATGTGCATAACATGATCAAGGAATCTCTATTTCCAAGCACAACACTACATAACAAGAGGGGATGTCAGTAGTTCAACCGCCATTACCATACCTTGCACCCCTTTACATATGCATTTGCTGTATATTCAGGGAACATAACTTTCTCCTGCCCCGATCTCTGCTACTGAATTTGCACATACTCATATCTGCAACAATTGGAATAATTTCTCAACCTTTGAAAAATTGGGAATTTACACTGTACCATTGGAGAATCACATAATGGGGATGAACACACAAGATACATTGGGGCCACAACACAAATACTTGCTAGCTGCCTAGCTGAGCACCAGGATGATGTAGTGAAAAAAAAGTGCACCACAGAGCTTGCAAAAAAGCCTGCTCAAACAGAACTACAGCCCATTATTGGCTCAAACAATGCTACTGAGATGCTGCAGCAACTAAAAACTTGTGTTTATATGAGAATCTCGCCTCACAACAACCTTGGAACAGTGCAACACTCCCACACTTGGCCAGCCCTAGGTGAGTTGCCCCATATAAACGATTAAATAGTGATATACATCTGCTATCACACCTTTAACATGAGTTTATATCCATGCATATAACTGAATAAGCTTTTGTAAATTAATAACAACAATACCAAAAATCCAACAATTGAATGCTGAATTGCTGGACTTTTGGTGTTGTCATCTTTAATTTATTTTATTTCTTTTAAACTTAATTCTTTCCTAGTAATAAGATCAAACAAACTAAGTACTAAGAAATTTTAGTACTTAGTTTGTTTGAGAGTCAAAAATGAAAGTTACTTCAAAGTTACTGCAAGAATATTAGTTAATAGTACTTTGAAATAATTCACAAAAAAATAAATATTTCTAAATGAAATAAGTGGAATTTTTTTAAATCAAATTTAAAATTCAGTACTAAACACGATACGCATATGCAACTCGAGTGCTGATTGGCTAGTGTATGTCAGATGATCACTCCTCATCTTATTATTTTCAATTTGCCTGACTAGGTAATAGCAGTATTCATAATGACCAGTCAATTTGATAAATTAATTAATCAATATTTATCAGAGTGTGTGTCCTTTTTAGTCATTATGAATAATGCCCAATTAATCACTTTGTCCACAACATACATACATATATATATATATATATAAACATAAACATCAATTTATTCTAACTAAAGTAATAATACATTAATTTTTGAAAGGTTAACAGTTTAGATGGTAGTAATAGTATATTTATAAAAATTTATCTAGTTTAGCAGTCATGCATGGTTTTTTTTTACTTTTTACCATAGCATTGTTGCACAGTAAATTAATGTATAAATTCAGGGTAAAATTGAATCATAAAGCATGTTTCAGCTAAAGCAAAACATTTTTATATGACAGAACCTATGAAATACTGCTTAAGCGTTATGATCAAATGTGTTATTTGGAATTATTCATTAAAAAATTATTGAAAAATGATTCTTATTTCTAAGTGACAGCTTAATACATTACTTTTGCTTTCCAGACTACAAACTGATAAGGCTACCAGCACCTGCATCAATTATTATGTAAAACTAGTGACAATAAATAATTTGAAGTGATAAAAAAATTTAAAATTGGTAAAATGGTTGGCGATGTTTTTAAATTTTTCAGAGCGATCCCTGAAATAGGCTTATAAGAATACATTTTTATGCCACTAATACCACTAAAAAAAAACAGGTAAGATTGAAACTCTGAATGACGGATTTCCCAACCTCTCCAAAATTGCAGACCCCTATACAAGCAAAAAAGTCAAAGGAATCACACCCATACATGTGGCTCTGTGAGATATTTGCCTCCAAAGTTTTCCAGTTGCCACCTTGCTTGCAAACATGACAAGCAACACCATAACAGCAACCATGCTAGCATAAGCAAAGCTGTTTTTAGTGAGGAGAAGTAATACATTTATTATTTATGTTATAGGCACATATACAGGGTGGGCCAGCGAAAATGAAACGGCAGAGTGTTCGTGTTTGTCCAAGCAAAGTGCTCGGGACAGGTCGATTTTACTCTCGAGGGGACATCTTTTGCAATAAAGTTTTTGCGATTCTGAATATTAACTAAACAAACATTTTTTTCGAAATAAATGTTTGTTTAGTTAATACAAAATAAATGAGTTTTTAAAATTTTTTGTTGTCTGTTGTATTCAGAATCGCAAAAACTTTATTGCAAAAGATGTCCCCTCGAGAGTAAAATCGACCTGTCCGAGCACTTTGCTTGGACGAACACGAACACTCTGCCATTTCGTTTTCGCTGGCCCACCCTGTATAACATAAATAATAAATGTATTACTTCTACTCACTAAAAACAGTTTTTACCTTAAACTAGTATTACTCCCTATTCTCCATGCTCTGAATCAATCAACATGTAGCAATGAACCACAATCCCCAACTATATAACATCAAGTACTCCATGAGCAGTCAAGTGGTCTATACATATAATACAAGTGGCATAATCACTTGGATTAGATGGAAACACAAACACTAATCTCATCAGGGGGAAAAAAAAAACAGTCTTTTTACACTGGCAGTTAGAATATCAGTGGTAGAATCAGCTTAATAATAGTGTGCAACATAGTGCCAAAATATATTCAGGTAAGGTAGGAATGGCCAAATGCCTTGTCAGAAAATCATTCCTTAAATAATTGACCACTGTAACAATTAATCTTTTTTTTTATTCTTTACCAATAAATATTGTTAGAATGGTTGACTACTGTATCAGGCTTCCAGTTAAACACACAACAAGATTAGCAGACTAACTACACAGTGTGACTTCTAATCACATCCTAGAAGTAAAGTGATTTTGGGGGGGACAATATCTCATAAAGGGTCACATGTAGACCATTGGTTCCTTTGATATTTTTGCTCCTATGGATATAGTGTAGTTCTGATAAGCACTCAACCATGTCATTGAGAGGTGCAATTGCAACCTAAAGAAGTCCACTTAGACAATGCCTGAACTTCTCCCTCCCCATTGCGTACAATGACATCCTTTACACGACACTCCTCCATTACACTTAAACGAATGGCCGTACTTCTGACTTCTATAAAATCTGTTTAGCAAAGCACACAGTATCATTTGAGACCAATCAGAAACCATTATAGAAATGATATCAAGTTCAAAATGATTTCTGGACAGTTTCAAATGACATATGATATCATTCATAATCATTTCATCATTTGATATTAAATAATATCATATCTTGTCATTTGAGAATGTCCAAAAATCACTTCAGACTTTATGTAACTTTATATCATTTAAAAATGATGAAATGATACTTTTATTACGGTTGTTAAAGAAATTTTGATAGTTTTATCCCATACAAGAAAACATTTAACTTTTCTTTAAATCAAACTATGAAAATCAAAAAGTCAATCGATAACAACTCTATAAGAAAATGTTTATATAGTAGATTATGTCTTGACAGAGACCTTTCAAAATAACTTACACGTACAGTACAACCATTATCGGAATTTTGAGTTTAATACTTCAATAGACAATTGCTTATGTACTAAAATTAAAATCATACAATCATTTATCATAATTAAGTTTATATATGCTTTAAAATAGCTTAAAATGTGTAATTTATTAGATAATTTTTACAAATATTTGCACTAAACAAGATAAGACAAATGGCTGACTGATTAATGTAATTCATAACACTTTGAAAGTTATTTATAGTGAATGAATATCATTATTGATTAAATATCAAATAATTTAATATTGTATAATCATAATCGTACATATATCATTTATATTAAGATTGATATCTACGTTAACATATACCTGAACTGCCGGTGGAAGCCGCCATCTTGCTTACATTCATTGAACTCTAGTGCGAGATTATATTACTCTAATGGAATCTAAAACGAAAACTTTATTATAGATTATATTATTAGTCAACAGTTAAATTTCTAAATAAGTTTAGCCAATAATTTCGTTTGTGTATATATCATTAATAAATTGAAATTATATATAATTTTTAGCAATGAATAGAAATAAACAATTTTTTATTCATATGGCAATTCCTTATTTTGATAATGAAGTAGTTATTTATTTAATAAGCTAGTTTCAAGTCGAAATTTTAATTAATTACTAGAATTATTACGAAAGTCAAACGAGAAATACTGGATTTCTGAATTTTTATAAATTTAATTAATAAATAAGTTCAGAACTTCATGTAGGCTGTTTTTATTTCAGCTTTATGTTGTAATACAATTCAATAATTTATAAAAAATTAATTAATTAAATCTATGATAGACTATTCTCTACTCTATTAAACATTAAACTTTGCTTTGGGTTCTGGAATTCTAAAAGCTGAGTATTTAGAACAGGTTATTTTTTGGGCCTCTAACAAAATCAAAGATATAAGTATTTGCAGTTTGCACTAACGCCAAATACAATGCATAAAATGAAAAAATGTAAATGGTCAAATTCAGTTGTAGTTTAGGTCCTATAGTTTCTTGGAACTGCGTGTCAAAAATTATTAATTAAAAGTATTAAAAGTATATTTAAAATTATAATTAACTGTTTTTTAATCTTTAAATTTCTTTCACTTGAAAACTAGTCATTTTTGAAAAGTAGCATAATAACAATAAACATGAGAAGCAGTCTAATGAAATAAATTTATTCTTCGAAAGAGGAAAATGTATAAAATATATATTACCTGTATTTGTAATATTATTGAATAAAACAAAAATATAGATTTTTTGAATAAAATGATAAAAATTATTAAAGATAAAACTGGTCAAAATTCGATTATTGTATACAGTTGCGCATTCAGAAATATGATGCCCGTAGGTATACAATGTGCAGGCGTGTCTCAAACTAATACTTTTGCACTGAAAAATTCTATTTTATAATTTTAATTCTGCAAGAATTGTATCTTTATAGATTTTTAAATATCGAAAGGTTAAAGGCTACTGTTACTGAAAACACATCATTAGTATTCCCTCTCTGTTCCTGCTAAATATATTCATATATTAATTCTACTCAACTGATATGTCTTATTTTGTTCCTACTTAAGCTTTTAATTTGCACTAACTACTTCATGAAATGATTAATTAATATGCTTTTGTGTCCTTAACTTAGTTTAAACTTATCTCGTCTACTAGTATTTATGAATGCAGCAATTAGGTTTTACAGATCAGAAATAATATTGTTTATTTAGATCACCTGTTCCTGTTCTCTGTATTCTCCAATTCTCCAGAATTTCGGCTGTAGATTATTAAAAAATTGTTTAATTAATATGCCTTTGTGTCCTTAACTTAATTTAAACCATAAATCCAGTATAATAAGTCCTGTTAATTGATAAAGTACTAGTAAACGAGATAAGTTTACACTTCATGAATTGTTTTACATAAAATTGTTTTTTCATTTTATTATTATTAATTATTATTATTATGTTGGATTTAGTGGGTTATACTCGGTTGACACCAGTGGCTGTGTACTATGCCGGACCAGAGTCAAGGCATAGCAACCAAATCAAGGCAAAAATTAAAGAAATATGTCAGTGTGTGTGTCTGTATTCAGAAATTTCTTACAATATGACATGTATTCAATATAGTGGCCTTCTGTAGTGTGATGTATGTGTTTCTATTCAATTGTAGTGTGCCCAGCTTTTGTGTAATGTGTGGGTTTGACACCTGTACAGGAGAGAACAACAGGTACAATAAGCACC